>NC_063181.1:5194756-5497786 GCF_023159225.1 Perognathus longimembris pacificus | reverse complement strand
ACTGCGGACCACCCTCCCTCTGCCCTTGCTCACGGTCACACCTGCCAAGCCCCCACCCTGGTCTCTGCGCACCTCTGGAGCTGCCTGCCGGGTCCCAGACGGGCCTCGCTCGATCTGTTACCTCTCAGGGCCTTTGCACTGGCCACACCCTCTGCTTAGTCCTTCATGAATCTGCCCAGTACGACGATGGAGGCATGGATGGGCTGGTACCTCGCCTGGGCGTTCTATACACCCAGATTCCTAGGGTCACACCTTTCAGACGGGGTCACCTGCAGGCTGTTCCCCAAGGGAAGGGGATGGTTGCCACCCTGCATCGGAATCTACCCGTCCCAGGCACAGACAGGGCTTCTAAGCTGCGTGCAGCGGAGCCAACTGCACCCAGGGGAACCGGCTGAGATCATTCGAGAAGTCAGTCCTCTGAGCTCAGGACCCTCACTCGCTTCGTTGGCCTTGACTGCTCGCTAGGAAAAGTAGCTTTTCAGAACTCCTTTGGGTCACGCATCTACCACGAGGCTGCCACCTTGTGACGCTTGTCCACGCACATTTGTCACGTGGCCACCTGTGGGGGAGCCAGACACTCGGTGGTTTCAGTCGCAAAGATTCAGGAATGAGAAGTTATGGATAGCATACACACTGCTTCATTAATGATGCAGCCTTCTGTATCATGCACTGCCCTGTGATGTTTTCTTACTGAATTGTTTTGCTCCTCTTCTCTCCATATAATGAAATGCTGGGCCAGTCAGAGATCAAGTTCACTAATGATACTCAGGGGTTACTAGTTCATGGCTTGTTAATTGCACTGTTATCTTGCTTTATATCAGTGGTTTTAACTAGTGGAGATCTTGTGCCATGGATATAGCTAGCCATATCTGAAGATATTTTTAATGGTTAAAACCTGGAGGCAATTGTGGGCAAAGACTAACTATCCTCCAATGCCTAGAACAGTCCCTTATGACAAAGACTTGTCTGGTCCCAACGTCACAAAGTTCAGAGGACTTTCATCTACATAGTGAGTTTCAAAGTTGCTTTTTCCAAGACCGCACAGCTGGTGACTAGCCAAGTTTGTAGTGGCGAGATCTCCTAACATCCAGCTGTCTAGCCCAGGACAACCCTTTTGTCTGTTTCTCTTAAGACAAGGCAGTCCCGGCACCCTTCCCTTTTGTCAGTATCTAGCCCAGATTAAATGCCTTGTGAAGAACTCCAATGCTTGAGCTGGATTTCTAAAACCAAAGCTTCTCTGCTCAAATTAGGATAGAGCATTTACCTTCACCATCAGCTCGGTGCCTCCCTGAGCCTTTTGACTCCATAGATCATTGCTTAAAAAAAGTCATTTAATCAGTTAGACTAGTCCCTTGAACTACAGAGAAGAAAACAGGTCCTGGGAAGAAAAACGACCACTTAGAGCCAGGACTATGGGCCCTGACCCATTACTTGTAAAGGATGACATTTAGACAAGAAAACAAAAACAAGGGCTGTCCTCCTTCCACTTCTCAAATTACAAGAAACTTACATGTGATTGGGGATCTTTGATGGCCATAGCAAAGAGCAAGTGCCCCCAAAGGTGTGGAAGATCAAAGGATAGGGTATGAAAGGGAAAAGGGTAGGAGGAAGGGAAAAAGGTAGGAGGAAGGGAAAAGGATAGGAGGAAGGGAAATGGATAGGAGGAAGGGAAAAGGGTAGGAGGAAGGGAGTTCCTCCAAGGCAGAGCCTCTTTCTCTGTGTTCCCGTTGGTCCTGATAAACTACAGATCCTTCATTAATGTGTATTAACAGGGACAATGATGATGAGCGTAAAGCCTGCATTAACTGCCAGGTCCCACACAAAGCTCCTGACTGCCAGGACTTGGTAAAGTAAGACCTGTGGAAGATGCAAAAAAAAAAAAAGAAAAAAAGAAAAAAAAAACCCACAAAAAAAAAAAAAACCAAAACAGAGAATCTACAAAGCAAGACTAACTGGACCTCTGAGGGGGGGGGGGGGCACCCCTACACACTTGACCTCCATCCCTCCCCAGGACGACAACGGGTCCCAGAGGGGTTAGGTGACATGCCTAGAGCCACACAACCTCTAAGGAGCCAGGCAAGGACGGCTGGGTTTCGAGTCACTTGAGGAAAGACAAGGCTGGCAGCCACAGCGATGTTGCTGTGCTGTTGTCCCTGAGAAGGGACAGCTCCAGTAACTTCTTGTGAGAGGCCCTGGAGAAGCCGCAGGAATGCGGGGGAGCCAGGGCCAAGCAGAGCATGCTGGAACCATCCTTCGCTCCAGAGACCTCCTCGGAGCGAGGCTCCAGCCAGATCAGCCTGCTTTGATAAGCTGCCCAGCATATCTGGCCTGGCTGCAACCTCGATCCATGCCGGCAAGGCGCCCCGACCCTCCCCAGCTGTCACTCCCTGGGCTGGCCTGGGCCGAGTCTGATGGATCTGCCCCCAGGGCTGACACCCTAAGGCTCCCATGGTCTGAGCCAGAGGACACTGGGACCCCTTGTCTTACAGGAAGTGGATAAGGGGCCAGGAGCGGGGAGAGGAGAGGTGGTAGACAGAGCTGGGAAGCTGGAAAGCCTGCTCTCCATTGAAAATTCTGCCATTCACTAGCTGTGTGTTCTTGGGTAAGTTACCTCCCCTCTGTGAGCTTTCCTTGCTTCTGTAAAACCAGGGCACAGGTTAGATGACTAAAAGCAGTTACTGCTCTAAGTCTAGATCATTATAGCAGAGCAGTCACAAAGCCCCCTCCCCCTGCCCCCCAGCTATTCACCTAGTGCAAATCTGCACTGGAAAGAACCAAGTTCTTTGCGGGCGGGGGTGGGGGGGGGGAGGTGCTCAGAACTCACGATGCTTGTGGTCCCTCCCCGTCCCAGGGTCTCATGCCCCTGCGTCCCCACCCTTGCTCCAGAACTCCTTCAATTCACCCTAGTCCCTCTTGTCCTTTAGGTTTTCCCAGGAAGTCCAATTCCATGACAGTGGAATTGTCCAGAGCAACCTGATGCCAACTTTTCCAGGCTTGTCTTCCTCTTTCTCCCTCCTCATCCACACTCCATGCCCCCCAGCTCCTGCCACTCAGGAAGATGGTCCATCCTCCAACCAGCCAGCTCCCTCAATCCTGGCTATTGCTGCTCACTGAGAGGCCCCTAAACTCCTAGCCCCGCCCCCGGCTCCCCTCTGAGAGGCCCCTGAGCTCCTAGCCCCGCCCCCGGCTCCCCTCTGAGAGGCCCCTGAGCTCCTAGCCACGCCCTCAGCCCCACTCTGAGAGGCCCCTGAGCTCCTAGCCCCGCCCCCAGCTCCCCTCTGAGAGGCCCCTGAGCTCCTAGCCCCGCCCCCAGCTCCCCTCTGAGAGGCCCCTGAGCTCCTAGCCCCGCCCCCGGCTCCCCTCTGAGAGGCCCATGAGCTCCTAGCCCCGCCCCCAGCTCCCCTCTGAGAGGCCCCTGAGCTCCTAGCCCCGCCCTCAGCCCCACTCTGAGAGGCCCCTGAGCTCCTAGCCCCGCCCTCAGCCCCCACTCTGAGAGGCCCCTGAGCTCCTAGCCCCGCCCCCGGCTCCCCTGAGAGGCCCATGAGCTCCTAGCCCCGCCCCCAGCTCCCCTCTGAGAGGCCCCTGACCTCCTAGCCACGCCCCTGGCTCCCCTCTGAGAGGCCCCTGAGCTCTTAGCCACGCCCCCGGCTCCCCTCTGGGAGGCCCCTGAGCTCCTAGCCCCGCCCTCAGCCCTCCTCTGGGAGGCCCCTGAGCTCCTAGCCCCGCCCTCGGCCCCCCTCTGAGAGGCCCCTGAGCTCCTAGCCACGCCCCCGGCTCCCCTCTGAGAGGCCCCTGAGCTCCTAGCCACGCCCCCGGCTCCCCTCTGAGAGGCCCCTGAGCTCCTAGCCACGCCCCTGGCTCCCCTCTGAGAGGCCCCTGAGCTCCTAGCCACGCCCCTGGCTCCCCTCTGAGAGGCCCCTGAGCTCTTAGCCACGCCCCCGGCTCCCCTCTGAGAGGCCCCTGAGCTCCTAGCCCCGCCCCCAGCTCCCCTCTGAGAGGCCCCTGAGCTCCTAGCCCCGCCCTCGGCCCCCCTCTGAGAGGCCCCTGAGCTCCTAGCCCCGCCCTCAGCCCTCCTTTGGGAGGCCCCTGAGCTCCTAGCCCCGCCCTCGGCCCCCCTCTGAGAGGCCCCTGAGCTCCTAGCCCCGCCCCCGGCTCCCCTCTGAGAGGCCCCTGAGCTCCTAGCCACGCCCCCGGCTCCCCTCTGGGAGGCCCCTGAGCTCCTAGCCCCGCCCCGGCTCCCCTCTGAGAGGCCCCTGAGCTCCTAGCCCCCGCCCCAGCTCCCCTCTGAGAGGCCCCTGAGCTCCTAGCCACGCCCCCGGCTCCCCTCTGAGAGGCCCCTGAGCTCCTAGCCCCGCCCCCGGCTCCCCTCTGAGAGGCCCCTGAGCTCCTAGCCACGCCCCCGGCTCCCCTCTGGGAGGCCCCTGAGCTCCTAGCCACGCCCCCGGCTCCCCTCTGGGAGGCCCCTGAGCTCCTAGCCACGCCCTCAGCCCCCCTCTGGGAGGCCCCTGAGCTCCTAGCCACGCCCCTGGCTCCCCTCTGAGAGGCCCCTGAGCTCCTAGCCACGCCCTCAGCCCCCCTCTGGGAGGCCCCTGAGCTCCTAGCCACGCCCACCACCCTCCCCTGTTTCTCTGCTTACTCTGAGGCCCCCTACCATGCATCCTTCTCCTACATCACATGCCCTTGTGCCAGCTGCCCGGTCTACCTTGTGATTCCTCCCTCCCAGGTTTCTGTGGCCACCCACATCCTGCCATGGTTCTGCTCTAGTCTAAAGCAGAAAACAGGGCTTCATTTCAGTGGACTCATCAAATCCCTTGAGAGCGGAGCACTGTTTGTTTCTTAGGATGGAGGTGTGGTGGGAAGAGGGAAGGAAGCCCTAGGAAAAGAATCACCTTTTTCCACATCTCGTCCCTTCTGCAGTTGAAGTCACCAGTGCCGGGAATGTCCACCAGCACCACCCCTTCTGGAATCGGGGCAGACCTGGGAAGGGTCACCTCCACGTGCTTGACCAAGGGCCAGATCTGTGCCTCGGCTGCTTCTCCACGCTGATCTCGCCCCTGAGTCCGAACATAGGGGTCCAGCTTGACTGACAGCTCCCCTGCCTGAGGAGGAGGGACAAAGCCAGTGCCCTAGCCGTGTCCCCAGCTCTTTGTCCTGGGTTGGCTTCAACACGGGGTCATGGAAGGTGAGCTGAGCAACAGTGAGGAGTGCGTGGAGGGTGGGCGTCAGAATCTTCTCAACAAAAGCCTAGGCCTCAAGAGCCAAGAAGGATCTGGAAGTTGAAGCCCCTTTCCCTTTCAGATAAAGAAACCCAAGTCGGCTGGAAGTGGACTTTGGAGAAAGTTCTAGCATTGCTGGATAATGAAATCTATTTGATTCTAAGACAATTGTAATTCCTATGCAAATTTCTAAACTATGAGGAGATTGGATCCCTCCCATGTGGCAAATATGAACATTTTAATTGCCAGAAAGTCAGCAATTTATATAACATCAGTCATATAATAGTAACCATATTTTCCAAGTTGAAAACTGATCTTTAAAAACGTTTTAAAAATGTATCTTCAATCTACAAAACCTTATCTTGGTATACAGGCTTTTCCAGGGCATTTTAGCCACAGGTAGCGAGGCAAGAGGGAGTTCTGGCCTCCTGTTCCTGCTTAAACACACCTGAGACTCACTCACGCATATTAATACTACTTAGGAAGGGCTGGGAATATGGCCTAGTGGCAAGAGCGCTTGCCTCATATACGTGAAGCCCTGGGTTCAATTCCTCAGCACCACATATATAGAAAACGGCCAGGAGTGGCACTGTGGCTCAAGTGGCAGAGTGCTAGCCTTGAGCGGGAAGAAGCCAGGGACAGTGCTCAGGCCCTGAGTTCAAGGCCCAGGACTGGCAAAAGAATATATAATAATAATACTTCGGAGGCCTAGATAGGGAGAATCGTGGTTCAAGGTCAGTCTGGGCAGAAAAGGCCACATGACTTCATCTCAACAGAAGCTGGGTTGAGTGGCATCCCCACTACCGTGGGAATTGAAAAGTGGGTCCGGGCATGTCATCGTATATGACAAAATGAAGAAACCCCAGCTGATTAGCATTTAAATGTTCTCAGTTTAATCATTTTCATGCAACATGCCTCCATAATTAATCCTCGGCTCGCTGTATATAGTCTATTCTGTGTACAAAAATGTCCCCTCTCCTTTAAGACACCCAAGATTCTCACCTAACAGCCATAAATAATGAAGGGCAATTCGGGTCATAGGTAAATCTGATTGGGGTATCTGTTACTTTTAACACAAATATTATACCTTGGGTAATTCTCCTAAATTCATTCGACTGCTCCACCAAAGACTCTTAACGAAAGCTACCTCCTCGGCCTGCAGAAGGATGACTCTCGAGGTGGGGATCTTCACGCTGGGCCTCGCCCTCAGCAAGTCCTCATACTTCCTGCCTTCTGCTCCCGCACCATAGACGGCCCGCAGCCTCCGGGCGGCTTCCTCCACGGCCCCATCCCGGCCCCAGGCCTCCGCCTCCCCTCCATCCGGCTCCTCGTTCAGGAGTTGAGTGAAGGTCTTCAGCTCCTCCTTCCACTCCTGCTGAAGCAGAGCAAGGGCCCCATCCCACACGACACAGATGGAGAGAACAGTAAGGAAAGGCGCGGCCCCATGGAAGGCCAGGGGGACCCACGTTCAGGAAACCTAACATCCGCCATCCCCAAACCCCTGCTTCTGTGGATGCAGAAACAGAGGCCCAGAGGGAAATGGCTGACTCGAGGGACCACAAGAACAGCCACAGAACCTGGACCCATTCCCCATCTCACTCCCCTGAATTATCTCATTCTACAGTGCGCCCTTTCCGTTCGTCAAAGGCCTGAGCTGCATTTATAAGAAATATAGTGATCTCAGAGAAAGTGAGGAGGAGAAAAACTGAAAGGAAGAATGAGAGAGGAGGAAAGGAGGGAGGGAGGGAGGGACTTACCTGGTCGGAGAGGAGGTGGATTTTGGCCTCATAACGCGCACAGCGTCTGGAGCTCACTTGCACAATACACGAAGTGCAAACGCTCTCTCCAGACACTGGTAGGAACACGGCTTGCTGGATGATGGCGTTGATCAGCGAGCTCTTCCCAGCCCCCGTGCTTCCCAATAACCCAATGTAAATTGGGTCCAATGATGGTTTTTCAATCAAGGCAAGAAGCCTGTTTCTGTATTGATTTTTAAATGAACATCAAGTGAGGAAGAATGTCAGAACGGAATGTAAAGGTGCTGAGTTCAAGTCTTGGGCAAGTTGCCTTATCCTTTCAAGTCTCTACTCTGCTTTTTCAAGAGGGCCTATGAATCCCTTGGTACCACGCAGCGTTGGCCTGGAGAACAGAGAAGACTATGCTAAACTACTTGGTAAAGGTAATTCATTACAGGTGTGAAGCATCCTTGCTTGTGTACTATAGAAAATGAACATTCTTGTTTCTAAATAAAAAACGTATGCAGAGAGAGAAGCATGACGAGCAACCCAGCAGCTGTGCATTCTTGTGCTGTGCAGAAGAAATGATGGCTTTCGCACAATACTTTCAAATCAGCTTGGCATCAAAAGTTAGGGGCTTGCTGGGCATTGGTGGCTCACACCTATAATCCTGGTTACTCAGGAGGCTGAGTTCTGAGGATGGCAGTTCAGAGCCAGGCCCAGGCAAGAAAGTCTGTGAGACTCTTACCTCCAATAAACTACTTAGAAAAAACCAGAAGTGGAGCTGTGGCTCAAGTGGTAAAGCCCTATCCTGGAGCACAAAGAGGCTCAGGGACAGTGCTGAGGCCCTGACTTCAAGCCCCAAGAATGGCAAACAAACAAACAAAAACGTTAGGGACTCAAGAGTTGCATAGCCTGGGCCAGTTTCGGGGCCCTTTCACTACTGTGTGACTATGTTCAGTGTCTCAACATCTCTGAGGCTCAATTCCAGTAAAACAGGATTGATGCAATAGCGCCTATTTTGCAAGGCTGTTGAAAACAAAGAAACGGATGAACTGGGGATGTAACTCAGTTGGAGAGGGACTGCCTCCTATGCAGGACGCCTGGGTTTCATCCCAGCACGCACACGCACGCACACACACACACACACACACACACACACACACACACCACTGCCACACCACCATCCCCAGAGTCCTGGCTATCTGCAAGGATATCCAGTGATCTCAATGATGCCCCCCTCTATTCATTAAAGGAAGCTTCTCAGCCTGCCTTGCTTAGTTTCCCATTGCAAACTCCTCTTCTTGGCAGGGGGTCGGGGTGTGGGGGCAGGGGTACCCACAGTCACCCAAGGCCGGACGCTGGCATTGGGATGGACGGTACACTGTTCAGACTCACATGAGATACTTGACTCCATTGGGAATGCTGTCGTCAAGGAAGACAGACTGAATCAGTTTCTGGTAAGTGTTACTCAAAACCCTTCGGGTCCGTGACTCCAATTTGTCATCTGGAATCAACAGAAATGTGTTACCTGGCGTCCCTGGCGGGGATCCAATGCTACGGAAGCAAAGGAGGAGGGTGCAGAGAAGGGAACAAAGAAATGGAGAAAGAGATTAAACGTGGAGCTTGAGTGTCGCTCAGAGACGGCTGCATCCATTCTGGCAACCTCGGAGGAGCCGGCCTGCCCCGCACCTCCTCCTAACAAGCCACCTGACGATAGACCACGGGCTTCAGCCCCTTCTGAGTCTCCCCTTCTGTGGTCATAAAAAGAACAAAATGCAAAGACATCGGTGCCCACTAGAGCACCGAAGCAAACATCGGCGCAGGCCTTGTTGCTTTGCTAACAACCCTCCTACCGCAGAGCAGCCCGGAGATGATCACCTATGTCTGCAGAGACTTGGAGGAACAGCTTCCATGGGAGACGGTCACCCCAGCTTCTGGTGTGCGCCTTCTCCTCTGAGCATCGAAGCCATGTTTGGGGATGACAGAGCCGCATGAAAGAAGCCCTCCCTCTGTCGGGTACTCACACTCCTTTAGGGCGCTCTGCTCCATGGAGGGAAACACCTGCAAGCGCTGGTCTCGATCTGACCGACGTCTTTTCTTCATTGGTTCTTTAAATAGGTCGCCGTCAACTAGAGACGCACGGAGGTTGTGAAAAATTATAAGTTGGGGACCGTTTCTTTGCCTCACATCTGTTCATACACCAACTCCAAGGGCCTAAGAGGACCCCGCCAGCCACGTCTGCCCAGAAATTCATTTGGAAAACAACCCCGTGGGTCACCCTGGTTTCACCGCGACTTCCCAGAATTGCCAGGCTTTGTGCATTTGGCTCCAAAATGTAGACTCCAACCTACATTTCACCCTCAGAGGAAAGTTGGTATTTGCACATCCCCAGAAGCCACGATGGCTATTTTTCACTAAATACCAAGTGTCAGGAAATCAACTGACTGTGGGCAGAAAAATCCAAGCTCAGTGGTAAGTGTGGGGAAAAGGCAGGCTTTACCAGATCAAGAAAGGGATCCGCCGCAGCGGAGGGAAGCCTGGGCGTCATTGCGCCAAATGACTTCTCTGAAGCCACGGCTGCTTCCTCTATGAAACCAGACACCTGGCATAGCAAGTATACACCTTTTGGAGGGTATCCTACAAGACAGATGCCTTTCAAAGATTAAGTTAGGGAATGTCTCCCCTCCTCTGCCTAGATATTAGCAGCTGCTCCCTTACACTGGCAAGAATCAAAAGCCCTGAGCTGTAGATGTTTGTCTTTCTGCAGAAATTCAGTCACTGAAATGCTTTCCTTTGGTTGCGAAGGGAAAGCGATAGCCCCACAGCTGCGTTTCAGACGGGTTTTAGCAACCACATCACCTTGGTGATGTTCACCTGGCTATAAAGAAACCACAGCATGTCCTGAGGGTGAAGGGTGTTGCAAATAGTCCCTACCTGGTGCCCTGTGCTTCTAGGACTGGTTTGTGCCTTAGGAAGTGGCTTTGGTGTGGAACTGAAGAATCGATCTCCATGAGCTCTAACACCCTCAGCTCTTTTCAAGAGGACCTGAGGCTCCAAAACGGAGTGTGACCTCAGGAGGTCATCATCTTTGAGGAACCAGAGAGACAGAGGCACCTGGGCTACAGACTGGCAACTGAGCAGAAGGGCCAGGCTCTGCCATGGAGCTCCAGACGGGGGTCTTCCTCTCTTCTCAGCCTTGTTTCTACCAGCAAAGCTTCTGCTGTGTTCTAATATCAGTTCCCACCCGCTAGGGGACCACCCTAAGGTCGAGCCACATGGGTGACAAAGTGTGAAGCTCTGCTCCCTCCTGCGCACACAGTGACGGTGGAGAGAATGTGCCCTTTGAACTCCTCTATCTTGGGAAAGGACTGAAGCTCAGTTGGAAAAACCCACCCTGGCTGCCAGTTGGGTCTGCATTAGAACTAAAGAGCAAGTGCTTTCTGGTTCAGTGGCTGGAGCTGGAGAGGAAGCAGCAGCAAATAAGAAAGAACATGCTCCTCAGTCACTCAGGCCAGCTACAGGCTGAGCTCTCTGATCATGTTCCAAAAGGGACTTCAGAACGTGGGACCTGTCCATGGGGAGAATGTCAAAGGATGTCCGCGACGTAACCTGGGAACTGTTTCCTAAACAATGTTTGCATAATCTCTGTGTGTGTATGTGTGTGTGTGTGTGTGTGTGTGTGTGTGTGTGTGTGACATAATGACAAAGGACAAGCCCAGATATACAGGGCACTTCTTCCAGCTTTGTAAGAACTAGCAATTAATATAATAAACTAAACTGAAAAGTAGGAATGCTCCCCTCAGTTGCCAAAATGAAAAACTACTCAGAAAGGAGACTTACACCTATAGATGTAACCGGAATGTGCTTGCCTGAATGGATATCACAACCTTTACTATTCTCTTTAACGGTTCAGGTCTCCATTTCCCTTTCTCAGTATTGTCCGGTAAGTATCCTTTGGAAGAGTTTGGGTTGGTCCGGATAAAACAAAATCAGTCTGCTGCTGCTGTTGCTCTTGGCTGCCAGTAGGTGTCACTTTTGAGCTCTGAGCCCCAACAGCCCAACCCAGGATGTATTCATGGCTGATTCAATCCCTTGCTAGAGAAACCCACTATCTACCAAGAAAAGGGTCCCGCTCCTCAGCAAGACACACAGCCCAGGGGACGCTGAAGTCATTTTTTGGTGTTTGTGTGTCCATCCACAACCAGGTGCTGGCCCTTATCTCTGTGACCTGGGAACACTCCTTCCCTCTTCCCAAGAAAATGAAGACCCTTTTCTTCAACAACACAAAACACAAAGGGTGTACTGTGTTCTGGTTTGCTACATGTCGGGGAACTCCTCTGCCATCTTCTTAGGAAAGGCTCTTCCTCTGTCAGCCAGGGAGGAAGGCCACCCACCTTGATTCTCACAGGACTTGCCCGCCGTGGAGACACTCCATAAGACAGGGTGTCCCTTTCTAAGGAAAGACACCTGACATGATTGTGAGGAATCAATGTGATTAGGTTAGGGAGTCCACATTGATTTTCTAGAACCTAAAAAAAGACAAGATATCCCCACATAATTGTTTGCCAAATGGCTCATCTGATTGTGAACATACTATTTAGCTGTTGAAATAGTTGGTGTGTGTTCACTATTGAGATTAGGCATGAGAAAACAGCAAGGGATGATGACTATGGTTCTATTATCTAACTCCTGACCAGGTCATAGTCATCAGTACCGTTTCTCTCACCAGGAAAGGTCGCTGCAGAGATGTTACCCGAGCACGGCTCCAGATCAAAATCCTCCATTTCCTTGTAGTGAATCCCTGCTCTTCTCTGCCAGAACCAGCCTGAAAAGATACACAAGCCCAAGAGGGAAGGCAGCATACATTACAAATACAAAAAGCAAAGCTTTGTGCTTTGTTTCCTCCACTAGAGCTCCATCTACGTTTGCAAAGTGCAGAGCGGAGCAGGAAACTGAACCCAGGGCCTCAGACATGCTCAGCCAGTTGCTCTTGCCACTTGGGGGCTTTGGTCCCAGTCGTTTTATTGTTGAGGTAGTGTCTGTGAATCTTTCCTTGGGCTGGCCTAGACTAACTCAAGATCCTCCTGCTGGCCACTTCCTCAGTAGCTGGGATCCCACAGCTGTGTCACCAGTTCATTCTCCATTATCACTGTGTCCCTCCCATTGTTGACTTCAATGTGATGAAGATCAAGATGTGAACACTGGTTCTTTAACATACTTGTATTTGTGGAACTTTAATCTGATTGGCCTGAGATCTTAAAGATAACCCATTTTAAACTGAGAATAGCTCTGAGGAGCAGAGCTTGGAAAGGTGTATGCCTAAACAGCCTGGCTGCTCTAGGCAATGTCAGTGCCCCCCAATTCCGGGGGTGGGGGGTGGAGAAGCACTGGGCCAGTGAACCCTGGGCCAGTGCTATTTAGCTCAAGCAAGAACCTAAGAAGGGCCTGGAATAGCCTCTCTTCCCAGGGTTGGTGCTTCATTGCTGGCTACTGCATAGGGAAGGAAAGATGTGGTACTCTGCCCTCTCCCTTTCCTTACACCTCATCTCTGCTTCATCAGGGCACCGTGCTGGAGCTCCTTGCAGCCGCCAAGAAGCATGGAGCACCTGCAGAGGGTGAGGAGGAGGGGTGCATCTGTACCAAGTGTGGGAGCCAGCCTGCATCTGGGCCCTTGGCAGGCAGGGCACAAGCACAGAGAGATCCCGGCCCCGGAGGAGGCTCAGAACCCCAGAACTGCTTTACCTCCATCCACACAGGAGAATGTGCGGGACACAAGTGGGGAGCTCCCCGGAGTGCTTGCTCTCTATAGCTGTTGTTTCCTTGGGTACATTCAACCATGCATTTCAAACAGAGAGTCAACGGCCCTTCAAAAATATGCAAAACCCTCCCCACCTGTCAACCTCCAAAGGCCCCCAAAGCCGTTAGTGAGGGAGACCGTGACTTGCTGACACACTAACCCCAAATCAAATCACAGCATGGCAGTTGAAATGGCCCCTTAGGCTTAGTTTGGTGTGCAGATTTGAACTGACAGAATGGCGTCTGTGCCGGGAGGTGCTGGCTGGTTGTGACAGGAACACAGGTGATATGAGGTCCCCAGCTGCGGGCCCAGTTGCTGGCCTCTCATTCTCTCCTGTATCAAACTCTAAGCCCCACCCACACCCCTACAGTACTATTCTATTACCAGTGGTTGCTATTAGTATCTTACTGTGCCTAATTTATCAACTAAGCCCTATACTTTGACCATGACACATGAAGGGTTCAGAACGGTCATTTCAAGTCAGGTATCATGCCTATCATCCTTGCTCCTCAGGAGGCTGAAATCGGATTCAAATAGCACATTCAATAGCTGTTTTTGTTTTCTTCACTTTTTGTTCTGTTTATCTGTCTTTGGGAGTGTAAGGGGAGGCACAGAAATGGAGGGGCAAAGGGTGAACAAATGCAGCAGTGGTACTCACTGGGTACTATGTTGAAAGTGAACTATATAACTTATAGGTAGGGATGAGAGGGAAAATTTGAGAGAGACCGTGGGAAGGAGTAACATTGTACAAGAAGAAATGTACTCTCTACCTGACTCATGTAACTGTAGCCCCTCTGCCCATCACCTTTATAATAACAATTAAAAATTGAAAACAATAGTTGGGTATGGTGCTCATAATTGCAATCCTAGCTACTCAGGAGGCAGAGATGAGGAAAATTACAGTTTGAGGCCAGGCTAGGCAAAAAGTTCATGAGATCTCATCTCAACCAGTAAAAGACTGGGTATGGTGGTCCTTGCCTGTCATGCTAGCTCTGAGGAGCCTTAAATGGAAGGAGAAGCCACAAAAGCAAAAGGGCTGTGGCATAGCTCAAGTTCAAACCTCACAATGCAGAACAGAAACAACAAAAATCAAACCACTTTAAGGTCAGAGAAGACATGTTCACTGAAGCCTAGAATGTGGGTGGTGGTTTGGGTTTCCTTCATCTATTTCACTTACTAAACCAACAGTCTACAATGGCCCACAAAATTATTGCCATGTAGCTCTCTGGGCTTGGACTTGGGGTAACTTCATCCCAAGGAGAAACCATACCCAGAGTCCCCTGCTGTCAGAGCCCCCCCTACACCCACCCAGACAGAAGGATCCCACAGATTTATAAAGACAGTCGACCCTCAAGGATGGGGCACATGACTCCCCACTGGCTAAGTGTGCCTTTCTATAACTTCTCCCAGGGAGCACAGGATGAAATTCAGGGAGTGGCCAGACGTAGTGGTGCAGCCTGGAATCTCAGCACTTGGGAGACTAAGGAAGGAGCGTCAAGAGTTCCAAGCCAGCCTTGGCTAAATGACAAACAAAATAAAGCAAACAGAAATCCAAGTTACATGTCAAGTGCTACTTCAACCAAGCAACCAAGGTCAAAGCAGCCGTCATGAATCACGGTGAAGGTATACAGCCTCAGCACTGTGGGATCTCCTCGCAGCGTAACTCCAGTCTCATTGTAAGAAAAACACCCGACAAAGGCGAGTAGAAGAGAATCCCACGCTACCCTTGACCAGTACGCTCCACACTGTCGACAGCAAAAGCAAGGCCAGTCTGCGGAAAGGCTACAGTCACCAAGAGCCAGCAGACGTCAGAACTACAGATAATGAGGCATCCTGGCTGGGATTCTAGAATGGAAATCCATGAGAAACAAATGGACAACCTCGAATAAAGCTTAGACTTCATTCAGCTAATAACAATGCACCATAACTGGTTTGTTTCTTAAGATGAACGAACCACCCTAATACAAAAGGGACATGGGCCAATGGTACATTTGTCTTTACAGCCCTGCAACTATCCTCAAAAGGAAGTCTATTTTCAAAATAAAGTATCAAACACAAATTGCAATCGAAATTACGTAATAGAAACATACCCGATGTGAATAAAAAGAAAGGAAAATGGTTTTCCTGCTTGGGTCCCCAGGAGTTCGCGAGGAGGATGGTTGCCGTTCCTCCGCCGCGGTAGACGTGGAGCTGAGAACCGGAGAGGTTTTTAGACTTCAGTGGCCCGAGCAGAAGTGAAACCCACTTGTCATCACACGCAGTCACCACATCCTGGCCTGGGAGGCTGAGACGGGCTATTGTCTCCTGGCACTTGACCTGCACATGCCTGGGGAATCCTGATTCTTCCTGACCCCTTGCTACAAGCAGTCAGAACTCCAGTCAGCTTTCCTTTCTCATCAGATGGCTGCACACTACTTAATTAGGTAGATCTGGCTCCTTGAGCAGGTCAGACCAATGACCTACTCTAAAAAAAGATAAAGTGCTGTTTCTCAATCTCCCTAATGTGAGACATGGCTGAGAGAAATGGAAGGTAGGAGATGGCAATACAAACCAACACAGCACCTGGAAATCCATGACAAGTAAAATCCATTAAAAACAATTTTAGCCTGGCACTAGTGGCTCATACCTATCATTCTAGCTGCTTGGGAGGCTGAACGTGAAAGGACTGAGTTCAAAGTCATCCTGGATAGAAAAGTTCAAAGCCCTCGTCTTTATTCTTTAAATCTTATTGTTGTTGTAAAGGTGCTGTACAGAGGGTCACAGCTTTGTAAGTCAGGTAGAGTACATTTCTTTTTGGACAACATCACCCCTTCCCTTGCTCATTCCCAGTTTTTCCCTCCCCTCCCCACCCATAGGTTGTATAATTCATTTTCAACATAGTGTCCAGTGAGTACCACTGCACTCTTGTTCACTCTTTGTCCTTCCATTTCTGTGCCTTCCTTTTAACTCCCAAAGACATATAAAGAAGAAAAAACAGAACAAAAAGGGAAGAAGACAAAACGATGAAAAAAAAACCTCTTGCTTTTATTTCCTGGAGTTTATTTTGCTAAACATTATTTTGTATGATCAAATACACATAGGCATTGAGCCTTTGTGTTCCTCTCCTAAAGTACTCTCCTTTGGGCTCACTGTGTGTGAATGCCTAGAGACTTATGTCCTGGATTTTAGATCTAGCTTCTACACGAGAAAAAACATGTGCCGTTTGTCTCTCTGAGCTTTGCTTACTTCACTTAACATGATTTATTCTAGGTCCATCCATTTCCTTGCAAATGGCACAATCTTATTCTTTCTAATGACTATAAAATTCCGCTGTGTAGAGGATCCACTTGTTGATTGTAGGGCATCTGGGCCGCTTCCAGACAACATGGAGATTGTGAACAGCGCAGTAATGAACATGGATGTGCAGGGGAAAAGACCTCTTCTTAACCAAGAGCAGGCACCATACTGT
Source organism: Perognathus longimembris pacificus (assembly GCF_023159225.1). Lineage (NCBI taxonomy): Eukaryota > Metazoa > Chordata > Mammalia > Rodentia > Heteromyidae > Perognathus > Perognathus longimembris. Next base: position 5,481,586 of record NC_063181.1, on the reverse strand, counting down.
ATGTGAGCCTGCTTACAGCAGGAAGCGGAAACGAGGCAGATTGCTGTCTATACGCATGCTTAGGTGGGAGAGCCTATCTCAAAAATAACCCGCACAAAAAAGGGAGTAGAATGCCTGCCTAGAAAGTATGAGGGAGGTCCTGAGTTCAAACTCCATAGAAAAAAAAAGCTCCTATAAAGCTCAAGACAATGAAAATGATGATGATTATCATGTTAGTGCTGGGTCTTAGCGCTCCTTGTATTCTCATCACATGTACTTCATGCGCCCTCTGCTGGACATTGATTTGCTGCAACACTTAATTCTATTGTTCATTGGAAGCACCTCTAATAAATCACAAAGTGACTAAAATTAGTTTTGGGTGTTCTTTCCCTCCTGAAGACGCTTGGATCTTCGTGGTTGGTGCCAAGCTCTGATTGTTCCTCGTTCGTTTGGTGCGTTCTCTGGAAATGGGGTACTGTGCTAGAGACCCTGTGTTTGATCGGTGGGATCCTGGTAATTCCTAGTGCTACCTGTTACTGGGTGTTCTTAAAGCTGCCTGGATTCTTTGTAGCAGTCTTTGGAACGTGCTACTGGGCACCTAGCAGATCAGCTTGGTCTGTTAGTTTGGTTGCTCTTCCAGAATAAACTTCCACTACGTTTGCTAAAAACACTGTAGCTCTGTAATCCCTCCCCATTATCACTGCTTTGCCTACTAGCTGTTTTTAGCTGTGTCATCCATGCACCCATTAGCACCCATTAAGTGCTAAACTCTTTTCTGCACTATGTCCTTCCACCCCTCACTAGATTATCTGTCAGCACACAGAACACACACTAGCCTGTGGCAGCTGTCAAAATGCAGTTTCAATCTTCTCTCAATCAGAAACCCACTTCCAGTCAAGCTGTCTCCCTCCCTGACCATTCCCCCAAGTTGTTTTTGTCTCAGTCCCCAATTGTAGGGAACTCTGAAGCTGAGCTGTGAAACTTGGAAATGGTTTGAGAGGTTGGAAGGCAGCCTGGACAGCACTGGGGACGCTGAGAGCTGGCCACGGAAGGGTTAAAACAGACAGCTCTGGAGAAGGTGAAGAGGCTGGAATGCCACCCCCCTTCCTTAAGTGTTGGACTTTGTGTGCTGGTGACCCTGAAGGCTAGATGAGTGGACTTCATGCCTGGACTTGCCCTGGGCTGCATGCAGTCTCCATCTCAAAAGAATAAGGGAACCAATGTCTCTCACAAACTCTGTTTTGGCTCTGATTGTAATGTTAATATCGATGCTTTGCTTTTTTGCATGTATTCATGGTAACCTTCCTGTATGAACTCAAATAAATACACTTGCTTGTGGGAACTCTGGACCCAAGTGTCGGGTGAGCCTCAGGACCCCTGGTCTCCCCCCCATCTGTCTGTCTGTCTATGTCTTCATGTGTCCCGTTGCACTGCCTCAAGTTGCAGCTGACAACACCCAATGATCCCAGGCAATTCAACCCTCATTTTTGTCAAATGATCACCAATACCTAAGCCCAATGCCATACTTTGCTCACTCAGCCTCCAGGTATCCAGACTCTCCCGGTTTGCTTCCCACAGCCTTTGATACAGCTGTCTCCTCTCATGGTCAGAGGGTTAATGATTGAATACCCCAAGGCCTACCTAGCCTTTGGACTCTCACACTAGGCATTTACTTCACCCATAGACCTATTAACTCTTGATGGGCTGTCAAGCGTTGTTTTACTTCTTACTAGGCACTGCAAACAGATCCCCCTCACCTCTACCCCCAGTTCACATACCATCTTCCTTGTTTCAGATAATGATAACTACATTACTCCAGTCCCTTGACCCCCAAACTTCTGGCCTCACACTTGATTGTTGATGTCTGTCTTTCTCCCACATCCCACATCCGATGGAAGTCTTGTTGAAATTATCAAAATCTATTCAGATTTTAGACACTTTTTACAACCCTGATTTGAGACATAATGTTACTGCCCTATTTGATGATTCAAAAAACTTGGCTGTAATTTAAAAACACCCAAGGATTTGAAAAACATACTCATGCCTGGCTTCTAGCCCTTGCCATTCTGATTTAATAAGAGTGGGAAGGGACTAGGCCACAGGATTTTCTTTTTCACTATTCTCCAGATAATTCTAATGTGTACCAAAAGTTGGGAATTACTAGCAAGGATATGGCAATAGCCATTGCAGGGAGCACCTTGCTTCTTGGTCTCTTCAGAGCCACTGAAGATTATTTTCCACTCAGCAAATACAGTTGTAAGTCATAAAAGTCCTCTGCTAAAACTCCAACAGTCCATGATCTTATTTAGATAAAAGCCCAAGGTTAAATGTACAACACTTCTACCCCATTACTTCTCTGACCTCTATCTAGCAGGCTTTGTGTCACTGAGGGAGGCTTCCCTACTTAAATATACCAGGAATCCTCTTAAGACCTTGCCACTGTTGCTCTACTTGAATGTTCTCTCTTCAATTATTGGCATATCAAATATTACTTTAAATGTCACAATTTCCATTGCGATGGCAATTGTAGCACTCTCCAGTCTCTAAGTGATGAGATGCATAATGGGGCCATTAAACATAGGAGAGTATGGAAAGAGTAGATTTGCAGGAAAAAGTTTTCTGTTGTAGACATGCTAACTTTGCGACGCACATTTGACACCTAAATCTAACAAGATGTCACACAGGGGAGAAGCTGAGGTTGCACTACAAGCCAGGGAACAGAGATGATATTTAAAGCCTTAGACCGTTGGGGTCGCATTCAGAGACAAGACTGAGTGGCCCCTGGAGAGGAATCAACCAGACACTGGAAACAAAAAGAAGAAAAGCCAAGCATGACCGGCCCTCTCCTAACATGCTGTTCAGAGAAGATAACTTGCGTTCCCGGGCCGTGGCAGGGCACTGAGGACTCCAGAGAAGCCCCGAATCTTGACCAGGGAGCGTGTCAAGCTTGCGTGGCAGTGGGGTCCAAAGGGCAGCGAGCGGCCTCACCTCCGGCGGGAGGAGCCCGGAGGCAGCCGCAGGGCGCGGTGCTCTTAATCCTTCAGTAAATGAACAAGGTCCTAGGTGGAAAGCTCGGGGATGGGTTCCGAGAAAAAGCGCCCCCAAGGCCTGGTTCCCAACTCCGCAGAGTCTCTGTGCAGTGCAGGTGTTGTTCTACACGACGGCTAGCCATGCAGATGAGCCGTCCACCCGAGGCTCAGGTGGCCAACAGGTCCCCGGGCCCCGACCCCCCAGCAGACTCGGCTCCCGCCGGGCCTCAGAACGGCGCGCCCACGGCTGAGGAGTCCTCTCGCGGTCTCCCCACCGGAAGTGACGCGTGTTCACGCCGGGGGTCGCCCCGCCCCCTCGCCACCGCCCCCTTCCCCCCGCAGGCTCTCCGCAGCGGCCTCCCCGCAGCAGCCTCGCCCCAGCGCCACACCGTCCAGGTCGAGCTTTCAGCCCCTCAAACTGCCGCTCGGCCCGCTCCGCTTCCCGTGCAGCCGCTCCGGAGGACGCGCGGCGGGAGGGGAGGGGAGGGGCGGGGCTTCGGGGCGCCGGCTTCCGGGAGCCGCTTTACGTGACGGCGGGCGTCCTTTTGCGACAGTCCGGGCTTGCTTTGTGGCCGTCCCCTCGCTCTCCGTGGTCGGCGCGCGGTTTCGCGGCCGCCTCTGCAGCGGCGGAGCAGCGATGAGGCAGAAACGCAAAGGTGCGGACGGGAGACGGGGTGGAGGAAGACGGGGGGCGGTGGCGGGGGAGCAGGGCGGGGGCCCCCGGGCCCCCGGTGCTCGGAAGCCGAGCCCAGCTTCCCTCGCGGGAGCCCCGGGGTCCGCCCGCCCGCCGGGCCCGCCCCTCCTCCGGACTCCGGGCCCCACGGTGCCCCCCACCCCCCCGCCCGCCCCTCGTCCCTTCTCTGGCCCGGGGTTTTGGGACACCCTGGGCGTGTTGGCGCTCCTCTGGCGCCCCTGTGGGACCGACCCCCGTCTCCTTTGCACCTCCCCGGGTGGCGTGAAGCAGTTCTGCCCGTCGGTGTTCAGCCCGAGGGAGTCCAGTGGTCAGCGTTCACCCAAAGCCTCCCAGCTGTTTAATGTTTCGTTGGAGATCGGAGTCTCTCGGGCTTTCCCGCCCTGGCCGGCGACCCTCCGATCCCGGCCTCCCGGGTAGCTGGGGTGACGGGCGTGAGCGGGTCACCCGCCCCTGGCTTCCTTGGTGCTCTTTGGGGGCCTGTTCCGCACGCACAGATAAAGCCAAATGAAAGACACCAACCGTATGGTCAGGTTGTGAATAACGGAGACCGTCTTTTTGAACTTGAGCCGCTCGTTTCTCATGTTTTGGAAGGACTTTGGAAGGAAAACTGTTACCAGTGTAAACAATTTACAATCCTTACTGAATAGTGTGACTTTGTTGCTGAATAATCTTTCTAGGAGACCTCAGCCCCGCTGAGCTGATGATGCTGACTATTGGAGATGTTATTAAACAACTGATTGAAGCCCACGAACAGGGGAAAGACATTGACCTGAATAAGTAAGTGGATCTATAAGGAGTGCAACCTTATTCTTAGATAGCTCTCCGTTGCTTTTGATCTCTCTCTCTTTTTTTAAGTTGATAATTGTAGTTTCAGTACTGTCACTTAGGTCGCAACATAGTATTTGCACCTTTGAAAGGCACATAGTGAAACTCCTTGGTACAGTTAACACACGGTTTGAAAATGAACCACAAGGCTCTCTGTTGCAGGGGATGGGTCCCACCCAGGGATAAGAGCTCAGCAAGAGTGGTTGAATGAGAGTGAATATGTTTGAAGTTGCTTTATTCTCATGTATGAAAACAGAGCAATGAGGCCTGTTGAAGTTGTTTTAAAGAAGGAAGAAGCGGAAGTAAAGGAAAGTGATAAAGAGCATCTCTTTTTCTATTGTCCCAGTAGAAACAGCAGCTCTCTCCACCCAGACAGCCCTCCATGTTTGGGCCCTTGATGAAGTCCAACAACCTCTTTCTGGTTTAGAACCTATGGGACATGGTCACCCACTGCCTTTTAATCACGTTCTTAAATAGAAGAGTGAACATCCACCTTAAATATTTTGCCCCCCCCCCCCCGCATTTCTTTTCTGTTTTGGTACTGGTGATCAAACTCCGAACATTGCACTTCCTAGGCAAGTGCTTTGCCACTGAGCTACATCCCAGCCCTTAAATGTGTTTTTAAATTTGTATTCTCCCCCCATATACATACACACACTTGTGTGTGTATATACACGTGTATACGTGTGATCTCTATATAAATCAGTCCTAAAGATTTTTTTTTCCCCTTACAACCCCAGGTTATACTAATCAGCACATGCCTGACATTTCCACAGATCCTATTCTTTGTTACTTGAGATGCTGCAGTATCTAACTCCTTTCCTTGGGACATCGTGCTTAGAAAACATTGGCTAAAGGAATAAATAAGTACTATGAAGATATACTTTACTGTATTTTTTTATGGTATTTGAACAGTTTTTCTTGTTTTCATTGGTTATACCCTGGCTAATACACAACTTTAATTTCTGATGCACCTTTCTCATTGTGTAATTTTATTCTTCCCTTGATTCTATCTAAAGCTGTTGTCTCAGATGTGTCACTCATTATGTAAGGCCTCTCAATCTGGCTTTAACCTGTTTTTCCAACCTTTACAGTGAATCTCGGGGTCTTTGTCAAGGTGATCTACTCATAGTTCTTAAAATAATGTGCATCTGTATTTTCACCTTCCTGTAAGCTAGCCTGTGAGCTTGCAGCAGCCTCTCTGTCTGCTCTTCCTTTCTGGAACCTTCTCCTTCTCTGGTCCCATTGTCTCCATTATCTCCCGAGCACAAGTTACAGTTTCTAAAACCTTCATTATTGGTTGGTGTGGTAAGTGAGTGTGTCTTTCATAATGCAGGACATGAAAGGCCCTGGCACACCAGGGACTTAGGTAGTTAGGTGCATGCTAACTAGTCAGTTGACATTTGTTAAAGATGATATGAGCATCCCATAGGTATTTCTAAATTAATTTCAAGACAGATGAGTGTTAAGGCTTGGCTAGCAGACACAAATGGAAAGCTGGTGAAATTGGGAAAGTCAAAGGAATAAGCTAAGTATGGTGGCGTGTGCTTGTAACATACACACACATAACTGAGACAAGAAGATTAGTTCAGGCCAGCCTGTGGCTACATAGCAAGACACTATTGCAACCAGAATGAAAGTCACTTCTGAGGGTTAGGAGTAGACTTACAATTAGGAAGGGTCAAATGAAGAAACAAATTTATAAAATGTTTGCTGCTCTTTTGTTTTAATGTGTGTGTATATAACATACATATGTATGTACATGTGTATGTGTGTATATATGTATGTGCATATATATATATATATACATATATACACATATATTTGCTAAGCAAGTATTCTTTTTTTTTTTTTTTTTTTGGCCAGTCCTGGGCCTTGGACTCAGGGCCCGAGCACTGTCCCTGGCTTCTTCCCGCTCAAGGCTAGCACTCTGCCACCTGAGCCACAGCGCCGCTTCTGGCCGTTTTCTGTATATGTGGTGCTGGGGAATCGAACCTAGGGCCTCGTGTATCCGAGGCAGGCACTCTTGCCACTAGGCTATATCCCCAGCCCTAAGCAAGTATTCTTGACCAAGGTGATTTTCTCCCCTGGAGACAGATGCAAAGACATTTTAAATTGTTCTAGCAGGACAAAGAGTGCTAGTCAGACAGAGGCCAAGGGCACCCTAAACATCGTGCAGTGCTCTAGACAGTGTCAGTGCTACAGCTGAATGATGATAGAGTTCAGAGTGTCCTTGGGACAGAGGCTGCAGCATATTGAAGTGTTCTCGTCCTCCATAGACCTCTGGCTTTCTAGCATTTGAGGTAAGGAGCAAGCTACTAACAAATTTTGCCCTTTTATCGCCTCAATATTCAGAGATCGTAAAGCCCCTTGTGTCCCTAGCGGAGACAGGAGTGAATGGTGCTGTTTTAGAAGCTTGTGCTTGACATATCATGATCTGGTTAATCCAGAATGCTTTACTTTCAGGGTGAAAACCAAGACAGCAGCCAAGTATGGCCTGTCAGCGCAGCCCCGCCTGGTGGATATCATCGCCGCAGTCCCCCCTCAGTATCGGAAAGTCTTGGTCCCAAAGTTAAAGGCCAAACCCATCAGGACTGCCAGTGGAGTGAGTATTCAATTATTGAAATATTGCTGCAGGTAGGGAGGCAGACTCCAAAAGTCCAACTGCTGTGTTCTGTGCTAGTGTGGAGAGGTGTGTAGAAGGCCAGGAGGTAGAGAGGAGACCAACTAGTTGTATTTAAAGGAGTAGATAGGCTGGGTACCAGTGGCTCAAGCCTGTAATCTTAGCTACTCAGGAGGCTGAGATCTGAGGATCATAGTTCAAAACCAGCCTGGGCAGGAAAGTCCATGAGACTCTTATCTCCAATAAACTAATCAGAAAAAACCAGAGGTGGTGCTGTGGTTCAAGTGGTAGAGCACTAACTTTGAGCACAAAGAGGCTCAGGGACAGTGCTCAGGTCCTGCATTCAATTCCAGAATCAGCCAAAAAAAAAAAAAAATCACTAGGCACGAAGATATTTTTACACAAATAAAATCCTCATGCAAAGAATAAAGCAGACTTGTGGATGAAACTATCAGGGGAGCTGCACCCTACAACTTCATCCGCAGGCTTCAGACCGCCAGGCTCACGTAACCCAGGGGCCGGGACTTTTATGAGGCCTCCAGCTTAAGGAGAAGAATATTACCAACGCCTGTGGTGCTCTGGTTACATTTTCACCCTTCCTCCTAAAGGGTACCCATTCTCCAGAATTTTAATAAAATTTCTCATGATAACTTTAAAATTAATATTTCTCTTACAGATTGCTGTCGTAGCTGTAATGTGCAAACCACACAGGTGTCCACATATCAGTTTTACAGGAAACATATGTGTGTACGTATGATGATTTTGATATGTTATGTGTATTAAACTAGTAAATTCCCTAATACCTGGTCAGTACATGCTGGCAATATTTAAAACTTGAAGTAGATTTATAGTTTTCTGAACCAGGTAACCATTGATAAGATATTACAGTTCTTTAAAAATGAAACATGCAAACATTTGAATTTATTGCAGTATTTTAAAACAATACATAGATTATGGCTCTCAGAACCATATCTTGTTAATGGAATAAATGAAACACGGAAGTGGGAACTGCCTGAATTCCAGTGCCAAAGATTTCAAGTAAATTCTGAAGTAAATTTCAAGTAAATCAGAAAAGTATCAAAATAAAAAAAATATTTTTTATAAGTAGCACATTTAGATACCTGGGATTAGCAGAAGCATATGTCTAACTCTAGGTAGAAAAGTTACATGGAAGGGAGAATTTCTTGAATATGGTTACCAGGAATGCACTGTGTCGATATCATCAGGAAAACTTGATTCCTGTGGTTTGCCCTAAAAGCATAAACCTGTAAACAACAATAAGTACAGCACGTTGAAAATGCCTGCACTGGTTTTCAGCTGGGATTTGAAAGCGAAGCTTGCTTGCTGTCAGGGTTTTGTGGGGCCTGTAGGTCCTGGGAGCTATGCTCTGAACGGTTTGTGTCTGACCTGTCTCTCCATTCCTTGTGTCTGTCTGTCGCAGCTACTGCCCTGGTGGACCTGATTCGGATTTTGAGTACTCCACCCAGTCTTACACTGGATATGAGGTAAGGTCATTTGTGCTGTCCTGAAGAAGTTTTTCATGAGAGTTTTCAGTGTGCAGTTTCACAAATGCTAGCTTTCTTAAGAGTTCTTGTTTTTAGCCTTTCTTCTTGATTTTAGCCTTTCTTCTGTGTTCTCCTAGTGACATATATTGTTCTAATTACTGGAGAACTACTGAAGTAAATGTAGCTTACTGTCCTACTGTCCTTCAGTTGCTTCACAACCTGAAACCCCACCGCAGTGCGTGGAGGACAGACACTGACGGTCCCAGTCATATAGTTGAGGAAACTGAGGCCTGCAGGCCTCAACAACTACAACAGGGATTCACTGTGGACGAGCAGCAGCTCTGGCTCTGCCCCTCCCTCCCCCATGTGTGCTGAAGCCCTGCTCTTGTGAAATAGTCTAACAGTGGAAGCTAGGCACGAAGGAACAAACAAGGGAACATCACCTACTAACAGCTGCTAAGCACAGAAGTGAGAGTGAGCAGGGCAACGGTAGCTGGGGTACTGGTGCTGTGGCAGCCAGCGATTCCCTGGGGAAGTGGCAAGAAGGGGCCAGTTGTAAGGGTGCCAGGAAGGCTGATTCCTAGCAGAAGGAACAGCTAGAAGAAAGGACCATGGCGGGGCAGGAAGACACATGCCGGAGCTTAGTGGGTAAAAGGAAAGAGTCTTCATTTACCGAAGCTGTCAGGAGAGGCCTTTGTGGTCTGAAGCAGGGAAATCATACAACTGATTTCGGCTATAAAAAGACCATTCTGATGGCCACATAGAGAAAGGACTAGAGTAGATGTGAGTGCAGACAGGCCAGATGGGCATCCGTGGAAGGAGGCCCCCCCCCCCCTTTCAGGTGGCATCAGACCACGTGACTTTTTCCTGATACGTGGTTTTCACACACACGCCCTGTCGTTTTCCATGGTTCAACTTTGAATATCTATCTAACAACTATTTGGCGGAACAGTTCCTCAGATCCCCAGCCACCCTTTTCTGCCCCTCTCCACAGAAGTCGGGCAGGGCTGCTGTTCTTCTACATTCTCCAACTTGAACACATGCACATATGTTTCCCTCTACCTCTTAACACTAAGTCAGTGTGTGCAAAAAGTGTTCCCTACCTTGTCCTTTTCCTTCCACGTTTCTCAGAGAAACTTTGATGCCAATCCCTTGTTTATAGGGAGTTATAGGGAGTATACACACTGTAGGTAGCCCACAGGAGGCAGGAGCCCTGAGCTGCTGTCATTACAAGCCCTCTGTGGTTCAGAACCTTCTTTAAAGGTCACCTGGCCACTGACTTGAGTATGTGTACACATCTGTGTGAAACACCTCAATGACCTAAGGATGCAGTGCATTCCACACTCGATAGCTGTGCTCCCAGGAGACCCCAGCTGCTCAGGACATCAGAACCCTGGAAAGACGGAAAGGAAGATGAGATACAAGGCAGACTTTCAGTTTCCAGAAGCAGAGAGAATTTTAATGCTAACATAGCCATTCAGAATTACTTTTGTGTTTTTGTTTAAATTGTTTTACCGTTATTAAAAAGGTGATGTGCAGAGGGGTTACAATTACATATGTCAGGTTAAAAAGTACATTTCTTTTTGGACAGTATCACCCCTTCTCTTGCTCTCTCCTAGTTTTTCCCTCCTGTCCCCACCCCCAAGTTGTGTAGTTCATTTTCAACAGTGTCCACAGGATCACGGCTGCATTTGTTCAGCTTCTGTTCCTCTGTTTCTGTGTACTTTTGTTTTTCATTGGATGTGAGTGTAATAGAATGCTTTTTATCTTTTTTTCTCTTAGCCAACCTCCATGCGAGCTATCCGTGCTAGATACGATCCTTACCTACAGACAAGACACCGGATAGAACAGGTAAATTTTGAAAAAGCTTTTCCAATTTTTAAAAATGTTATTTTATTTTACTTTTTTGTTGCACTGGGTTTTAAGCTCAGGGCCTTGTATTTGTCAAGTAGTCGCTTTTGCCTCTGAGCCATGCCCCCTGTCACTCCTTCATAATTTTTTAATATTTATTTGAAGGAGAGAGGCTATTCTGCAATTCCTGGTGTGGGCAAAACCTCTACTTGTTAGAAATTGTGCTATTTTCTGTTCTCTTTAAGGATTTTATGTTTTCTAAGAAGAATCAGTTTTGAAAGTGTAGGGAAGTTGTTAGACAGGAGGTGATAGCCTTGAACTCTGCTTCTCTTAACTTGGCTTTCCATGTGCTGGGGTTACAGGTGTGCGCTACATCCTGCCTCCGTACTTAAACACTAATTTTCTGAGCTCTTTTTTTTGGCCAGTCCTGGGGCTTGAACTCAGGGCCTGAGCACTGTCCCTGGCTTCTTTATTGTTCAAGGCTAGCACTCTGCCACTGAGCCACAGCGCCACTTCTGGCCTTTTCTATATATGTGGGTGGTGCTGAGGAATTGAACCTAGGGCTTTATGTATACGAGGCAAGCACTCTTGCCACTAGGCCATATTCCCAGCCCTTAAACACTAATTTTCTTCTTTCCTACAGCTCAGAATGTTTAATTGCTTCTCATTTTTAGAATTCACTTGTAAAGCATTGCAATATAACATTTGAAATGTTACAGTACTCCCTAAGAGTAGTTGCCTGCACTTTCCTGATGTGAATGGGTTTGTGTTTCTTTCAGTTAAAACAGCTTGGTCACAGTGTGGACAAAGTGGAGTTTATTGTGATGGGTGGAACGTTTATGGCTCTTCCAGAAGAATATAGAGATTATTTTATTCGGAGTTTACACGATGCTTTATCGGGACATACTTCCAACAACATTTATGAGGCAGTCAAGTAAGAAATCCTCCTTTTATCTCACTGCTGGTGATTGTCACACCCTCCGCCGGGGGCAGCCTGTGAACTCCTGTGTACAACATGTGCATTCTGACTTCTCATGCTCTCTCCTGTACACCATGGGCATTCTTCTCATGCTCTCTGGATTGTGGGAGATATTGTCCTCACTGGAATAATGCTTTAAAAACAAATGCATATGATCTGTTGGTGTATTTGTATTCTCAGATAGAGAAGTTCAAGGTGAGCTTCCCATGCTAGGACTTGTTTTGATTGGGCTAGCTGAATTGTCAACCCATCCAAGAAAAAGACTGGGCACTCTTTATCTGAAACATTATTAGCTCTAAAATCAGCAAGGCCAGTGACTGGTATTTCCAGCTTAATTTATTAGTAATGAACACTTACTATTAAGTAATTTGTGTTTACAAATGGGCTCTGTCTTTATCTGTTTTGTGCTACTGTTACCAAATACCTGCCTCTGGGCAATTTGTAATGAATAGAAACCCCTTGTCCTCCCATCTGGAGGCTGGCACATCAGTATCAAGGCACCCGTGTCTGGTGAGGACCTTGCTACATCTCCTTGGCCCAACCCAAGTGCAGCAGGGGGTCCTTGACTTTCCTGAGATAAAAGTGTCATCCCACCCAGACAGCGGGGACCTGGAGGCCTAGTCACTCGCCAGAGGCCCCCATCCATCCCAGTGAGTTAATCTCAACATGGGGTTAGGAAGAGGCAGACATTTTAACCATACCAGGAACATTCCCTCACTTGGAATTCCAACTGACAGAATGGAAGAGAAGGATGACTTGTTGGCTCCCTCCCATATCAGATTTTCTCAGCACGGTGCTTACTTATGGGTTTTCATATAAAGTTCAGTGCTTTAAGAGGTGAAAGTCTCTAAATAGTTACTGTTTTCAGCAGTGTCAGGACCACCCAGATAGTAACTTCCGTGTTTTGTTTCTTATTTATCAAATGTTGCCTGCGCTCTCAGCAGGCACTGCAGTGGCGCAGGCGCTGGAAGAACACGGTAAACGAAGCAGAAACAGACAGTAATGGAAGTAGACCGGAAGTCGACGGTTGGGTTGGGAAGGATAGGGGTTTGGGGGGTGGGGGGGAGGGCTGGAGGATACAGAGTTGTCAGCTAGACCTCCACCAAGATAACAGGAGGCCCTGAGTAGGAAAGCTTCCACCCCAGTGAGCAAGGGAGAGGGGCCAGGTCACGCACACTTCTGGGGAGTCCAAGTTTTGTCTGCCATCCAGTGGTTGGCAGAAGAGTGGCGTTGAGCGGGTGCGCCCCGTGACCTGGTTATCAGTATTGTCTGTTGGCAACTGTGATTGCTGGGCTGGAGATGGGGACATGGGGGTGCCGTGTTCCTGCCCCCCTCTGTTGCTTTGCATTGGGTTTGTGAAGACGAAGAGAAGAGAGGGGCCTTTTCAGAAGTTTAAGTGTCCATGGCAGCCCAAGGGGCCGGTGTGAAGCACTTGGCTGTGGGGAGAGCAATGACCTTTGTTTGATTGGCAAGGTAATGTGAGGTAAATTTGAACCAACTCAGACTTTGGGCCGTGTCACCTAGTAGTCTCCAGGGGCTTTAGTGATAGAGTGAGATGCTGTCTGTTTCTATCACTCACTCAAAAACTTGATCATTCATAAAATAAGTCGTGTTTGTAAAATGCTGAAGTCTTTAAATGATGTAATGATGTAATCCAGCTCATTCCTCTGATACCAAGAAATCGATTGCTCAGATAAAATGCATTGGAGGAAACAAAATTAGTTGAAAGCCTCTTGACATTGGAATAGCAGCAATAACTCAGAAGGTGCATTCAGCTCTGAAACCAGTCTTTCCTCCCCTGTGTATGTACTTAGATGCTCCTCGCTTCTCGTGTGGGCCGATTCACAGATTGAATGAAATTGAGCTATAAATACCATGAATGGGTGCAGGCTTCTCATGTGGGCCTATTCACAGATTGAATGGAATTGAGCTATAAATCCCGTGAATGGAATTGAGCTATAAATCCCGTGAACGGGTGCCTCCTTCATAAAAGTCCGGGCCCCTGGGTGACAGGAGCCTGGCAGTCTGAGGCCTGCCAGATGAAGTTGTAGGGTCCAGCTCCCTTGACAGTTTCATCAGTGGAAATGTCTGACAATTCTGCTTTATTCTTAGCATGAGAATTTTATTTGTGCAGAAGTACCTTCGTGCCTAGTGATTTCTTTTAAGTCATCTCTTGGAGTGAAAATGGGGCTTGGGGTTTTATTTTAACTCTGTAGCCTCAGATCATGTGTGTCCCGAAGCCCTTGGAAGCCTCTTCCAGTAATGAACGAGGCGAAGGCAGCCTTGTTTCAATTTCTGTTCTTGATTTTGCCTCAAGAGGGCAACAAACACTTTGCTCTCAGATAACAATTAATATGTGACTTGAGTTTTCATTGCAACAAATCTTATGAATGGCTCCTGGGCAGTGATAAGAATACAATTCGGGTGCCATAAAGCAGTCTCTAACGCTCACTGGTCTCCCAGCCCACACGCGCATCTTACTCACTTTGAGTCTCTGTACTTTTATGAGACCATATAGAGAGAACCCCGCTTGTGTGTTCTCACTTGCTCTATGGAAGATTTTTTTACTACAGACTCCCTCTAGTAGAATCGTTATTTGTTACCAGGGACACCATACCATTTGAAGAAACAGTAGCTGGGATTTGAGCTGGAGACAGAGTTTCAGATGTTGGGTCATCGTGAGATAACAGATGATCTGGTACTGTGCTCTCTTCAGGATTGGTGGCTCAGCCTTGCTGCTCTCTGTTAGAACGCAGGGAGGGGGCGTTCCTCCAGGGGCTCCCCAACGGGCCCACTGTACACCTTGGGGTTATCTTACTACAAATGGGTACTAGTTGTTTTGTTGACGTAGATGTCAGAACTTTTCTTAGCTTAGTAGATTTTTATTTAAAGATAATTTTAAGCTAGATTAAAAATTACATAGTGACAGGTGAGTCTGCAAATTTAAGGGTAGGAGTCTTTGTTCCAGCGGAGGTCATGCTCTCCCACTGACTCGGGTGTCCCGGCTTTGTTTTCCTTTGCCCCACTCGATTAAAAGTTTGTTAATTTAAAAGATTGGGGCTAGGGTAAAGAAAAATCCCAGCAAGGTGAGCCTGGTTGCTATTTGTGGCAAGTTATCGAGAAATAGGCATAGCCTGTGGGCGGAAAATTGGAAAGAGAGCCGAGAGCCCTTCAAGGACAGAGCAGGTATGCTCTGTGAGGGCCCATTGAACCAAGCCCAGCGCTCCTCAGTTATCACTATGGGCCCGACCGAGCCTCTTCAGCAGTCTCTGAAGAGCCACAATTACTGGTGACTGTCATCCTGGAGAAATCATCGCTCTGGAGAGGAAAGGCCCATCAGTGGAATCTGAGTCACCCATTCGCCAGAATGCAAATGCTGCCTGATAACTCAGAACAACCTTTTAAAGGAGTTTTATTCCTTTTTAATCAGCTCTGCCCAGGAGCAGTTTTACATTCAATCTTTAGTGCTCCTCGGCTGTCTTCACAAGATGCAATTTAAAATGGTAGTTACCCATCAAGAAGTGAGTGAGTCACGCTCTCTCCCTGTGGAATTCTTAATTCATTTCAGCTCCTTCCATCGGTTGCTTTAAACCCTCCAACTGTGTCCTTACATGTCTTGGAAAAGCTGGAGTGTTAGGTTGTGCTAGCTAGGTACCAAGCCCTGAAGACAGTTGTGTAGACTTGCTGAGTGATGACAGAAGCAAACAACCTAGGAAGGCCTGAAAGTGACCAGCTACCTCCTGCCTTGCATTTCTGGACTTTGGCTCTGATCTTTTCCTGCCCTTCACCTTGTATACTAGGCACGTCCTTCCTTAGCTACCCTGATTTCATAGATGGTAGTTAGGGTTTTTGTTGTTGTTGTTGTTGTAATAGTACTTGTGCTTTAACTCAGGGCCTGAGTGTTATCCCTTGGCGTTTGTGCTGTAAGGCTGGTGCTCTACCACTTGAGCCACACTTCCATTTCTAACTTGCTGGTTAATTGGAGATTAACAGTCTTTTGGACTCTTCTGCCCACTCTGACTTTGAACTAGAATCCTGAGTAGCTAGGATTAAAGATGTGATAGGTAGGGTTCTTAACATATGCTGGCCAATCTAGGTTATAGCCTTAGTCATCTTGAAAGACATAGTTTTTGATGGAAACATAAAGTTTCCCAGTGAGCCACACACATAGCTATCGCCTGATTCTACAGTACTGGCATAATCACCTCTGTCCTTCCACTGCCCAGTCATTCATCTTTGTTTTGTAATAAGTTTGTGTATTTCAGAATAAGTTCAGTACAGTCTCACAATCCCCCTCCTCCCCCATGCCCAGATACTTGGTCATGCACATTAGCTGGTGTTCGCTGTTTGGTGTTTTGGGTTTCTTTTTCTCGTGAAGTATACTCGCATATGGTGAAATAACACAGATCTGAAGTGTTCCATTGATTAATATTGACAGACACAAATACCTATGTAAAAAAGCCCTCTTAAGGTCCAGAACATTACCATCATTCCAGAAGGTTGCTTTCACCCTTCCCTAGAAACCCTCATCTGCACCTCCCAGAGGCAGCCATTCTTCTAATCTTCTTTTCTCTCCACCATGGATGCTTTGCCTTTAACCTCGTGCAGATGGCATCATCAACCATCTAGTCTTTTGTGTTAGACTTCCTTTACTGGCCATAGTATTTTGAGATTCATCAGTGTGATTGGGTGTTTGAGTAGTTGCTAACTTAGGAGTGCCCAGGAGTATGCCGCTTTGTGCACGGAGCTCCACAGTTTATCCATTCTTCTCTCGCGGGACACTGAGGCTCACTTCCACTTCATAGCTGCTGTTAGTAGAACTTCAGAGGACATTCTTGCAAACATTTCTTTGTGGCTATCTGTACTTTTTTCTTCTCGGTAGTAACTGAAGTAGAATTTGCTTAGTTTGTTTTGTAACTGCCAGCCATTTTCCAAAAGTTATTTTACCATTTGTGAGCATGTTCACAGTTGGTGGTTCTGCATCTTAACCAATATAATGGTGTCGGCATTCTTTTTAATTTTAGTCATTCTAGTGGGTATATGATGGTATCTTCTTGTATTTTTAATTTGCATTTTCCTGAGGATTGATGATGTTAAGCATTTTAGTGCATAATTGTCCTATTTGAATATAGGACAATTCCTTTGTGTAATGCTTGTTAAAATTGTTTTTTCCCATTTTAAAATTTGGTTGTTATGATCTGGATGCCCAGTCCTTTATCAGATTAGTATTTTGCATGTATGAAAACCTGGTCTGTACCTTGAACTATTCATCATATTAGTGATATCTTGGAGCAAAATCAATAAGGTCTGATTTAGTTGTTTCTTTATGTATTGTCTCTAATAAATGATTACATACTCCTACCGCACAAAGATATCCTCCTGCTGTGCTCTGGTTATGGTTTTAGCTTCCATATTTAAGTTTATGATCCATCGTAAATTAATTTTATGTATGATATGAGGGAGTTAAGATTTCTTTTTTCATGCATGGATAGCTAATTGCTTCAACAGCACTTCTTTAAAAACTTTCCCATTTTGGGGGCTGGGGATATGGCCTAGTGGCAAGAGTGCTTGCCTCGTATACATGAGGCTCTGGGTTCGATTCCCCAGCACCACATATACAGAAAATGGCCAGAAGGGGCGCTGTGGCTCAAGTGGCAGAGTGCTAGCCTTGAGCAAGAAGAAGCCAGGGACAGCGCTCAGGCCCCGGGTCCAAGGCCCAGGACTGGCCAAAAACAAAAAACAAAAAATCTTTCCCATTTGGATTATATAAGATCTTTGTTTAAAAATCAAAAGACTGAGCTGGGCGTTGGTGGCTCATGCCTATAATCCTAGCTACTCTGCAGGCTGAGATCTGGGAGCTTGTGGTTTGAAGCTATCCTGAGCAGAAAAGTCCATCTCCAATTAACCAGCAAAAAGCCAAGCTGGAGGAGCTATATGTACTAGTTGTAAATATAAAAGCTGAGTAATCACCAGACCCCTGAGTTCAAGCTCTAGCTCTGGTACCAAGAGAAAAATTAAAAAACAAGCTAAAGAACTGTATAAATCTGGGCTGGCTCCCTTCTCTTCCATTGATGTTTTATGTGTTTCAGTCTATACTGGGCATTACAATTTAATTACTGCAGCTTTTTAGTAGATACCAAACTCAGGTAATATTAGTTTTCTTACTTTGTTGGTTTTTCAGGCTTACTTTGGCTAGTCTAGGATTCTTTACAAAATTTAGAATCTTTTGGCCAATTTATATTCATTTATTTATTTATTTATTTATTTATTTATTGAACATAAATTTTTTTACAAGGTGTTGTGCAAAGAGGGTGCAGTTACATAGTAGGGCAGTGTGTACATTTCTTGTGATATCTTACAACCTGTTTTTCCATCCCTTGTCTAGGTCAGGTAGACACATATGCAATATACAATGTATCAAGCACATATACAGTGTTCACAGACTTGGTCTCTACTGTCTCTCCATCTCCCTTTGTTAACAGTCATATATCAGGGAGATCATGCCCCTTTGTTTTCTGTGTTCTAGGCTTGTCTCACTCAACATTATTAGTTCGAGTTCTGACCATTTCCCTGCGAATAACAATATTTCACCATTCCTAATCGCTATGTAGTATTCCATTGTGTATAAGTACCATATTTTTTGGATCCATTCGTCTGTGGAGGGGCATCTGGGTTGTTTCCATATTTTGGCTATTGTGAATTGTGCCGCGATAAACATGGAAGTACAAATGTCTTTTTGATATCTTGGGGTTTGCTGTTTAGGATAGATGCCTAGGAGTGGTATGGCTGGGTCATAGGGTAGGTCTATATTGAGCTTTTTGAGAAACCTCCATACTGTTCTCCAAAGTGGTTGTACTAATTTGCACTCCCACCAACAATGGAGAAGGGTTCCTCTTTCCCCACAGCCCCTCCAGCATTTGTTGTTTCCTGAGTTCAGAGTATAGGCCATTCTAACTGGGGTGAGGTGGTATCTCAGGGTTGTTTTTATTTGCATTTCCTTTACTAGCAGGGATGTTGAGCATTTCCTCATGTGTTTCTTTGCCATTTTTATATCTTCTCTTGTGAAGTCTCTCTTTAGCTCTTTTTCCCATTTCCTAATAGGTTTATTGGGCTTGGCGGGGCTTAGTTTTTTGAGTTCTCTGTAGATGACAGATATCAGGCCTTTGTCTGTTGCTGTGCTGGTAAATATCCTTTCCCATATCGTTGGCTGTCTTTCTATTTTGGTGGCTATGACCTTAGCTGTGCAGAAACTTTTTAATTTGTAGTAGTCCCATTTGTTGAGTCTTTCCCCTATTTGTTGTGCCCCTGGGACTCTATTCAGGAAATTCCTTCCTGTGCCTATAAGTTCTAGCGTCTTTCCTACTCTGTCCTTCAGTAGTTTCAAGGATTCAGGTCTGATGTTGAGGTCCTTGATCCATTTTGAGTTGATCTTGGTGCATGGTGATAGGCTTGGGTCTACTTTGAGTTTTCTGCATATGGCTGCCCAGTTCTCCCAGCACCAGTAGTTGAAGAGGCTGTGTTTATTCCATTGTATGTCTTTAGCTCCTTTGTCGAATATCAGTTGGCTGTAAGAGTGCGGTTTTATTTTTGGGTCTTCAATTCTAATCCACTGGTCTTCCGATCTGTTTTTATACCAATACCATGCTGTTTTTGTTATGATGGCCTTGTAGTAGAGCTTGAAATCTGGTATTGTGATACCTCCTGCACTATTTTTTTTGCCTAGAATTGCTTTGGCTATTCTAGGTTTTTTGCTGTTCCATATGAATTTATGGATTGGTTTCTCTATTTCAGTGAAGAATGTGGCTGGGATTTTGATAGGTATTGCATTGAATTTGTATAACAATTTGGGCAATATGGCCATTTTCACTATATTGATTCTGCCTACCCATGAGCACAGGAGGTCTTTCCATCTCCTTGTGTCTTCTTTGATTTCCCTTATTAGATTTTTGTAGTTTTCATTGAATAGGTCCGTCACGTCCTTGGTTAAGTTGATCCCTAGGTACTTTATTCTTTTTTTGGCTACTGTAAATGGAATTGTTTCCATAATTTCATTTTCTGTTTGTCTATTGCTGGTGTACAGAAAAGCTGCTGACTTTTGTGGATTGATTTTGTATCCTGCTACTTTATGGCCAATTTATATTAAATAGTGAGTCAACATTATGCTTGTGTTGAAAACAGAATGCTTTGGAGTGAGTTGACAACGCACTGAGTATCCCAGTCATGCGCATAGTCCATCTCCTTGTTTTAATTAAGTCTTCGTTACCTTCCCTTAACCATCTTCAGTGCAGACATTTTGTAAGCTTTCTATAAAACTTCTCAGATGTTTCTCTGTTTGTTGGTACTATAGAGTTTCATTTTTAAAATTTCATTTCCAACTATTTGGTAACTAATATTTTAACTATATATGTATATACATAGTTAAATTTTGTATGTTAACCATGTAAGACTGTTAAATTTTTAGAGCTAATACTTGTGAGGCTTGTTTTTGTGGCTATTGGGATTTCCATCCTAGTTCCGTGGCTCACAGACGTGGTGCGTTTTCCTTTTTCTTTGGGATCTGTGCCCCTCTCCCTTGACCTCACTGCAGAGGCCTGGGCGGGCCTTGAGTCCAGAGGTCGTGTGTATGATGGGAGTGGCTGTTTCTTCCCACTGAAATACTTAACATTTCAGCACTACCCGCAGCATTGTTGGTAAGGTGTTTGTGGACGCCTTCGTGAGATTTAAGGAGGTTCTTGAGGGGTTTTAGTTCTTTTAGAAAGGCTCTCTCGTTGAGGCCCCCAGCTCGGAATCTTCCTCCTTTGGACTGCCAAACTCACAGTGTGAGTCGCCAAACTCAGCTTGAGTGTGTTTTCTCATGAGGGATTTTATCACATAATTTTCCTCCCTACTTGTGATATAATGGATCTCTTCTTCTTCATCATCTTCGTCTTCCTCTTCCTCCTCCTCCTCCTCCTCCTCCTACTCCTCCTCCTCCTCCTCTTCCTCCTCTTCCTCTTCCCCCTCCTCCTTCCTCCTCCTTCCTCCTTCTTCTTCCTTCTTCCTCTTTCTCCTCCTCCTCCTCTTCCTCTTCTTCTTCTTGGGTTTTTTTTTTTTTTTTTTTGCCAGTCTTGGGTCTTGAACTCTCAGGACCTGGGTGTTGTCCCTGAACTTCTTTTACTCAATACTAGTGTTCTACCACTTGAGCCACAGTTCTACGTCCATCTTTTTTTTTTTTAATTTATTGGAGAAGAGAGTCTCACAGACTTTCCTCCCCAGGCTAGCTTTGAACCCTAATCAATCCCCAGACCTCAGCTTCCTGAGTCATTTTGATTAATTTTTAAGTGTGTAACCTTGTATTCTTAGGGCAAACCCTAATGGGTCATAATGCGTCATCTTTTCTATCAGCTCTAGATTTTCATAGTTTTTCTTTCTGTTGATTTCTAGTTTTATTCCACTGTGGTGTGATAAAATACAAGGTGTTGTTAAGACTTGCTTCATGGCCTGGACATGTGCATGAGTCCCCTTCTCAGCCAGTCATTGGGCATGGTGATTCACACTTGATATTCTAGCTACCTAGACTCCTCTGAGATCAGGAAGGTTCAAGGTTAGCCCAAGGAAAAAATACCTTGAGCTTCCATTTCAGTAGAAGAAGCTGGGTATGCTGGTGTGCATCTATCATTCCAGCAATGGCAAGAATCAAATGTAAGAGGCTCTTGGTCCAGATGCATACCCAGGCAGGAAGCAAGAGCCTATGTCAAAGTGCTGGAGGAGCGACTCGAACTTAGCAAGCATGGCCCTGAGTTCTAAATAAAGACCTGCTTTATGACCTAAAACATGATCTCTTTTTGAGAATATTCCATGGGCTGCTGGGAAGAACATATATTCTGCGGTAGTTGGTGGAATATTCTGTAGATGTTTTTCAAGTCAAGTCCATGTGGTCATTAGTATTGTTTAATTCTGAAGTTTTTTTGTTACTGTTTTGGAGAGAGAGGTCTAGATGAGCTGTCTGGTGAAAAAGGGTAGTGCAGTCCCACTGTTACTGTCTTGGGGTCCCTGTAAAGTTCAGTAGTGCTTGTTTTTATGAAATTGTGCGAATGTTTAGTGATTGCATGTCTACAGTTTCACATTTTGAAGGATCATTCCCATTATCAATATAAAGAGACCTTCTTTGTCTCTCTTGAGTAATTTTGATTTGAAACTCCTCTGTCAGATGTGAATGTGGCTCTTCCTGCTTACTTTCGTGTTCCATTTGCTTGGAAGATCTTTTTCTGTCTTTTCGCCCTACACTTGTGTTCCTTGCCAAGAAGTATGTTCTTTGTAGGCAGCAAATAGTGGTTGTTGAGTTGTTTTGTGTGTTTTTTAAATTCCAATCTACAGTCTGTACCTTTAAATTGGACAGCTGAGGGCATTAATACTTTCCACTTACTATTGCTAGGTTCTAATGTATTCTGTCGCTTCATTCTTTTTATTCCACTATTATCTAAATAGTGGGGTTTGAATTCAGTGCTTCATGCTTGCTTTTTACCATGTCTGTAGTCCTTTTCGATGCAGTTATTTTGAAGGAAGGTCTTATTTTTTCCTAGGCTTGTCTGAACCGCAGTCCTCTTCCCTGATTCCCACTGTACCTGGGGTGACAAGTCGGTGTTACTCAGCTAGTTGGTGGCTGAGATGGCATCTTTTGAACTGTTTTCCCAAGACTAGGCTTGACTCCCATTCCTCCTGATCTCAGCCTCCCAGTTAGCTGGGATGGCAGACATGAACCACTCACCGCCCCTGGCTTGTTTTGCTGATTATATAATTGGGCGACATGACATGGCTTTTGTTTGCTTGTAACTCCTAGATAATTGGCATATCTCTTCCCCATCCCTGATTCCTACCCCTAACTATAAAAAATAAAAATAAGGGGGAAAAAACTGGGAAAAAAAAAACTACGTTATTGGCTTAGTTACACTTCCCAGAGAACATTAGCATCTTTAATAGTTGGTACTGTTCTTGTTGGTATATAAAAAATGATAGAATTTAGCATCTCCCTGAATAGGTGGATTGTCTAGGCTTAAGATGAACCCCTTAGTACCGCAAGAAAATGAACAGCGGAACTGGAATCAGCAGACTCAGGTACTAGCCCTGACTTTGTCTCTGAGAAACATGTTCAGGTCCTGTGTGGCCAGGAACCGGAGAAGTTTACGGCCCCAGAAAGGCATGGGACTTGACCTCGGGACTGAAAGAGCCACACTACTGAATAGCTGGATGGCTGTGAGAATTGTGCAGGCTATAAACTGTCAGCCCAGATTAATTAAAGCCCCGTATGCATATATTTGCATGTTAAAGAACAATTCTATTATCGCTTTTCATCTCTGTTAAATGAAGCAGCAGGTTTAATGTGATATAGAGGGCACATAAAGCATTAAAAAAATTCCTCCAAAAGTGCCTACAGAAACATGACCTTATGCTTTATTGTTTCTGTTTTCCAAATTTGATAAGTTCTACTTAACTGCTTTTCAGGTGAAAATACATTCTGGAAAGAAATCTAAAATACTGACTCAAAAACTTATTATTTTTTCTCCTTCCTCTGCTTCTTGCAAAAGGTAATGACTTGTCATCTTGTCTCCGCTTTTGAAGTGGAGTAAAATACTGTGTTTAAGAACAGCGTTTGCCTCTGTGGCCTCATCTATGTTCTGGTGTACCAGAGACCTTATCTTCCCCGCAGCCTCCTCCACGGGGCGGGGGGGGGGGGGTGAGGGGGGTCTGAATGCTGTGCCGCAGAAGCATTAGCCTAGGACTGTGTGCCCTTTCCCTGCACAGATTGCTTCTCTGGAACTGCCTGCCCTCTAGGGTTTTCCCCATGATGCAAGTCACCGCCATGTAGCCGGCTTGCCCGCTGGTGCCTCATACCTAGAATCCTAGCTAAGATCTAAGGATCGAAACCTGCCCAGGTGGGTTAACCACTACAAAGCCAGAAGTAGAGCTGTGACTCAAAGAGGAGAGCACCTGCCTTGAGTGAGAAACCTAAAAGATAGCACCAAGGGCCCTGAGTTTAAGCCCCAGTACCCTCCCTCTCCCCCCCCCCCCCATAATAAGTAAATAAAAGCAGTGATGGGGCTGTGCTGTGAGCCATGTTGAACGGAAGTCTCGCGTCCCGGGCTGAGTTGTCTGCGCCATGTGGCACATGGCACATAGCAAGGATTTTAAAGTTAGGTGGCCCCGGCTTCACATCCTGACTCCGGTCCTGTTAGCTCTGTGCCCTTAAGCTGTGCATTCCCTTCCAACTTGAGTGTCCTCACCCAAAGTGAGGATGACAGGACGTGCCTCCTAGGTCTCCCCTGTGGGCAGAGAGTAAGTGATTCTGCCAGGGTGAGTGCCTGTCTCCCCGTGTCCCCAGCGCCTGAGCTGACTTGGAGGAGACCCCATTCTCCTTGAAGCAGCCTCCCCTGTGGGTCCGTGGCTTCTGTGTTCCTCGGGCTGGCCTTCAGCCAGGACCTAAGTCCCGTGGGGCGTTCACTATTGTGATATGCAGTTTTTGGTGAATGACAAACATTTCCTAATTTTGTAAATTACTGATCGATTTAATAGGCTCCTGTGTGAAGATTTTTGTGCCTATAGAAGACATTTCCTCTAAATTATTCTTGGGATCATTATCTATCCTCTTTTTCTTTTACTTAAAATGACTCTAAAATACAGAGTGGGAAATAAATACAGCAGATGGTTTTTTACTTGCATGAAAAATGGTTGCTAGGAATTGAAAAATAGGTTTTCACAGTTGCAATCACTGTTTTCAAGGAGATTGCGGTTGCAGCCTACAGCATGAGGATAATAACGATAATGATAATAACATTACGATATGCAGGTTCAGCCGTGTCGGTCCTGTGAAGGGTAGGTACTGTTATTATTGTCATTTCCAGATAAAAGGAGCTAAAGCAAGAGAGGTTAATAGCATTGGCGTTTGCATACTAAGGGAATAGCAGAGGCAGGATTTGAACTGGGACAGTCTGGATCCAGCCCACACACCATACCACTTACTGTCTGGGAGGACTTAGAGAAGGCGAATGACCCAGAAGGTGGCAGGTTGGCTATGTTTAGATCTGCTCCACAGGTATTCCGAGAGAAGCCTCACGAAGTGTATTGGAATTACTATTGAGACCAGACCAGATTATTGCATGAAGCGGCACCTAAGTGACATGCTCACCTACGGCTGCACGCGGCTGGAGATCGGGGTGCAGAGTGTCTATGAAGACGTGGCCAGGGACACCAACAGGTAAGCAAAGACCCTACACAAGCCTTGCCCTCTCCCGGTGGCTTTCTCAGCATCCATGCGCATCCTGTCCTCCTACAGCCAGTCCAGGAGAAGAGAGTTAGGATTCTGCCATCCTCTCCCCCACCCAGGTAATACTAGAATTTGAACTCAGGACCTGGTGCTTACCAAACAAGTGCTCTACCTCTTGAGTTGTACCCCAAGTCCTTTTCACTTCAGGTATTTTCCAACTAGAGTCTCCTTTATGCAAGTGCTCCGGGACCACCACCATCCATGGTTTGTGCTTCCCCAAGTAGCCGGGATGACAGGTGCACACTACCAGGCCAGTTTTTTATATTGGTTAAGATGGGATTTCGTGAACTTTTTGCCCAAACTGGCCTCAGACCACCATCCTCCCAATCTGCCTCCTAGGTAGCTAGGATTACTGTGAGCCTCTGTGCTCGCCTCAGAATCCCCCCTTCTGCAGGACTTCCTTCTGTCCATCCCCACTTCCATTCATTTTCTGTCTTTCCCTAAAGGACCCTTTTCTGGCCACCTGTTAATACATTCATCCCATTCCCTGTCCTCACCCAGCCTCTTCCTGTAGGAGGCTGGAGGTGCCAAAGGCCAGTGGTGTAAAGTACGAGAGAAGGCCAGCAAAAATGTGGTGGATGGGAGGGTCTTGGCAGGAGAGGTGGACGCCAGGTTACCCGGACATCCAGTCAGGCTTGCTTTCTGTAGGAGCATGACTCGAAAGCTGCGTTGAGGGTCTCTGCACAGGGACCAGGGCTTCTACCTTCTCCCCGCACGGTCCTGCGCCCCCAGGACCTCCCTTCTTCTCTCTTCCCATACTTCCTGTTTTAAAGGAAAGCAGATGTGTAGGAAGCCACAGCTTGTGTGTGGTGCTGAGCACTTGGTTCTTGTGTAACCTGGGTATTTACATCAGTGAGCTTGTTCTGACTGAGATGCAGAACCAAATAATCTTAGTATTACTTGAGTATAACACACACACACATCCACAACTGTAGCAAGTACATAAGGGAATTTCTGAGAAAAATCAGTAAAACCATTTCCTTCTGCCCTCCTCAGAGGTGAATTAGGAAGAGTGGCTTTCCCAGACTTGGGTTTCCTCAGCCAATGACTGGGCTCAGAGATAGTCTCCCTCCACCCACCCCCTCGTGATAACTTCCTTGTCCGTGTACTTGCGTGACATGTGCTGAATTTTCCTTTTCCCAGGGGCCACACGGTGAAGGCAGTATGTGAATCGTTCCAACTGGCCAAGGACTGTGGGTTCAAAGTTGTGGCTCATATGATGCCTGACCTGCCGAACGTGGGACTAGAACGAGACATTGAGCAGTTCATAGTAAGTGCTGCCTTAAACCAGTTCATTGACACTGCCACTCACCACCTGCTTCTTACAGCCTCTCTGTTCTTGTGGTTTGCTGTTGAGTTCCTCTATTATTAAAGCAACGCATCCTCTTTATAGAGTGTTAGAAACCTAATAAGCACAGGCTGGGAATATGGCCTAGGAGCAAGAGTGCCTGCCTTGTATACATGAAGCCCTGGGTTCGATTCCCCAGCACCACATATATAGAAAACGGCCAGAAGTGGCGCTGTGGCTCAAGTGACAGAGTGCTAGCCTTGAGTAAAAAGAAGCCAGGGACAGTGCTCAGGCCCTGAGTCCAAGGCCCAGGACTGGCAAAAAAAAAGAAACCTAATAAGCAGAAGTCACCCCCACATCAAGTTTGGTAGGTGGTGTGTAAAGTAATTGGCTGTTGGCGCACAGGTAGCAGAGCGCAGCTGGCAGGCCGGCTCTTGCATGTCGTCAGCCCTTCTCCTCACCAGGCCGGCCTGTGTGCCTAGAATTGTGGCATTCAGAAGCTCTCCAGTTTCTCCTGGCAATGGATCTTCCCATCGGCCTACGAAGAAGGAAGGGATATTTTAGTTCTGTGTCTGTCTCCCCTCCTGCCTGGCCCCTGGGCCTTCTGATCCGGGAGCCTTTCTGGGCCTCTGGGATGACCGAGATGGCCTTCCGTCAGTATCTCTCCTTTCCCAGTTTTCCTCACTGGCAAAGTCTTTTCCCAGGCGTCAGCCGTTTTCTGGTTCCAAAGAATTTGTCCCCCGCTTGCCTGCTCTGTTCTCTTTGTTCTTCTAATTTTTTACACCCTTTAAAAGTTCTTTCCTGTTATTTTATTGTGATTTGGGAGGAAAATGAAGGAAACAAATTTTAATTGTCTGAACCAGTTCAGACTTTTATTCTTACAAGAAGAGTCTTATCAGTCCACATTTATTCTGGAAGCAGAAATACTTTCCTGAACTCTCATGTTCAAATGTGGATTCAGACTCCGGAGAGCTCCTTGCAGGCAGCTAGCACATTAACTAAAGATCTGATGAATCCTTAAAACAGAAATGTTTCAGGGAAAGCCACAGGACAATGATCTCTAAGACCACATGATGCCCAAAGAATACAGCGTTTTAAACACTTTAACAAGTCAGTGAGATCGGCCACTCTGCAGCTACATTTCTTTGAAAAGCAAGTTAAACAATAGACAGCTTTGCAAGAATAATGTAGCAAAAGATTTTTTAAAAACGTTTTTTGCATTTCCTGAGCTAGAGTGTTGCTGGAGGGGTAGATGTCTATGCATGGGGGCAGGGGTGTCCCAGGGGGCTCTGTGAGCCCCCTCCCCCTCCATCAGAAAGTACAATGCACGGGGCTGGGGATATAGCCTAGTGGCAAGAGTGCCTGCCTCGGTATACCCGAGGCCCTAGGTTCGATTCCCCAGCACCACATATACAGAAAATGGCCAGAAGCGGCGCTGTGGCTCAAGTGGCAGAGTGCTAGCCTTGAGCGGGAAGAAGCCAGGGACAGTGCTTAGGCCCTGAGTCCAAGGCCCAGGACTGGCCAAAAAAAAAAAAAAAAGAAAGTACAATGCAAAACCAAGACGAAAGGAGATCAAAGTCACGGGAAGGACAGTGCCTCCCGCGGGTCTTCTCGCTGCAGCCCAGATAAAGAAGTAAGGCAGCCAGCAGGGACTACGTTGGACAAAAAATGACTGTGCCAAAAGTAGATGAGGTAGATGCATTGCTTACTGTCCAGATAACAAATGGACAGTGTGTGTCTCAGGTGAGAAATGCCACCAGTTGGCCTGAAAACAAAATTGTCACCTCTAGGGATCAACAACCCATTTCTGAGAAGGTCCAGATAGAAATACTGTAGGTTTTCTTTGGTTGTCAGGTTGTTATTCTTTTTTTTTTTTTTCTTGGCAGGGGGAGGGTATCTTTCACAAGTTTTTTTTTTTTGTTTTTTGTTTTTTGGCCAGTCCTGGGCCTTGGACTCAGGGCCTGAGCACTGTCCCTGGCACTTGAGCCACAGCGCCGCTTCTGGCCGTTTTCTGTATATGTGGTGCTGGGGAATCGAACCTAGGGCCTCGTGTATCCGAGGCAGGCACTCTTGCCACTAGGCTATATCCCCAGCCCTTTCACAAGTTTTAAAAAGTTGAAGTAAATATATTCTATTACTAAAGGAGGATGAAATAGTTCAGGGAGTACTTGAAGGTCGGGAATGACCCCCTGAAGAAGAGCGAGAAGCTGTGGGCTGGAAGTTAACTAGATGGAGGAAACTCAGCGGACTCCCCAGAGGAACAGGCGGAAGGGCAATGTGGTGCACGCGCCCCATGAGATCGCGTGGGGAAGGCCTCTGGTCTGGCATGCAGGTGCTCTGCTCTGAGGAGCTCTAGGAACAGGGGGTTTGCATCCTCTCATGTACCCGCCTTTTGACAAAAAGAAAGGACGCCCGGGGTCTGCTGGGGGTGTGGGCGGCGCCAGCCCAGGACTGAGACCGCCGTGGGTAGAAGACCTCACGCAGGAGCGGCTTTCTGTTTCCCACTTACAGGAGTTTTTTGAGAACCCTGCTTTTCGTCCCGATGGTTTGAAACTCTACCCTACCCTGGTGATTCGTGGAACGGGGCTGTACGAGCTCTGGAAATCAGGAAGATACAAGAGTTACTCGCCCAGTGACCTGATCGAGCTGGTGGCTCGCATCCTCGCCCTCGTGCCTCCGTGGACGCGAGTGTACCGAGTGCAGAGGTAGTGTGTTGTCTTTCATCCCCTAAATAACGGGTGACCAGTTCATCATTTGTTTAGTTTCTAATGGGAACAGCCTGATTTTTGTTGTAAGGTTTCCGCCGATGCTTCATTGTTACAAATACAAGACCAAAAGTGCCTGGAAAATAAAATCAGCCACTGAGGTTATTAGTACTCCACTGTACATAAAAAGTATGTTTCTAATTATAGAAAACTGGATACTGAAAACAGAATTGTCAGCTCCTTAAAGAAAGTTTTAAGTCAGTGGCCTAATCTAGGATCCACATTGCCTATATAATAATCTCTTTCTAAAAATTTACCAAAAACTCCTCAGGATCTATTCAGTAGAGAAGTCAGCTGTTAAAATCATTGCTTTGTCCTTCTTCCCTGTCAATTTCCATTTCCCCTTTCCTTCCTTCCTCCGAGCGTGGGAGACAGGTGAGGGGGAGCAATGTGGTCCTCCTGCAGGGAGGCGGGGAACTGCAGGGCCCCAGAGAGTCTGCAGCGTCGCTCGCGTGAGCCGACCGGGGTTGCTGAGCCTGGAGTGTGGCGAGCAGGGCACCGGCTCCTGTGCAGTGCTGACCTGGGGCAGAGGCTGGGTCCACAGGGTGTAGACATCTCTTCAGGAGCTGGAGGGGAGGGGAAGAGACAGCACAGCTCACTGCTGACTTCCAGGGCTGACCTCGTCAGTAGATATAGTAAGGTGACCAGGTGCCAGGCTGGTTCATCTAAGAAGGCAGCTATCACTGGGGGAGCAGGGGACACTGGAGTAGGCAGCTAACACTGGGGGAGTGGGGGACACTGGATTGACTGCTGGGACTTTTGGAACAGAAGGTAACTGATAAACTCGTGATTCTCGCCACCTTCCCCCTTTCTCCATCCCTGGCCCTTCACCTGTGGAATAGTGAGTTCCGCACTCAGGGCAGTTTGCTTGCTTCCTCAGTAGCTAATCCTCTCACAGACAAGTTGGCAATCAAGATGAACCATCGTGGTTTCTAAGTACTGTCCCCACTAGAAAGAATAATGTTGGGTTTTTTTGGAGGGATGGCTCATTGCAGGTTTCATACAGGGAAAGTAAACCTGACTGTAGCCTTCTGTCCCAGTAAATCAGAACACGTTCAAGAGAAGGCCAAGAGAGTTTAGTTGAAGGGCTCCTTTTGGCCCAGCGTGGGACATTTCAGCATGAAACTAAATCACATTAGCAGATTGTAGCCAACTGAATATAATAAGAATCTGTGAGTCCACACTGGTAATCATAATTAGATCAGCATTGTAAGAATGAGAAGAACATAACATCAAGTCTTAATTATTGGCAGATTTCATATTTGCAAATTTGCCTACTTGAAAAATTAGTGACTCACGATAAATACTTATGACCCATTTGCCACAAATCATCCTCGGACTTGTGCAGAGCAGTGAACGTCGCATCACCCCGTGCTCAGCTGAGGCCGGACAAGGTGACCTCAGCTCACCCCGCCCTCAGCCGAGGCCGGGCAAGATGGCCTCAGTGTCCTTTCTCAGTCTATTTAGTGCTGTATTTCTTATTTAAATTTTGATTCCATTTGTTGGGGATTCGCTCTTTGGAATGGCCCTAAACACGGTGCTGGAGTGCTGTGATGTGCGCCTCGAGGAGAAAATGTGTGTGTTAGCTCCCCTTCCCTGAGCTAGCAGGAGATAGGCCTTTTGGCGTTGAATAAGTTGAGCATGATGAATCGATAATGTATGTTAAATCAGCACGAAACACACGTGTAAAACAAGGCTATGTACTAATAGTCACCAAAAGCCATGCCAGAGGCTCATGGGAACCCAGCTCTGTACTTTCCACAGGAACAGTGGCTCAGGGTTCACTACTTCAGACTTTGAGAACGTAATCACCTACCAAGTAGTTACTAACCTAGTAACGTAAGTAGCCTTGACTACGTAGTCGAGGAGTACCTCTTTATAACAGAGTAATAACTAGGAAGCGGGAAAGAATCGCTTGATGGGGAGGAGCCCGTCGGCTGGTGCGGGGAACACTGTCAGAGTGTGGAGTGCAGTCACCTGCCGTCTGCTAGGGTTCTGTTCTTCAGCCATAGTCCCTCGTCAGATCTAATACGGGGCAACAGCATAGACACCCAGACAGAGGGACATTCTGAAAAGAGACTGCCGTCATGTTTGAAAGTGTCAGAATCGAGGTAGTTCCATGTTGAAGGAGAGAGACTAAAGAAACAAATACAGTACGGGGTTCTAACATGGGCCCTTTCACTGTGAAAGATTTCATTGGGACACTGGTGAAACTAGAAAGGAGTTGAGGATTAGACAGTAGGAATCCCCCATGTTAATCTTCTAGTTTTGATGACAGTTCTGTGGTTGAATAAAAATATCCTTGTAGAAAACAGTGTATTCCATCAGCGTTGGCCAGGAATTCACAACTTGGTTTCACATGGTTCTGGAAAAAAGTTACTTGTACTTTTCCTGTGACTTTGTGATTACTTTAGAAATATACATGGAAACGGTAGGAAATAAGGAGGCGACGGAACCCAGAGAGGAATGAAATAGGCCATTTCCTTGCACTACTGCAGAACCGTGACGGGAACCGTGAAACCGCATCTCCCCAGCACAGCGTGGCTGCCGCTGTCACAGAACGGAGGCCGCGTTCAGCTCAGAGAACCACAGTCTTACCACACGCAGAAAGTGGGGTCCCATAGGCAGCCAAGCCGAGGGCCCACACTCCCCCCCTTAGCACGGGCCCTGAGACACTGAGGCAGCAGTGAGCACGGGCGTCTGTGCACTTCATTCTGGCCTCTGGCCGGCCCCCCACGCGGAGGGCGAGGCCGCAGAGCTCACAGCCTCCCGGAGGAGGGGCGGTGAGCAGCTGCCAGCTGGAGGCTTTCGCCCCGACTCTGCTGCTTCCCAACGCAGCGGGTGGATTAGCGCTCAACAGGCTCCTGTAAAGTAAGGTCATGGTGCCGTCTGCTAGTGGGGGGCTCCTCGCGTCCGGAGCGAGCACAAGGACAAAGTTGTGCCTCCAGAGGACGGTGACTCAGTTCCGCGCTCCGCCATGCCGGCCTTCCCTGCCCTGGGACTGCTGGTGTACCTAACTATGAAGAGGATTGTTGGCTAGATATCCAGGCAGTGCTTTCTATTTCATTTTCACATTTTTCATAATCCTACTTATACAAGTATGCTTCCATTCAAATTCATGGGTTTTTTTTTTCTTTTAGTATAATTTAACTGTGGAGCAGTGTTATATTATTCGCTGGTTTGCATGGGTATTGCTGAACTCTTGCTGTGTCTGCGTGGATAAGAAGTCTGGTTTTTATAGAAGGAGTCTGATTCTCGTATTTTGCTACTGGCACGTTTTCTTTGTGTATACATTTGGCCCTCTGTGCATATGGGTCCTGAATGCAGGACTCGGCCGACCTCCCACCCAAACCGCACGCGCACTGAACGTGTAGATTTCCTGTTGTCGTTTCCGGCACCATACTGTGTAACCACCGTCTGCACAGGCCTGACATCGCGTCAGGTGCTGAGTCATGTAGAGAGAGCCGGCTTGCCGGCTTGATGGGAGGAGAGGGTGTGCCTGTATCTCTCGCACCGTTGACGTAAGGGACTGGAGAGGCTGCACATTTTGGTACTGAAAAGAACCCAGTCCCGCATGGATACTGGAGGTGTCACGCTACAAAGTATGTCTAATTTAATCTAAAGCAGTAAGTCACCATTCGTTCCAAATAAGCTCAGGAATTCCGTACTCGGCCCACGCAGTGCTGAGGTTACTCGTGAGATTTTATTCCCGGGTCGCGGTCCTGTGTCCTGTGTTTCTGCCGTGTGCACTCTTCAGTGATCTCCATGCTTTGCGTTTTGAATCATTTGCTCTTGTATTTTTGTCTATATTTTTATATTATTGAGCTTGGGGCATATAATACTGATACCCAGAATTTGTTTGCTACTTCACTATCAGTTATACAGTGCTATACTTAACATGAATAAAATCATGTTTTCTCTAAGTTCTTTTCCACACCCTGTCCAGCCCCACTTGAAACTGTTTTATACTTTTTTAGTCTCCTGATGGCTGAGGCTGTGGCCTCTTCCTGGGAGTCTTTTTTTTTTTTTGGCCAGTCCTGGGCCTTGGACTCAGGGCCTGAGCACCATCCCTGGCTTCTTCCCGCTCAAGGCTAGCACTCTGCCACCTGAGCCACAGCGCCTCTTCTGGCCGTTTTCCATAGATGTGGTGCTGGGGAATCGAACCGAGAGCTTCATGTGTTGGAGGCACGCACTCTTGCCACTAGGCCATATTCCCAGCCCCTTCCTGGGAGTCTTTATGAAGCAGCGGACTGAGAGGAGATTCTGTATTCTAGTCCTGACGGGTGCATCCGTGGCTGTGTGTACAGTTGGGCAGGCACGTGACAGCCACGTTAGTGCTGCTGCCCGTGGGCCGTATGTCCTATTTAAATCATGGTGAGGCATTAGACTAGGAGTGCTAATTTGCAACCAAGACATGCCTCTGAAGCCTGAGAAACTTGAGACGAAAAGCTCTGCACATCACCTTCAAAGGTTTTTAATGAGCAGATTACAAAAAGCAGCACCTGTAAGTTGGATGTAGTAAAAAAGGGACTGATCTCATAACCTCTTCACACCAAGAAAGTAAAATAAGATTGAGATGTATTGAGGGAGCTTTCATTTCGACTCCTATCTAGATCGATGTGCCGAATGCAAACAGTCGGTAATTTTGCCTACGGTTGAGCTCCCAGAGTGTTCTAGATCGAGATCCACACATGCAGTGCCGTGCACATAGGAGACATTGAGCATCTGTAGGATTATCTCCCTGCAGTGTCGGTGGGAAAGGCTGGCACACCACGAGGGCAGTCGCCACATCCTGGTTCCCTAATGAGGGAACACTTCCACATGGTATAGTCCCACATGTCACTGCAAAGCCCATTGGAGCCATGCCTCCTCTCTGTAGTGACAGATACGGATTGAAGGGCATTTACGAACTGTCAGCATCCCTGGAAATCCCGCTGTTAACAGGCTGACTGGTGGGCAGGACCAGCCTCAACAGCATGCAGGCCACGCGGGGCCTTGTACCTGGCGCCCTGCCTGCTCTGTTTTACCACCTGGAAGTTAGTAGTTAGTGTTTTAATAGTGGGGCCCCATCTCCTCATTTTGTACCAGATCCCACAGATTACATGGGAGCCTGCTGCTAATAGATCTTTAAGTATTGATCACTTAAACCTAATGTTTAGGGGCTCAGGAACCTAATTCTGAGTATGCCCTAGGAATGATACTCGAGTATAGACAACAGGTTATAGAACATAACTACCACAAAGAATAAGAATTGAACGTATTTGTGACATGGTGGATACTAGCACAGCTGCCACTGGTTTTAACACAGTTTCATACCACGTTCAACAGTGTTCAAAATTTTTACTTGAAATTGTAAAATATAGCCCTGTATTTCATGTACTTGAATTATTTATAAGATGCTTCAAGGAATAAAAAGGGACTTTTAAAAGATTTTGCCTTTGGCTTATGCAATATGAAATAGTAAAATACTATTTGATGTCTCTGTTTCTTGCTAAAATCCTTATTTTCATTTTAATAACTTTCATTGTGTTTCATCTGATTACTAATGTTGAAACATATTTGATTTAAAAAAAAACTATAGTTCTAAAGTTAGAAATACATTTTACTGAAAAGTGTAAGTTAACCAGCCATATAGACTGACTCCTGAATCACTCTTAAAACATGTTTTTATGTCACTCTCACTTTAAACCCCCGGTTTATGCTTGTTTTTATGGAAATTCTCCTGGCTTCTTAAGCTTAATAGACTTGTTGAGAATAGCTTGCTACGCTCATTAATTGGCTTTTGGTACTTGTGAGTGATGAATACCTTACTAGAATCAAATAGATGTGTTAGTAATTGTGTTTAATGGGTAAAGGAGTAAGTGGAGAAAGCAGGAAAAGACTTGTTGATTCCAGAACAATAGGAAAGGAAAAAAACGGAATAATTCTTCACAATTTGCTTCTGTTAACTAAACATCAGTTGAACAAAATGAAACTTTGTTTTTGAATAGGAAGCAAGACATACTTAACGTAGACTTCGATCATTTTTAAAACCTCCACTCTTAGGTGTTGGGGTTTGGGGGAGGATCTTTGTTTTTGTTGTTTCTGGGTTTTGTTTTGTTTTGCCAGTCCTGGTGCTTGAACTCTGGGCTTGGGTGCTGTCCCTAAGCTCCTTTTTGCTCAAGGCAAGCGCTCTACTACTTGAGCCATAGTGCCACTTCTAGCTTTTTCTGAGTAGTGTATTGGAGATAAGAATTTCACAGACTTCCTGCCCTGGCTTCAAACAGCAACCCTCAGATCTCAGCCTCCTGTATAGCTAAGACTACAGGTGGGAGCCACTGGTGCCTGGCAGGTGCGCGGTTTTGTACAGGAGGATGTTGGGAGTTTTCTGTAAGACGGTATTGATGCTACTAAAATAGAATGTGTTACCTGGCCCTTTGCCATGTATTGGTGCTAGGAAATGAATTTTATTAGGCAGGTTTGTATTGTCTTCAGGCAGAGTCACTTCAAATTCAGAATTTTTAGAAATGGACAGGAAATGTTTGAGACTAGTAATTGGCTAAGCCAGGCTTCTGTGCTTCCTGGTTACTTTCATCCAGCTATGATTCAATAAAAGTGTTCGTAAAGCTAGAAGCAGTGTATTAATTGAAATTGGTATTTCCCCTCAGCAAACAAATTGAAGTTTATAAAAGCCCATTTGGTTCCTTTTTATTTAGTGTTTCCTCTTCAGCCAACAGTCTTTCCTAATGGTTATTAGGCATTTGAGTATGGGTTTAATCTTTTTTTCTATTGTCAAAGTGAAGTACAGAGGGGTTACAGTTTCGTATATAAGTCAGTGAGTACATTTCTTGTCCAACTTGTTACCTCCTCCCTCATTTCCCCCCCATACCTCCTCCCTCCCATAATTATAAAATGATTTCCATCAGATGTCTCTCACAGAAACCCTTAAGAAGTGAGGGAAATTAAATTTCATAAATAGGAGAACAAAGACAAAGTAAAACTCTGTAGGATAGTCAGCCTTTCCTTCCCTGTGGCTTGAGAGGTGTTTTTTCCCCTTTGCCTTTTTGTTTTTGGTTTGGCCTCTGTGGAGAAGGGGATTTGTTGGTCACCGCTGATGTTTTTCTCTGCAGAGACATCCCGATGCCCTTGGTCAGCTCGGGGGTGGAGCACGGCAACCTGAGGGAGCTGGCCTTTGCAAGGATGAAAGACCTTGGCATCCAGGTGAGCGAGCGCCCACAGACACGCCGAGCAGAAGAGTCGCCTAGGCACAGCTAGGCTCAGGGCCGCAGGACTGTTGCTCTTCTAGTCAGATCGAAAAGCACATGAGTGTTGAAGAAGTCCTGTGATATGTAGAGGCTGCAGAGGTGGTGGCAAAGGCTGCAGTCTGTCCCTTGGCCCTTCTGCTTTCTTCTATGTAACAGTGCAGGTTTAGCTGTGTGGTGGTTGTTTTCTTTCTACGTGCTCTGATTGCCAGCCACGTGTTCAACAGTTTTTTTTTCTCTTTTGAAGTACTGTATTCTTTTGTTCCTGACCACTGGGTCATAGGAGAGTAAGATGTAGTCCTCAAAAGAAATTAGATTCATTGGAAGATACGGGATTGTTTGTATGCAAGAAATAATTACCAAATGATGCCATCGCACCATCTCTCCCAGCTCCCTAGCCCATCCCCACTGTCAAGCCACTGTTGGAATGTTTTACGTACCTCCTCCCTGCCAGCTCTTTAAGAACCGAGCAAGTTATAGTTTAACTGTCTCTGAAAGATAATTAAGTTTTACCCAAGATTGACACTCAGTGTGCCCCAGGAACTTGTTAGAGCCGCTAAAGGGAGAAGTCAGGAGTGGTGTCTGGCCAGGCTGGGCTCTACCTCCCAAGACTTGCATTTAGCCAGGATTGGGCCGAGGTATCTGTGCACTGTGCCGATCAGTTGTGGACCATGCTTTAAGAAACTTTCTTCCAAGGCTTGTATGCAATGTATACAGACTTATTAATCTAAGTGATCTTATAGTCTCAAATTACTATGGAGAACAATTCTTAAAACTGTCCAGAAGAAGGCTTTGGAAAATTATTGGCACTTAGTCTTTAAAAAAAAATTAAGTTTTAGAAAAGAAACAATTGCATTTAGAATGATTAGCAACCCCAAGCAGGATGGTGTGTGTGTTCGGCTGTCTAGGCTCCTCTAGCCTCTCAGATCCTGCCACAGGGGCTCTGCTGGGCCTGGTTAATGACAGCCTCCTGTCTATCCATCTTCTTTAACTCTGCCCCTTTACTACCCTGCTATTGTCTATTAAGTACCCTGGGAAGGAGTCTGGTATTCAATCACAGCTAATAGACATACAGTTCCCATAAGCAATGTCTACTGGAAAGCAAGTTTGTGTTATCTCTGCCTTCCAGAAGCATGCCCCCAAAACAGAACAAGAAGAAAGAAGTAGGCTACACGTGCTGCTACAGTATATCGCAGCAAGATACTATCTAGAACTACAGTAGCTAAGAGACAGCATCTGCAATTATTGTATCATTAATTACAGAAATTGTCAACCCTTGTTTACTGTGCAGTTTGCATCAGCAAAATATTGTCCTGAGCTGGTTTCTGGAGTGTGAAAATAGGTTTGCCTTTTTGCAGAGCTGAATAATGAACTCTTGTTTAAAAAAAGGAATTCCATACATAGATCATAGATAGCAATTCTTCATAAATATATTAGCAGCACAGCTTGCATGACTACCAAATGTGTAGAGTGATATTTTTTTTTCTCACCGGTAGAAATAGTAGAATCCTGAAAATAAAGTTTATGATTTACTCTCCAGGAACAATCATACCGTAGGATGTAGAACTGAATAGTGTAAGGATTTTATATAGACCTCAGGCTGCAGAGCACGCATGCCTAGGTTGTGAGAGTTGGAGAGTTGCATCCCAGTTGCCATGGTCCCTCCATTGCACTGGCATTGTCTGGAGGCAGCTTTGCGCCTCGGACAGGCAAAGGGCCATTTGTAATTGTGGTTCAGATTGCTTAGTATGTGACTTTAGCCTCCTTCCTTCCTTCCTTCCTTCCTTCTTGTCTTCCTCCCCTCTTCATATCACACTTGTGGTTTATTCATTGTTAGCAGTGGCCAGTGTTTCAGAAGCAGGCTGAGATGTCTAAATAGACGTTAAACAGTAACCTACCTCTGTATAGTAGCACCGCTCCTAGCTTTTCTTTTACAGTGTCTTTCTCTGCAAAAACATAATTATCTTTAACATCATCTTTGACATGTCTAAAATGATACCGGTATGGCAACACTACATTAACCACCATAAAATAGTGAAAGTTTAAAAAAATGTAGGAATTTGCTTTTGCCCTTTTGTATATGTAGTTTTTGGATTGTACTTTGAGATAGTTACATCCTGTGGGCAAAAGTATTTTCTAGCTTTATGACTCAGGATTTCTACTCTCCCCTGCAGATCATATTATATGTTGGTCTCTTGAATTCTCAATTTATTTTAAAGGCAAAAAAGGATGGCTTTATAAGTCTTCGTTCAGTTTTCTCCCACTCTCAATTTTATTAAAGATAGACTCCTTTAAACATTCAGTGTTTAATATCAGTGTAAATTGTGTTCAAACCTAATGAGCATTGAATTTCCACTTCAGGATTTGTGGGTTTTTTTGTTTGTTTTGACAGTGTCGAGATGTGAGAACTCGAGAAGTTGGAATACAAGAAATTCATCACAAAGTACGGCCATACCAGGTCTGTTTCATTTAAGCCTTTACCACGCCTGTATTCCCACCTTACACATCAGACCAAGCCCAGAAGTGAAAAAGTAACTCAACAGAGCAGAGTAATTGGGGAGTAGATACAGATACTGAGCCAGGAAACCAGAGATGTAGGTGACTGAATGGTAAGAACCAGGTTAGGGTGAAACGAGCCTGTATACCATTCTTGGTCTACTCTGTGAACAGAACTCTTGCAGTGTTAGAAATGTTCTGAAATCATCTCAGCTGTTCAATATGGAGGAAGCCACGAGTCCCCTGCTGACCACCTGCACTTGGAATATTGCAGTACAAATGGGGATGGAGGGTTTAGTTGCACGTAATTTTAGTGAATTCACATGTGAATAACCACACGTGACTAGCGACTACCTTTCGGTGGAGCTTATCTCTAATCTCGTCGTGTGTAACCTGTAGATTGTTGCTCAATAGTGATAACCAGATGCACAGACTTATTCACAGGGGTTCCACAGAAATGATGTATGATGCCCTAAGATATGCATTTTATGTAGGGAAATAACTTCACTTTTTACATCCATAAAGCCTCTAACTAAGTGCCAAGTTAAGTGTGGGGTGTAAGTCATAAAATTCCATTTGAAGCTGGCTCCCTGTGGTTCACGCCTATAATCCTAGCTTCTCAGAAGGCAGAGATCTGCGAATCACACTTCAGAAACAGTCCTGGCAGACAAATCTTGAAGATTTATGTACATATAATAAGCCAAAGGCTGGAAGCAGAGGCATGGCTCATCGCCCACGAGCAAAAAGGCATGAGGCCTTGAGTTCAAGCACACACAACAAAAGAGTCCCATTTGAGAAAGGCTGGGTTCGATGATCTGTGCATGGATAGATCTATTCTTAGCATGAACTGTGTGTCATTGACATTTTACCCATTGTACACATTTCCTTTCGAAAGGAAAAAGTAGACCTAACACAGTGTATTGGGTTTTCAAGAGCCTGATGGGATACCATACTTGCTAAATCCTGTCTAGGAACTGGGGGTCAGTACCACTTTGCTTACTCCCCGCCCCCTCCCCCCCCCCCCATGCAGGCTAAGACTAGAAAATGAAACCATTCAAAACGGCACCAAAAGCTGTGCTCTAGGAGCTACGCATGTGACATAATCTGTAGATCTTAAGGGAAGATCAAAGATTAAATACGTTCACTGAGTTGGATAGCTGGAAGAATCTCAAGGTTAATTAAGTTCAAATATTTGTAAAATTATTCTCCATTTATAATAGTCCACGGAACAAGACATGAACCTTTATTTAATCTTAGTGCTATTTGAGAGGAGACAAGTAAAAAGAAACATAATTAGTGATGATTCACTCTGGGTTCCTAACTGTGAATCTCAGCTTAGATAAATACATACAATTATAAAAGTGAGCTTGCTTCTTTAATTTTAAAGAGTGGGGTTTTTTTTGTGGCTTTTTATTCAACAGGTTGAATTGGTAAGGAGAGATTATGTTGCAAATGGCGGCTGGGAAACGTTCTTGTCCTATGAAGACCCCGATCAGGACATTCTGATTGGCCTCCTGCGATTACGGAAGTGTTCAGAGGAAACTTTCCGCTTTGAGCTGGGCGGCGGCGTTTCCATCGTCCGGGAGCTGCACGTGTACGGGAGCGTGGTTCCCGTGAGCAGCCGGGATCCTACGAAATTTCAGCATCAGGTAGCCCATGTTCTACTCGTATTTGTTTTATAATTAATGAAGAGGGGAAGAAGAAACACAGACGGGAGAAAGGGAAGCATTGAAACAGAAGAATCCTCTGGGTTGTGTGTATGTGCGCATGCGTGCATTCTGGTACTGGGTCTTGAATTTAGGGCCTGCGCACTTGTCCTTCAGCTTTTTGCTCTCAGGGCTGGTGCTCTAACTCTTGAGCCACAGCTGCACCTAACCTTGAGTTCTTGAAAACTCAAATTTTAGTTGTTTGGGATGTTTGCTCTCTGTGTTGCTCCCTTTGGGGAATGATGGGGTAGAGCAAGTGACAAACAGATTCAGCCATGTCGAGTATCACAGAACACATGAAGTTGCTGCCATAGAAAGCTGAAGTCACCTGGTACTGGCAGTTTTGTATGGTGACAGGGAATCATGATGGCGTGAAAACACTTATGAAATACTAAAGCACTTTTGAAGTGTAAGTTGTTATATGTTTGAGAACCCTATTCCAACTCCACACAACCTAAAATTAGCAGCATACCTTTTTAAATTCAGGGAAATGTGTTAAAAAGCACTCATGGCCAATCTCAGATAAGCCCCCAGTTTGATGATCTAACAGTCTTGCCTAGTTCTAAACCCTTCTAGAAAACAGAAAGTGACTGTAAGAAATGAAAGGCTCCGGCCCCTGACTTCCATCCCTTGGATACTGCCTAGAACTGGCCTGTCGAGCGACAGCCAAGTGTGATTCCCCCTCGCTGTGTCTGCATCGCTCACCACCGGATACCTTTTGGGGCCTCTTGTTGGAAAGTTAAACCTCACTAGTCAGCTCCAGGGTACTTTTAGTATAATTGAGTGGTTTCTTTTTCCTTTCTCATAAGTAGATTTGTGTCATTCTTTCTAACAGATTTTAGCAACCACTAAATTATAGCTTTCTTGTTTTACGAGCCTCATTTAATG
This sequence comes from Perognathus longimembris pacificus, assembly GCF_023159225.1. Taxonomy (NCBI): domain Eukaryota; kingdom Metazoa; phylum Chordata; class Mammalia; order Rodentia; family Heteromyidae; genus Perognathus; species Perognathus longimembris. The sequence continues at coordinate 5,440,417 of NC_063181.1, read as the reverse complement.
GACTTCCTTCCCTTCTAATCTCCAGCCCCTCTGGTGTTCCTTCTAGGGTTTTGGCATGCTGCTGATGGAGGAGGCAGAAAGAATAGCTCGGGAAGAACACGGCTCTGGGAAAATAGCTGTTATATCAGGTAACTGGGGGGGCCAAGTTCATGATTCACTCACATTGTGGACTTGGTACCACAATGAAGTCGTCTAGCCTCAGGAATTTCATGCCCCATTTGTGATCAAATTGTCCCGAATTGGGGCAGGCTGACGAGTGAAGGACTTGTGCTCAGACACTTGGGAGCTTTCCGAAAGCAGCTGGGTAGAGGAGCGCTTCCAGCCGCACCCACCTGCAGGCACAGGCGCCTTCGTAACCTTCACCGCCGTGACTGTGGGCATCGTGGCCAGCTGCTCCCTGTGCTGTGTGCCCAGTTAGCCCTGTTCTGGGAAGGAGAATTTGACTGTAGTAGTAACCCAAGGAAAATATAAATAGCAGGGATTGTCACCTTCTTCAGGATATGAAGGTTACTCGTGTTAACCTCAGTTGCCAGTGCAGGACATTAAAGACGGCATTCCTGCTCTTCAGCACTGCTCTCGTTGCCGCAGCTCCTGGGGGAACGTTTTCCTCGGTTTGGCCACAGCCTTCTCTAGGTCCCTGGCTGGGTCTGAAAATTAAACCGGCAAAGACAAATGAACAGAGGGACAGTATAGAGATGCATTGCATAGAAACTAATGCAGCACACAGCACCTTCATGAGGAAAGGAAGAGCCAAAAGAAGGATTAACCCTGGGTGTTGGTTTGAGGAGGAACGGGCAGATGTGATGGGGCAGAGGAGCCCACGCCAGGGGCCCTAGCAAGGCCTGTGGCTCAGACTCCTCCTGGAAGCTCTGTTGTCAGAGGAAGGCTGCTCCTCTGCACCAGGAGGGGGGGCGCGCCTCATACCTGCATCCCACGGTGAGGGGAGAGGAAGGGGGGGGCCTTCCGCCACCCACCGTGCCCTTAGGTTCCTCCAGCTTCTGCCAAGCGCCCATTGGGGGGGCGGAGGGGGGGGGGGCTGTGCGTCCTGATCCCTCCAGGAGCTTCTCATTCCTTCCTTCCCAGGATACAATTTATCTGGGAGAGTGGGCGTGAAAAGGAAGCTCTGGTGTGGGTGGAGCACAAAGTACGTGTGCCCTTTTGTGCCTTCACCTGTTGCTTTGTTTCATTTGGTGGTTTTGTTGTTTACGGTAGAGCTTTCCATGTTGCTCAGGTTGGCCTTTAACTTCTTGATCTTCCTGCCTCAATCTTCCACATTTCTGGGATTATAAGTATATGCCACCATACCTGGCTCTTGCTTCTATTCTTTAATGTTGTATCCTTATATTTAAAAAAAAAAGAAGAAGAATGAAAATGCTAGTTGCCAGTGCAAAGGTCAGATGGTAAAAGGATAAAAATGTAGGTTGTTTCTCCCCAGTATTTGTTTGTTTTCCCATTAGATTACCACATTCCAAAAGCTTACCCACACCTTCTAAGGAAATAGACTTCTCTAAAATGATGATTGAAATGAGGTTTTTAAAAAAAATCAATTGCCAATCATTAAGCCAGTACTCATGCCCAGGTCTTAATGATTATAATTATGGAAATGTCATCGTACAGGCTCCCTTAATCATTTAGTCTGGCTGTAGTTTTTGGTATTGCTCTGATTAATAATACATTTCTTAACATAGCTAGCTTTATGTATTTTTTGGTCCTTGTTTATTTAGCCAGTTCTGGGGCTTGAACTCAGGTCTGGGTACTGTCCCTGACCTCTTTGTGTTCCTCTATAGCTCTACTACCTGAGCCACAGCGCCATTTCCAGCTTTTTCTGAGTGGTTTATTGGTGATAAGAGTCTCTTGGTCTTGACTGCCTGGACTGGCTTCAAACCAGGACCCTCAGATCTCGGCCTTCTGAGTAGGATTGCAGATGGGAGCCACCAGCACTCCTTTGGAGTAGCAAGGTCTTAGTGCTCTACCATTCCGGGCCTAGGGCAGTGCTGACTCTATGCCCTGGCAACACTACACTCCCCAAATCTTAACATAGTCACTGGTTTTTTGGCATCAACGAGACCCTAGTCAGTTTTAAAACTTAAGACCTCCATCGTCCATCATGCCTGACGTGATTTCCTCCTCCTTGCTGCCACCCCTCTGCAGAAATGTGGCGTGCCGCGGCCCTGCCTTGCCTGCGGTCACCTCCGAGTGCTCATACGCAGCCCTGCCTTGCCTGCGGTCACATCCAAGTGCTCATAAAAGCCTCCGTGTCTGCCTTCCCGCGCAGGGTGTCTCTCTAAGTGGAAATCAGCATCTGTCCTTTTGCCAGCTTTTTGTCATCATCTGAATGATAGCTCAATTTTAGATCATCTGCATGGGGAATTTGAAAAATAACAAGAGGCTTGGTCGGAATAGTAGAAGAAACTTTCTCCTTGTCAGTTGGCATGGCAGGTCTGCTGCTTTGTGTACAGGGCTTGTTTTTGGCCAGTTTTTGGCTTTTTCCTTTTCTCTTGTGGAGCAACAACATGGTGAGCATTCTTTCCTGTCTCCTCTGGCTTGGACGCCATGGCTGTCTGTAGGGAATGTAGGGCCTTGACTTTGTGTTTGACTCAGGCACTAGTCACCCTTCACATCAACCCACGAGCAGTGTGTGCTCAGTGGATGGTGCATTTATTCCTCCATGTTAGCAAGATGTCACTGTCCCGTGTTTCTGAATCAGATACCTGAGCTATCTGTTACTCAGAACTGCAGGGAGGCGTAGGTATAAAGTGTTCATTACCGTAACACATTTTAAATGTTTTTTTTTTCTTCCATGTGTGTTCGCCTTGACTTTGGCTGTTCTGCTTGAAGTACAGGATGTGTGTCTGCGTGCACCTGTGTTTCCATTGGGTTTTAAGACGTCAAACAGTTGTTCTCTGTGTGTTGGTCATTGGAATGAAAATCTCTGTGTGTGGGGACTGCATTGGTTGACAACACTGCACCGCATGTGGCCTAGAAAGAGCGACGGTGACCAGTGCGGGGTAGGCAGGGCCGGCAGCTCCCCTGTGATCTCTACGGGCCTTTACAAAGGTCTTCATGAAGCGTAACCAGTCGAGGTGACTCGTCCCTGTACTCCTGGTTGCTCAGGGAGCTGAGCTCTGAGAATCTGGAAATAGAGCCAGCCAGCCTCAGGCAAGAAAGTCTGAAACACTCATCTCCAATTCATCAGCAAAATGCCAAACCGGAGGCCTGGTCCAAGCAATATAGTTCACCAGCTGAAAGTAAAAATGTCAGGCAAGAAAAGAGCTCGAGGCCCTGTGTTCAGCCTCCAGTAACAGTAACAGTCCGCACACATACTCACGCGCACGCGTGTACACACACACAAACACAAAGACAATCAGGTTATCTTCACAGTTGTATCTAGAATTCTGTGCCTTGGAATGTTTACTTTTTAAATTCTCAACATGTAGGCTCTACTGACCATATTTTAAGTAGATCCTTTTCTGATACTCTAGTAGAAGGCAACGCTTCCATTTCATCTGCCGCGGGGCTCCTCATGGCAGGCTGGGTGTCGGCCTGCTGTGCCCTGTGGCGGCACCTTGCCTTTGCTCCCAGGCGCTCTGTGACCTCGCCCTCGGTTTGGAAATCCATCCATGCGCTGGGTGTGTGGGCTTTGTTGTAAGTCGTGGGGAGCACCGCTGTCGACCCCCGTCCTGACGTGGCTCGAAGAGACAGCGCCAGCCGTCCCCTCCCTTACCCCAGCTCTAAGAGGGATGCGCTCACGTAGATCGTTTTTTCTCAGTTATGTTCTGAATCATTATGACTTCCCTTCGTCTTGTCAGCGGGTTTCCTCCATCACTTAGATTTATGAACTTTGATTTTCCCTTCAACTATCTTATTAACTGCATGATAGAGCTTGATTTGAGTCACCAGTCAGAAAGATTCTGTGTATTCTCGTTTTCTTTAAAATTGAATTTTTTTTATCTGTTACTTATGGAGAGGTATACACTGTATTTTTTATAGGCTACAGCTACACAAGAAAAATGGGAAGTTCTTCACTCATCAAAATCAAATAACGTACTTTCTTAGAAAGAGAAGCTTTTAAGTGTATTCATTCTCTTTTAAGTATATAAGTTGCCTTTGTGAACTGTTTTTAAAGTTCCATATCAAGTTACTAAACATTTCAGTTATTAAACAAAGCAAAAATGAAGTCCTTAGCCTCACCACAATGGCTCCCTGTGTGTGTCTTGGGGGCTGAGAGGAGGGGACCGTCTCCCCGGGCCTTTCCCCGTGCGGGACAGCACCTCTCCCTGCGAACTCGACTGCCCCCCAGCTCCACGCCATCTCTCACTCGGGACTGACTGCCTCAGAGTGCAGAAATGAAAAGAGGTAATCCGAGTTATGAAAACAACCAGCTTATGAAACCGTGTGTAGGCAGGAAATAACCATTAATTGTTGCTGAATTTCAGAGTAATTAATTAGTCCCTTTTAAGTGTGTTTTAGTATCTTTTACCAACACACATATGTTTAAGATGAGCAGGTTGTCTTTACTTTAAAACCGTGATGTTTATTCAGACAATGGATCAGCTTGCTTTTCCTGAAACAGGTCAGAATGAAGCCATTTTTCTCTTCCCTGTATAGGGGAGGAGAAGGGACTTATACTATAGAAGTACAGAAGCTAGCCACAACATTTGAAATGCCATCACTAATAATCACCATGGAAACAAGACCTCTGACGTCATATTGCCCGTACCATCTCCAAAAGGGCACCTATAACTGACAAGAGCCACGATTTGAAAAGCCATTTAACACCCTCACAGAATGGGGATTTTTTTTTTCTTTTGGCAATTTTGGCTAGGTATCAGATTTAATCATGTTACTGTTTCAATTTGCCAAGCTAATTGCTATGCAGTAAGACGAACAGCTATTCCCTCTGCTCCCCTCCTACCTTCGTCATAAGCAGTAGTCTATTTGTGTTCTTTCAAGTAGAAAATTAATATGGCCATTGGCCAAGAATTGTCCAAGGCTGATAGATTACACAGTGATGGTGAGAAACGAGAAAAATGTCTGAATGGTTGATGACAGAAATCACCGAAGTCAGAGGCTGATAGCCATTTTGTTGAAATCTATTTAAAAAGCCCAAGTAGAGAAAGAGAGAAATTTAAATACGGAGTGGTTAACCAAGTCACTCTGGAAATGAGACCGTTCTTAATCATACTCCTCGGAGCCGCGTGACCCTACAGCTCTCCTTAAGCCCCCAGTCATCAGAAATCAGTGTTTCTGTGCCCTGCGTAATCCCCTGTGGCCTCCTAGGGCCAGTTAATGACCTCGCACCCCAGAGCCACTGATGAGTAAAATCAACCGTGGGCAGGAATTAGGAGCTGTTGTTTCCTTCAACTGCAGATGGCTGAGATTTACTTTTGGACCCCAGAAGCGTCCCTGTATCTCAGGCTACCACACATCTCCCTCAGTTTCAGGTGACGGTTTTATTCTTGGCACTATAATCTAGTTGAAAGAAGGGCATATTTATAGTTGGGCCTGTCTGGTAATGGATTCATAATCCTTACCAAAGAGCCTAGAAAAGCTTTTCTTCATTATGGCATAGCTCTTCGCTAATGGACACAGGAAGCCTGCCAAATGCAAACCAGTTTGGGCCCCATGTGCAAGTTAATGTAGGACTTGTCAGAAAGGACAGGAAAAGATTGCTTTCTCTTTGTGTTCTCTCCTTCACCCCTTCTTGTCATTTATCTTTTTTGTAAATTACTCCTTAAGCATCCCCTAATTAAATGTGTGTTTTCTGGGTTCTGTGTGTTCCTCCGTTCTATTTTGATATACTAACAGTGTTAGACATGTATGATTTTTTATACTTTTCATCATTGTTAATACCTTTTTGTAGACAATAGGTGTGACGTAAAGCATCGCTTTCCAACATGCACTCTTAATTTCAGCATTATTAATCAGGCTAGCATGAATGGCATAGAATGCTACTTTGCTGGGTAACAAATTAGCTCAATGTTTGCTAATTGGTATCTGTGCCACAGCTCGGCTGTGGAGGCCTTGTTGCGTAATTCCTCTCATGCTTCCTTGGTCCCTGGCTTAGCATTTGTTCATTTGTAGATGAGTCAGATACAAGTTCTCAGCACTTTGCATGTCGAGTGCCTTAAAGCCTCCCTCCCTTGGCATCCCACAACTGTTCAGTCGTGCATGTTTCCCGAATAGGCCACCACTGGGTTTGGATCTTGTAGGCACATTGATTTTAGAGGCTTCCTCTGACTTGTGGTGGTGGGTTGGCACTCTATGGCTAATCCTGGGTCCATGCAGGCTAGCCTTGCACGGTACGTAGAGTTCCGCAGGCTAGGTCGGCTTGCTCACGCAACCACACACGGAGACCTTCACACCTCTCCCTGTTCCTGGTCCTCTTGGCTTACAGAGATTGGGAATCGTGATGATATGCTTTTGCTTAGAAGGAATAAGACTGCATTGGGTCTTCTCTGGGTTTTGTTTTGCTTTGTTTTTCCCTTCCTTTTAGGCCTCTTGTCTTTGAGACGCCCATGATACTAGGCTGACCCATTTCACGGTGCCCCTTTGGTCTCTCCAGGGTTCTGTCTGTTCTCCTTTTGATCCTCGGGTGAATAAATTCAATTGCATTATCTTCAGGTACACCAATCGTGCCTTTTGTTTGCTATACCTGTGCTTAAGTTGGTATAATAATTTTTTTTTAGCTATTATGTATCTCTGCTCCCAAACCTCCATTTCACTACCCATTATAATCTCTGCCCCATGGTATCCTTCCTCTTTGTTCATATACTGCTCCCGCTGCCCCATAGTAGCTCTTTCTCTTTGGGGTGCTTTAGCTCCTGGAGCATATTTAATAGAGTTGATTTAATGTCATTGACTGGTAATCTCAGCCCTTCCTCAGAAACAGTTTCTACCAAACTCTTTTTTTTTTCGTGAGAATGAACACTCTTTAACTATGTCTTCATGTACTTTAAATTTTTTGTTGGAGAACTGTACGTTGAGTATAGAATGTGCTAATGTAGAAATCCGAATTTTCTACAATCACCCACTTAGTCTAATGACTTTTCCATACTTTTTTTTTCTTTTCTTTTTGCTAAATCTGTGTTCTTTGATGTATGTGGTGAGTGAAACTTCTGTTCTTATCTCTGTGGTCAGCCTGTGACCTGGGAGAGATTTCTTGTTTTGATGTTTCCTTCTCGTCTTCCAGTCGATTTTTACCAGGGGAGCCGGTGCAGCCAGAGGGGTTCCTAGCAAAGGCAGGTGTCTGCACTGGCCTCTTCAAGGACCTATCAGAAACTCCCCAGCCTGGAGTTTCTGGAGGATTGGGCCTTCCAGACGTCCCCTCGTCCCAGCCAGCCGTCCCCGTGACTGGGACAGTGCTAGGGAATGGGGGTGGCAGGCAGATGGGGGTGCCAGTCTCCACTCGCTGACCAGAGCTCCGCAGCCTTGCGTCAACAACTCCCCAGTGTCCGTGTTTTATGAGAGCCCAACATTCCAAGATAGGTGGTTCTGGTGGGGTTTTCCCGCCTAATGGCTGGTTCATTGGAGGATCTGATTGTTGGAACAACTTCTTTGCCATTTTCCCTCTGAAAGCCAATGCGTAAAGGAACTGTCAACAGAAAGGATCCCTCTTCCCGCCAGGGTGCAAGGCAGCTCTGAGGCACACCAGTGGTTTGGAGCATAAGCCCAGTGCTGGCAGTGATCTGTGCCTTAGACACACCGTCTGCGCTGATGGAAACAGAGCCAGTGCAGAGTGAGTCAGGTGGTGTGGGCCCTCTGTGTCAGTCTCCTCCAGAGCCGTCAGTCAGTCCACCGGCACAGCCCGGCTGCAAGTTACTTGTGTTCTCTGTTCGGGTTTACTTCATTACTGCTTTCATAAAGCCCTTCCAGAATGTGTAGAGGAACTTTCGGCCTCCTCTTAGGCACACTTTGTATTTCCAGCGTAGTGGAGGATCGTGTATTAAAGACGTGCACTATCCAGCTACCTTGAAGAGCTAAGATTACTTGTGGGTGACCTTTATCAGCTTTGTAAGATTTTTTTTTTTAACAGAATAGGTGATAAATTATCTCAAAGATTAGGGTCATTGAGTTAATTGATTCATTTTGAATGTTCAGAATAAAAGACTTTTCCCAACTTCTGTATCAGTGTACATGGTTGAAGAGTGAAATATCACCTTCTCGGGGATCAATGAGATGTAATAAAGTCTCATTTCCATATAGCAAGTGCATGAAACTAATGAATATTTTTCTTGTATTAATGCAGTTATTAGGCATGTAATACTCAATAAATAGTTGGTTATTTGAACCAATATTAATTAAAATAGTTTCTTTAATTTGTTTTTATTTTACTGATTTTGTTTCATTAAATCATCATGAATCATCACCTCAGTCTTCTGTGTCTAATAAAAATACTCAGTGGTTCAAGTTTCAGAAGATTTAACATATTTTTTCTCACTCTCCCTTTCCAAGTCTGGCTGTGGGAGTCTGATGTTGGCTCAAGTTGATTGAGTCCAGTAGCACAGAACGGACAGCCCAGGGTGGTCTGTGACCCCACAGCAGAAGTCCAAAGGACAGACTGCACCCCGAGAAGTCCAAAGGACAGGCTGCACCCCGAGATCCCTAGTTCAGCGTCCTGTGTCAGTGTGAAGAAAGTCAGAGGTTCGCTGCCAAAGTGTCCTTGAGGAATTGCAGGAGATAAAACCTTTCTCATGACCAAGCTGCTCATACACACTCAGCCAATGCTTTAGTAAACACTTCATCATTCCTTCCTCCGTAAGTCACAATTCTAAGTCATCCTCTTTCTTTGTCCAGCTTAAATCACAACCCAAGTATTCTTGTTTGATTTCTCTAGTGGTGTGAAGAGTTGCTTAATTTCCCCCATTTAAACAAGCATTCACATGGTTGGAATTACTTAAAACTGACCGTTTTAAAAAAATTCTCTGTGAAGTAAGATTGACAAGAAAGCCTAGGTATTAAAGAATCAGAGGTTTTAGTCCATCAGCTTCTTCAAGGTATCCATCAGATACCTTGGGCTGAGTGATTTATAAAACCAGGTTTGCTACTTACAGTTCTAGAAGTCCGAAAATACAAGATGGAGGCACCAGCACATTGGTGCCTGGTGAGATCGCTCCCCAGAGACGGCACCTTCTGACTCTCTTCTCATGACACAAAGCGACAGGGGCAAACAGCCTGCCTCGTGTCTGCTCGTCTTCCATTCTTGAGATTTCCCTCCACCCACAAGCCCTAGTAACCCACTAAAGGCCTCATCACCTCTAATACTGTCCCACTGGATTTGGGGACCGGGGGTGGGGGGAGGGGACACTGGCCGTAGTGTGTGTAACCAGCATTCGAGTGCTCCTCGTGAGCCTTCCCCGCCATAATTACCCCCTTCCCCCCCCTTCCTCCTCCTCCTCCCCCCCCCTCCTCTTCCCTCTCAGAATTTTATTCTTTACTCTTGATATTTTCCCATCTAATTACGCATCCTTTAGGTATGTCATTGAGCATTCTTAATTTTCAAATCGTGTGTGTGTGTTCAATCCTGGCTACTTTCCTCATTACTGTAAGACAGAGTCACACTTATGGTAGTCTATACTCCATTCATTCTGATTGATACGTAGGGTTCATTACGCAAATGTCCTGTAGTTTTTCTGTCTTGCTGTCGCTTGATATTTGGATACTTTTTAGCTTAGGCTTCTGCATATTCCTGTGTTGTATGTGTTGTGGGACATTTGAGCCCATATTTGGTGGCAGATAGCCTAGGAGCCCACATTCATTCTTGCTTCCTCTCAGGCTAATATAAATAACTCCTAGGTCAATTCCTGTGTTCTCCAGGATCCCTCATTCTGCCAACTTGGGCCATCCCCTTGCTCAATGCTGAAGTCCTTGTCACTTGTAAGATGGTGAACACACTTTATCCAGTTTCCGAAGAGTCCCTCCCCAGGAACTCTCCACTGATAAGCCCTGCCTGTGAGGTTTGACTGCCTGCCTTTGTGATCTGACTGTTTTCTGGACCTTGAACGTTGCCTTAGCTCGGCCTGTGTTCCGTAATGTTCACACATCACTAGGGATTTGTCATTGGTCTCTGTCCGTGGTTCCTCACAGAGTTCCTACAAGCTCTCGTGCGCTTCTTGGTGGGGACTGGTCACCAGCAGGGCAAAACCACTTATCCTTGGGAGAGACTAGAGGAGCCAGAAGTTGACTTGATTGATTGTACTTACATGATGGAACTTCCATTAAAAACCCCTAGAAGACCAGGTTCAGGGAGCTTTCTGGCCTGCCAGGAGTGGGGCACACCTAGCTCCACAAAGATGGTCTGCATTTGACACCCTTGCATGCCTCCTACCCTTTAGTTAACAAACCAGAACACATGTTTGCCCAAGTTCTGTGACCCTTGCGCTAAGTTTCTCATCTGAGGTTGGGAGAACTCCCACTGTTGTACAGAACAAGTGTGTGAGGTGCGGCCGGCTCCGGCCCCTTTAACCAGTGCCGTCTGCTCTGCCTTCCCATTGTGAGCGATAGAATTGAGCTGCGCTGTAGGACACCCCAGCCCCATAGAACTGGAGAACTGGCAGGAAACCCACCTTTCTCTTGTCACGTCATGTTCCTGTGGGTCAGGGCCACTCCAGCGAACCTTCCCTGGCATCAGCGAGGCGGGAGAGAACTCTGCGCCCGGCGCCCCTGTCGGTCGTGCGTGTGTGGTGGGGCGTGGCTGTGCCCGGGCAGCTGGGCCTTCTCTCTCCCACGCTTCCCAGAAACCTGCCTCGCTGGCTTCCCTCCTCCCTCACGCTCCTGTCGCCTCCAAAGCTCCAGTGACTGTACAAGTCAGTGCAACAGACGTGTCCCAGGCTTCCTGAGACTCCACCAGGAGTGGCATTTGGGCTGGGGTAGGAGCAGGAGGGGCCCGGCTGGCGCTAGAGTCTGGTTAGCACTTGGGCTGATGAGGTGCTTTTGTTCATTTTGGCTTTCCTGCAGGGGTTGGCACCAGGAATTACTACCGAAAGATTGGCTACAGATTACAGGGCCCGTACATGGTGAAGATGCTAAAATAACAGCTCCCTCTGCGCAGTATCCTCCGTGGCGGCACAGAACCTAGATGTCTGGAATTCAGCAGAGAGGCGCCATGCACCGGCCACCGGCCGGGAGCTTCCCCCGACCCTGCGGCTGCGGAGACCGGCACACACTTCCGAAGCCAGGCTGGGCACCTGCTGGCCGAGCCCAGGACCCTTCCCCTGTGCGGACCCACCAAGTCACTCCCATCACGTAACCAACGTCTACATTCCACGGGAGAGCTGCGGGTGGCTCCTGTGGGCCCAGCGACAAGCAGATCCACCCCTTCAGACCTCGTAACGGGCCGAGGAGGACACACTGGGGACACCAGTCAGGCTGCTTTGGTTACCGTGCTGGCGTTCCGGAAGGAAGCGCACGGTGGCTGTGGGTGGTGGTGTCCCCCGCTGTCCGCAGGCTCCCGTGTGTCCCACGCCCTGACAGCTGCAGCCCTGGTGTCAGGGGACCCGGCCATCCAGCGCCCATCCCCCGCAGGCAGAACCCCGCGTGCGAGGCCCTGGCCCAGACTCCTCCTCAGAACCGGCGCCTCGCGTGCGTCGTTGACGGAGGATGCGGGGTGTGTGTCGCGCAGACGGTTCGCCTCGCTCGTGAAGGCCCAAGTATGGTAGCCAGGGCCCGATTGAGAAATGGGAAGAGGACTTTCCACAGGGTCCGCCCGTGGAGCCGCCGCCCCTGCACTCCCCACTCGGCCCGCCGAGCCCAGCGAGCAGGGGCATGGTCCCCGACCCCCACCCCAGCAAGGGCGCGGCCCCCCTCGGCCCGCTAGCCCTCTACGTGGCCTGACAATAAAGCCTTTGACCTAGCACCTTGCGCTGGAGCTGCTTTGGGCGTTGGTGGTGGGGTTTCTCTCCCTGAGAGTGCAGGGACATTTGTCACGAGCCTGCAGGTTTCCGCTGCCAACCGCGACGCTGCCTTCCCCCCGGGTGCCGCTTGCCATTCCATTCCCGCCAAAGGCGGATGGCAGCGTGGTCCGTGCGGGCGCGCTGCGGCGGCCCGGCGGCTCTCCACCAGTGTGCGTGAGGGCATCGGCCGCTTCTCACCCCCCACCCCCCAAACCCCTTCACAAAGCACTCGCCACCCTGTGCTGCACGCGCACCCCCGCGCCTGCCCCCCCGTCCTGTTTACCAGGACGGAGCAGAATGGACAGTGAAGCCGAAAGGGGCGCGCGCGCTCAGATCGCGCGTGTGCTGAAACACGAGAGCCTAGGGCAAGAGCTTCGAAGAAGACATGGCGCCAGGCCCTTCAGCCTCAATTCCGCATTCATCCTGCCGCTCACCTCGGGGCTCAGGGCGCGCCTCTTTCCAGATCATTCTCAGCCCACCTTGGCGAACCCGCCGGAGTTGCCAGGCTCCTCAGGTGGCGAGAGCCCCGCCCCGGGAAGCCCCGGCGGCCTCACTCTCCCCGCTGGGCCTGCCCCTGAGGCCTCACGCTCCCCGCTGGTCCTGCCCCGGCCGGCCTCACTCTCCCTGCTGGTCCTGCCCCAGCCGGCCTCACTCTCCCCGCTGGGCCTGCCCCTGCGGCCTCACTCTCCCCGCTGGACCTGCCCCTAAGGCCTCACTCTCCCCGCTGGGCCTGCCCCTGCGGCCTCACTCTCCCCGCTGGGCCTGCCCCTGCGGCCTCACTCTCCCCGCTGGACCTGCCCCTGCGGCCTCACTCTCCCTGCTGGTCCTGCCCCTGCGGCCTCACTCTCCCTGCTGGTCCTGCCCCTGCGGCCTCACTCTCCCTGCTGGTCCTGCCCCTGCGGCCTCATTCTCCCCGCTGGTCCTGCCCCTGCGGGGTGTAGTGTGGGCACCAGGGCCACCTGCCCGGCGGGTTCAGCGAGGCCCGCCCGTCCCAGCCCCACGGAAGCCTCGCGTTTCTGACCTGCGCCGAACGATGCCTTCTGAACAACTGCCTTGGGCTCGGTCAGGCGGTGCCGCTTTTAGTTCAACTTTTGACCAAATCACAAGCCATCTTTAAAAAGAAAAAAGGCAGACTGCGGTGTGCTGGGGTGGGAAGTGCGATTTTGAGACACATTGTCACCGCGTCACAGGTCCTGGGAGAGAAAGCTCAGTGTTTCTCAAGCTTGGGAGCAAACGGGCCCCTCTCCGATTCCCAGCCCTGCCCAGCCGGAAGAGCCGTGCTCATCCTGGCCATTTGGTTGATCTCCCACCATGCACTGGGCTCTGCTGAAGGTCCTTCACCTTCTGTCCTTGGGGAATCCTCAGCAACATAACAGTTGCTGCCATTTTACAAGGACATGGGTCTCAGGGTCCAAAGTCGGAAGCCACAGGCAGGGCTACCATGTTGGCCGACATGGAGTGCTGTTTGCTCATGCGCTGTAGCGTGATTCCCCCTGGTGCCAATCTACACAGCAGCCCTGGTCTCAGCCACTGAAATGCTAGGACGACTTGGAACCAGGGACAGCACCCAGGTCCTGACAGGACTCACACACACACTAAAGAAATAGAAATGTGGGCTTTGGCGTATTTGTCATTGAACATAAAGTGAGCTGGGTTGAGGTGTTAGGATTTCCTCAAGCCCATTTTTTTTGGGTATCTGACAACCTCGCATTCTCGTTGTCACAGGACTTGGGATCGGGGATTAAGCACGGGCTGCGCGGACGTCTTCTCAGCCCGGGGACTTGCTTGTTGACACGTTCTTGCGCACGCGTTCACGCGTCCGTGGAGCGTGTCCTGTGTGTCACGCCGCACGCCCCCGCGGGAGGGGCCCGCCTGTCGCACGCTTGGCCTTTGTCATTCACAAGGTGACAGCGCATTTGATTCTGAGCAATCTCATCATAGGAAATGTCAGCGCACCTGTTCGCGGAGGCGCCGGAGCGTGGACGGGCTTTATTGAGGGCAGAGGCGGCCATGCTTCTGTCTTTGCTCCCCTCCCGCGAGGCGCTGGCTGAGGCGAGGCCCCACCACAGCTCCAGGCCCGGGGCAAAAAGGTCCACCCGTTTCCTCTCGGCCCCTCTGGTGGGCAAGATTGGAAATAAGAGGCCTGGGGAGACGTGACAGAGCCTCCCGGCCCCCTCAGGCGGGAGGCTGAGGCGCTCCGCAGCCAGCACCCCTCTTTCCAGGAAGAGCAGCCTCGCGTGCAACTGTGGGTTCCAGACTGGCACTGCAGAGCGGGGACCGTGTCACCGAACCCGCCTGGAGAAAGGAAGCGCAGGAGGCTGGAACCGCCGTGATTGGCGGTGCCCACTGCGCAGTCCTTCAGGGCGGGGTGGCCTTCCTTTACAGATGGGAGGAAAAGCATGCTCGGGAACAGGGAAGGGAATTCACAAGACCCCAGAGTGAGCCAGAGAAGGGCCGGCGTGGACGCACCAAGCAGAGGGGATGGTTACAGACCCACCCGAGTGGGCGCCCCACGGTGGCCCAGAGCGGGGCCCTGGGGCTGGCAGTCGGGATGGCGGAGGGACACTTTGCACCCACAGCCGAGCCAGCGGTCTCTTGTAACTTGCCTTTCCTGCTTTGTGGGGAATGTTAGGACCAGAAAGATGGCTGTCGTGACGGGTGGACGTTGAATCCACCTCCTCGAAGCTCTGGCTCTGTCTCCTTGCGTCTGTTTCTTGGTCCTGCGGCTTCTCCAGCCGGCCTTCCTCGGGCTGCCGTGGCTGTCACCACCCCCCCCCCTCGCTCTATTCGCCCCTTGCTCTCTCTATTCAGGAAGGCATCCTCTGCCCTGGGATGAATTGTGAATCTGCGTGACAGCGGAGTCCCCTGCACCCCAGCGCGGGCCCCCCACCCATTTCCACCCGCACCCTTGACATCTCTGCCGTGATGGCCACAGGCACCTCAAAGTCATCTAAAATTAAACTCCATTCCCTCCGTCCCCAGAGCCCGCCGCCCTGGTGACTCCCATAGCTGCTAATGGCTCTGGCTTCCTCCCCCCACCGGGACCCCAGGTTCAGGAGCCTCGCCCCCTCCGACCCCCCCACCCTCCCTACTTACTAAGCTCTTTGCTGGGTTTTCTCCGGCGTTTCTCTGCTTTTTCACTGCCTTGTGCACCCTTTGGGGTCAGCTACTCTGCCCCTCCATTTCCTGTCTTTTACTAATCTAAACTATCAAACTGACCTTCTAACGACAGGGAAGACAATAGCATCTGGTCGACACGGGATGTGTGGAGCCCTGTTCTGAGATACAGACATGCTTACGGTTCACACAGCATCCTGTCCCCGTTTCAGAGACACATGAGCTCAGAGATGCCCAGCGACTCGCTCAGGACACCCAGCGAGGGCTTCGGGCCCGAAGGATGGCACGTGAGCTCGGGATTGTCTACGGAGGCCGAGGGGCCCTGCCCGGCGGTGCCTTTCCCGTTCCCCACGGATGTCCCAGCCCCGGCTTCCCGTCCGCTCGGCCCGCCTGGTCCAGCTCCCCTCCCCCCGCTCAGCCTCGCCCGGCCGCACTGGGCAGGCCTCGGCCGCTGAGGGGACCGGGCCGTCTCCCCCCCTGCGCCCAGCACGGAATCCTCTGGAAACAAAGGTAAAACCAAGTCCGAGATCATGAGGGCAGTGCGTGCGGAACTGTTGCCCTCGTAGTTGGCCAGCTTTATGGAACACGATGGATGTGGACATTGTGCCTTCCGTGTCTGCTAAGTGCCTGTGACACCCCCCCCCCCCGGTGAGGGCTCCCCAGCACCTCGGTGACACCCAGGGGTGCCCTCTCCTGGTTCCCTCTTTCCCATGGGAGCTGGGGACCCGGCATGGCGGGGTTCGTGGGGTGGTGGTGATGTGGAATATATTCCTGAAAATGCAGGATGCAGTCATATCGAAATATAAATCTACTAGTTGTCTTGTACTTTTTCATTTACTTCTTATTATCTTTAAGTCAGAGCTGCCGTCGAACAAAGCAGTGCGTGACGCAATGCATGTAGATGACCCCCTCCAACATTCCCACCCATCCCTCCCCTGCCTACCCCTTCCCTTACTGCTCTTAACTTTGTAGCATACACACTAAATTCTTGACAGCACATGCACTGAATCCTTGTCCCCTTTATTTTATTTTTAATTACCAAGAACCCATTATAGCCATCCTCGGCCTTCAGTCCACCCCGCCCCTCTGTTTCTGAGTCTCGCTCGTGTTCAAAAAAAAAAAAAACGTAGAAGGATCTCTAGCTTCCGGGACGTGATCTTTTTATTTCCTTAGCAATTGTTTTTTTTTTTTATTAAGACACACATACACATGGAACAAAATTGCAAAGGTGATAGGAATAGATCCTGAGATGTTTCCTTTCTATCCTCTCCCACTCTGACAACCTCCAAAATGAAACCTCTCATCTTTTCGGGAACAGTCCTGCACATTCGTGCATATTAATGTGCACATGTATGCTTTATAACCCGTCTGCACCCACCCTGACACGCTAAGCCTATTCATATGCATATATGTGTTTACCTTTTTTTAAAGAGGAAAGCTCCGTCGTGTGCTTTTGATCATTGTGATGATGCAATCATACGCATGATGATTCATCCTGATGGCAAGGTGGCAATGCACAGATGCCCTTTGTGAAAAGAAATGGTGCTTTATGGAGTTGGTGGCCTCTGCCCCCCTCTCACGGTCCAGTGTTGCCCAGAGCGTGGAACTGGTGTCGACGCCCAATAATCTGATAGAACGGAAGGCGCCATCAAAGCCCAGGCGAAACAGAGGAGTCGTCTGGAAGGAGAGGCTCGAGGCTAGTGGAAAGATGGAGAAAAGAGCTCAGAGAACAAAAGGAGAAGCCACGTAGGAAAGTGAACGGGCTCTCTGGCTGGCGCTCAGCTACCCTGTGTACCGTGGATGAGCCGGGGCAGCCACGGAAGAACTGGCAGGATGGTACAGAATGCGTCTAGGGAGAAAAGGCTGCTGCTGACCCCAGGAGATGGGGAGCCCAGGTCCCTGTAAATTTGCAAAGAAAAGGCGGGGGGAAGCCTACACTCTGGAAAGAAAGACCCCACCCAGAGTGGGCATGACCTGTTATCTCGTGGGAACCCACTAGGGCCCAGAAAAGCCCTTTACCTCCTCTGTTTCCACGCTCTGAGACAGAAAAGCCTCCCTCTGTGAAGCTCCTTCCTTCTGCTCACTTCTGTCTCTCAGGTTTCTGGTCGCCCCGTAGGCTGTGTTCACCGTGGTCCAGCCCCCCCATGATTTGGCTAGGGTAGCCAGGGATGCGGGGGGGCGGGGGAACCCCCACTCGTCCAGACCCCATCTCCTACACCAGGCAGGGCCCACTGCCACTGCTACATGAGGCTCGGCCCCACCTACCAGGGCCCGTTCTCCACACAGCCCTCGCCCTCCCTTAGAGAAAATTGCTCCTCCGGTGACTCATGAGGAAGGAGCCATAAAACCCTGAATCACGGCCCCATGTCGATGCCCTTGTGCTTTGAGTTTTCCCTGCCAGAGACAATTTGGGATCTATTTCTATGATCTTGCCCCAGAACCACACTGCAGTCCACACCGAAATCAGTAGTAACCTTTTCCCCAGCTCATTGTTTACCTGAAACTGGCTGTCCCTGATAAATGCCAGCCCTTGCCTGGCCACTCACGGAGGTGAGAAAGGAAGGAAAATCCCATCCGCAGGGGAAGAGCCCGGGCCTGGCGGAGGCCCACGCTGCTTCTACACGATAAGCAGCGAGTTCATGCCCCCGGCCGAGAGCTCCGGAGAAGCTGCGCGCCGACTATGCTTGAAACCCAGTGAAGACTGACTTTGAAAAGGCCCACATCAAGGGGGAAGGCAGGCCACTAGCCTTGCAAGTCAGACGCCGGTGGCTCACGCCTGCAATCCTAGCTACTCAGGAGGCTGAGATCCGAGGGTCAGGGTTCAAAGCCAGCCTGGGTAGACAAATCCATTAAGACTCTTATCTCTAATTAACCAGCAAAAAGCCAGAAGTGAAGGTATACGTAAAGAGATGGAACACCAGCCTTGAGCCAAAAAAAAAAAAGCAAAGCAAGAGGAACACAGGCATTCTGCCCTTCACAAAAGTTAACTTAGAATGAATCACAGACAGAAAGGGAAGACCCAAAGCTAAAAGACTGTGAGGGGATGGCTGGGCAAACCCAGGTGACCCCCAGTTTGGCATCCAGATATGGCAGCCAAAAGCACAGTCCCCAAAAGAAATCACAGATACACTTAGGCTTCACTAAATTAAACCTTTTTGGCTCTTCAAAAGGTAATATCAGGGCTGGGAATGTGGTCTGGTGGTCAAGTGCTCGCCTCGTATACATGAAGCCCTGGGTTCGATTCCTCAGCACCACATATACAGAAAAAGCCAGAAGTGGCGCTGTGGCTCAAGTGGCAGAGTGCTAGCCTTGAGCAAAAAGAAGCCAGGGACAGTGCTCAGGCCCTGAGTTCAAGGCCCAGGACTGGCAACAACAACAAAAAAAAAGGTAATGTCAACAGGATGAGAAGACAAGCCACAAACAGGCAGAAAACACTTGTGAAAGACATATCTAAGAAAAAGCTCTTGTGCAACGTATTCAAAGAACTTAGAGCTCAACCATAAGAAAATGGACTTTAGTAAAAAAGAAAAAATAATAATAAATGAGCAAGATTCCTCACCAAAGAAGATGGGTAGATAGGCCTACGAAAAGATGTTGCATATTGTGTGTCCTCAGGCATACAATATGGCATCGTATTGGCAATTACCAATCCAAATGAGGGGCATTACCAATCCAAATGGCGAAGTGTGGATGCTACACGTCCACGTGCGTGGCCCAACCCCCAAGCACTGACAGCCCCTGGCGCCGCCCGGGAGGAGGAGAGACAGGAGCTCACACTCGTGGCTGACGAGAGGGCAGAGGGGCTTCGGCCGCCTTGGAAGAACAGATGGCAATGGACTATATAAAGTTAGCCAAGCTCGGTGGCTACTCTGAAGATAGGGATGTATGGTGGTCGAAGGCCAGCCCAGGCGACAGTGTAGAACCCTGTGTAAAAGAAATAAATAAAATCAAGCATTAAAAAGTCAAAAGGAGGGCTGGGAATATGGCCTAGTGGCAAGAGTATACATGAAGCCCTGGGTTTGATTCCCCAGCATTACATATATAGAAAATGGCCAGAAGCGGCGCTGTGGCTCAAGTGGCAGAGTGCTAGCCTTGAGCAAAAAGAAGCCGGGGACAGTGCTCAGGCCCTGAGTGCAAGCCCCAGGACTGGCAAAAAGAGAAAAAGAAAAGACTTCCCTGTGCTTTACTATGTTTAGCTGAAGACTGAAATGGCCAGGTTTATAAGCATCCATGTTGAACACTTCCAACAACAGAAACCCTAAAAAGCATTCAAGATACCCCAAGAATGGAGACCACAGAACCCCTCTGGCTGGAGAAAGGACAGCCAGATGCCACCCAAATAAGGCTCTGCCTGAGCAATTTGGTCCTGTTGGGCCGTGCACGTGTGTGTGTGTGTGTGTGTGTGTGTGTGTGTGTGTGTGTGTGTTCTGCCTCAATCTTCTCAAACCAAACCATCCTCACGCGGCACAGTCATCGTTTTAAAATGCAGGGTTTCTCCTCAATTTCTCCCTGGCCTTCCCTCATTCTCGTCGGCCCCACTTTTAGTCTTGGGGCACAGCCTCTCCGCAGGTGTCGGCTGGACTATCAGGTGGATAGCCGCGGGCAGGCGTGGGAGCGCCCGGCCTCCTGGAAGCCCAGGCCCCGTGACTCTGCCTCTGCCTTCGCCTGGGGAGCCGCTCAGACGCCGGTGACTCACGCAGTCAAGGGCAAGTGCAGAGACCAAGGGCAGCCACGCAGGACTGCCAGCCATCCGGCCAGCCAATGCAGAGTCGAGCACCTTCGTTCCTACATGCGGGTGAGCACCGCAGCTTACACACGAAGCACACACACGGTGCGGGTAGAAACCCCCCCCCCCCGGGGGGCTCGTGTGTCCACACGGGAGAACCACAAACAAGTTCCCCCGGGTGGGTGCCTTGAACCAAACTGCGAGCGAAAGTCTCTCCCTTTCCATCATCATGATCAGCACATGACTGGGAACGTTCCCAGGGCCTGGGGGAGGGAGGGGGCGGGCGGGAGCCCCGGGCAGGGCCAACTGTGCGCTTGTGCCAGCTTTTTGTTCCATTTCCTTCCTTTCATTGAACAACTTCAAGAATGCCTTCCCTAAGTAGCCTTTGTGACTGGTAGAATTATAGAGTTCCATGTCAATAATTACCCTTTGCTCAATCCCTCTGAATCTGGAATGTAAGCGCTAAACGTATCGATCCGAATGTTTCTTTCTTTTGCGCAAACATCTTTAACAGGATGTAATTCACCAGCCATGCAATTCCTCCCCCCCACCCTTTTTTTATTGCCAGTCCTGAGGCTCGAACTCAGGGACGAGGCACTGTCCCCGAGCCTCTTGGTGCTCAAGGCTAGTGAGTGTTCTACCTCCGGAGCCACTGCGCCACTTCGGGCTTTGTCTGAGTGATGAATGGGCGATAAAGAGTCTCACAGACTTTTTTCCTGGCCAGGCTGGCATTGAACTGCAATCCTCGGATCTCAGCCTCCTGAGTAGCTAGGACTGCAGGTGTGAGCCACTGGCACCTGGCTCAATTCCCCCATTTGAAGTGCACAGTTGCATCCACAGAAATGCGTGTCGCCATTTTCCGCAATCAATTTTGTAATGTTTTCTTGTCCACAAGCAGAAATCCCCTAAGTACCTTTTATCTGTCACTCCTGCGCTCGCCTCCCCAGCCCTGCGTCCCCAGATCCTCAATCTCAGCCCCCTGAGCTGGGTGTTGCATTAGTGCAGTTGTGCGTTCCGGTTGCTCAGGTGCACACGTGCAGATGAAATGCCCTCTCCTCGCTGCTGCAGCAGGACAGAAGGGCTGGTCAGAGGGCAGAGTTGCCGTCTTGTTGTTCTTGACTATAGCCCTGCCATTCTTACGCCATGTGGGGTCTCTCAGTAAAGACAGGCATTCACCCTGTGCAGCCGTGGAAGAGTGATCTAGTCAGCCATAATCATCGCCTGAATAGAACTTGATGCAAGGAAGATTATTATTAATTTTGTGAAATAAAAGGTCTACACCTTCCCTTTCAGGAAAGAAAAAAATAAAATAAAATAAAATTTATACCTACCACCGTGGAGGTGGCCAGTAATCATGGGTATTATTCGCAACCTAAACTTGATATAAAATGCGGGTTCCAATGAAGCGTAAGTTATATTTATGTGTAGGGGGGGGGGGATGGGCTTGATTCACCACCAGTGGCTGAGACATCAGAGATAGTTCATGGTGAATAGAACTGAACCAGAAGCCCTCCGCCCACCCGGGGCTGGGTTACTGTGCCCCACTTGCCCACTTGCTGGGGTGCTGGGGACAAAAGCACATTCCCAGGCCCTGTCTACAGGAGGGCTCTGGGATTGGAATTGGAACACGGTCCCTAGGGGATCCAGTTTGACAAATGGCCAGGAAGGCCTTGACCGGCCACTGGGGCACTGTAAAGACCAACAGAAAAAGGAAATTCCACTAGATCCTTCAGTTCATTTAAAAAAAAATTTTATTGTTATTATAAAGGTGATGTACAGAGGGGTCAGAGTGACATAGTAAAGAGTCCACTTCTTTTTGGACAATGTCACCCCTTCCCACTCTCTCTCCCAGTTTTTCCCTCCTGTCCCCACCCGCAAGTTGTGGAGTTCATTTTCCGCATCGTGACCAGTGAGGACCGCGGCTGCCTTTGTCCACCCTTTGATAAATATCCTTTTATATGATCAGCGGGACATCGGCATTGCACTTTCCCGTTCCTCTCCTCACAGTCTCCCTCTTTAGCCTCGCTCTGTGATCCTTCCTTTCTTTACACCTTTGGTAACCCACAAATCCCACTCAGCAAGGTTCACAACTCATAGAAAGCATTATTTGCCAAAAACTCCCTCTTGGCTGGGAATATGGCCTAGTGGCAAGAGAGCTCGCCTCGTATACATGAAGCCCTGGGTTCGATTCCCCAGCACCACATATATAGAAAATGGCCAGAAGTGGCGCTGTGGCTCAAGTGGCAGAGTGCTGGCCTTGAGCAAAGAGAAGCCAGGGACAGTGCTCAGGCCCTGAGTCCAAGCCCCAGGACTGGCAAAAAACAAAAAAAGATACCAGTGGCAAAGATCCAGTGAGCAGGGATCCAGAAGACACTTACAGCAGCAAAAACATAGAAACAATGGAATGTTCCAACCGAAGGGTTAAAGACTAAACAAACGATGGTCTCCCTCCTCCCTCCACCCCATAATGCTATAGAGGGATGCCATTTAAAATTACGCACAGCTCAAGCCAGATGGGGTGGTGCATGCTTGTAATCCTGGCCCGTGGGAGACAGAAGCAGGGAGATCACCAGGTCAAGGCCAGCTTGAGCTCTATAACCACCAGCAGCCTGCGAGTCAGGGCCTTCGATGTGGAAGTGAGGACAGGAGGAAGACAGCGGCGGAGGGAAGCTCAGCCTGCGGAAGGGGGCCTGAGTTCAGTTCCGCCCGACTTCCAGTCGATGCGGGACAGACACAAGGCCGGGCTAAGCGGCCTCGTAGCGCAGCACGTAGCGTAGCACCCTGGGGACAGTCGAGTGGTTCGACTGGCACAGCGCAAGTTTTCCGTGGATTTTAAAGTCAATACCAGTTCTACATCGACAGCCGGATGACGTCACCGTGCCGAGGACGAGCAGGGACGCTGCCCGTCCAGATGTTGCTCCAGCTCCCCGGGGCGGACATGAAGACAGATCGCCTGGTGACAACAGACCAACACCCTGGAAAACTGCAGAGCCGAATCCACCGTCCTCATCGCTTCAACAACTGACGGAAAAGGAGAAAGCGGATATTCCCTTTCCTTCCCCGGCTGCGGCCCACAGCGCCAAGGGAAGCTCTGGCCGGTGCTCCGGGCCCACAGCGCCGAGGGAAGCTCTGGCCGGTGCTCCGGGCCCACAGCGCCGAGGGAAGCTCTGGCCGGTGCTCCGGGCCCACAGCGCCGAGGGAAGCTCTGGCCGGTGCTCCGGGCCGGGCGCCTTGGCGATCGCTGAGCGCACGCTGCTTAGGGAACTGGGGGAGGAGACAATTTCAAACCCCGGGTGGGAAACCGGGTTCAAGATGGTGATCTGAGAACTCACGCTTTGTGTCCCCTCCGATAAAAGCCACTTAAAGCGATCCAGTAAAGAGGAATAGAGGGAACTATCAGTAGCGAGGCTAGACATCAGGGAAGGATGTGGTGAAGGATTGTAAACCCCAAAGACTTGCACAGACTGACGCAGATGGGAGAAAGGAAGCAGATGGGGAGGGGTTAGGTGGATGCAGTTTTCCTGAGGGTGATGGGGCCCTATATTAATTATAAACATGTACACCCAGGTTTGCAACCAGCCTGCCCACCCCCTGGGGTAGTTTATCCGGGAGAAAAGTGGACATATGTACAACGATGCAGGTGCTGATGATAGCTGTTGTTCACTATTTATATCGCTCAGGTTTATTAACTGTCACCTCTATCCTTCAACCACTCCTAAGACATATGCTCACTCTAAAATTTGAAACCAATTTCTTAAAAAAAAAAATCCTCTCCATGGGCTGGGGATATGGCCTAGTGGCAAGAGAGCTTGCCTCGTATACATGAGGCCCTGGGTTCAATTCCCCAGCACCACATATACAGAAAACGGCCAGAAGTGGGCGCTGTGGCTCAAGTGGCAGAGTGCTAGCCTTGAGCAAAAGGAAGCCAGGGACAGTGCTCAGGCCCTGAGTCCAAGCCCCAGGACTGGCCAAAAAAAAAGAAAAAAAAAATCCTCTCCTTGCTCTAGTATGAAAATATCATCCCATCCACGGCGGACCTCCTTGTGTGTTCAGGTTATAATTATTTTTGCACGGATCCAATTTCACAGCACCAATCACCGGAGGAGGAGATCTCTACCATGAAAGACAGCCAGGTTCTCTAGAGCCACAGCCCCTTCAACGCCTTCAAACCGCCCAGCAGGCCCTGTGAACGGATCCATTTCGTGGGCAGTTTTTCCTTTCCAATCTCTAGTTGCATTTCCTTTTGAACTTAACTATTCACGTTTATTGTCTCAACCTTTTAGTCATATTCTCCCCCTCACCCCTCCCCTTTTTGTCTGAAGAAGAGCCGTAGTCCTCTTCTCCCTTGTGATCCAGCTTTTTCAGAGTTTTGAGCTGTCGCAGAACTTTGCTGCCCAGCCCAGCGAGGTTGGAACCCACTGCTGCCACTCTGCCCCTTTCCTGTTTGCCCTGTTTTTCCTGGAAAATATCCTTAAGTAACTCTCTACGAAAGGTAGATCAACAATATTGGAGAGGAAAACAGAAATACAGCTGCTTGTACTGCAAAAAATATATAAGTAGTAGTGAGGCGGCTTGGATGGGAAAATGTGCCAGTCATCTGAATTCATGAACTTCAGTGTAACCAAACATTCCCAGAAAGAGAAAAAGGAGAAATACATTCCAATGTATTTTAACCAGTATAATCTAGTCAAATCTCAGTATCCAATACCAGACAAGGAACACATAAAAGCGGAAACGTTTCTGGCCATTCTTAGGCTTATGGATAGAACCCACCACATTCTCTGTTTCCTTTTGAACTCACTGATTCTCTTTCCCAGACTCCACTCTGCCTCTGTGGCCGAAGGATCACACGCGAACCAATGAAAAGTGAGCAGAGGTGATGTGTGCACTTGTAGGCCAAGTTTCTTCGGTGTTACTGTTTTTATTTTTGCTTTAGTTGTTTTTCAAGTGAGGTCTTGCCGTTTGCTCAGGGACAGCCTAGGACTTGGATCCCACATAGCTGGGATAACAGAAACTTTCCACCATGCTTGGCGTCTTGCCTAAGCTGGAGGTCTCACTAACTCTTTGACTGGGTTGACCTAGAACCTTACCCCTTCTGCATCTATCTCCACATGAACCACCACACCCCATAGACCAAAGCTCTTAGTGAACACTCACACTTCCTTTACACACTCTCCCTATCTAACAAACGCAGAGGATCCCATAACCCTGGGGGAACAGCCGTTCACAAGGTGGATGGCACCTGTCACCACCAACTAGATGGCTGTACAGCGAGAACTGACCTCCAATCCATTGCATAACCATGGGAATGTGGAGGTGGTTAGAGCAGCTGGCCTTATCCTTCACCAGAGATGGATGTTAAAGTGGGATGTGCCCGAATAAAACAAGAAAAATAGGAAGCCATAGCTTGGCAGTTGTGGAGGCAGGGGCAGACAGAAGATGGATTTTGTAGACCAACATTTGGCAGATTCTTTGGTAAAACTTTGCCTGGAAGTAACTTGTGCCCACTGGAGCCATAGTTCTAAGAACAGCTGGGCCAGGCACTGTTAGGGTGTGTCAGTTTTTATTTGCTTCATTTAGCAGGTATTACAAAGAAGAATTGGACACAGATGAAAAAGCCTGATTTGACACAGAGACAAAGAACTAGGTAATGCATTAACATGAAGGGCGAGACTTTAAATCATTCTTGAGGGTTTCTTAATTACTCAGAGGGACTTCTGTGCAGCAAAGATCAGATTAGGAGTGCTGTTTGCAAGACAGTGCCCATTAACTTGAAGCAGAGACTGTAGAGGGCGGGCGAGGGCGGCCGCAAAGATGGCAGGTGGGGGGCCAGGTCACCAGGCGTGGGGGGGGTGGGGCTGAGTGTAGGGCAGACCCCAAGGCGAAGAAACACCCCCGATTTGGAAGACCTACTATGACAAGTACATTATCTTGTTTTTTTTTTTGTTTTTGTTTTTGTTTTTTTTTTTTGGCCAGTCCTGGGGCTTGGACTCAGGGCCTGAGCACTGTCCCTGGCTTCTTCCCGCTCAAGGCTAGCACTCTGCCACTTGAGCCACAGCACTACTTCTGGCCATTTTCTGTATATGTGGTGCTGGGGAATCGAACCCAGGGCCTCATGTATATGAGGCAGGCACTCTTGCCACTAGGCCATATCCCCAGCCCCTACATTATCTTGTTAATCTTTTATTGGCTACTATTGTTTTGATCATGTTTTGGAGTTGAATGACCACTAGCAAAATAATTTGCGCTTAAGACCTATGGTGGAAAAGGAGCTTTTGACCACTGGATTTGGTGCATCATGAACTTCTGCTTCTGTCTCTGCAGGTGGGGTTGGGAGGGACGAGGAAAGCGACAGACAAAGGAGGACAGTCATCAAGATGCATCGCTCTCCTAAAACTGACGTGTTGACTTAAAGCCTCTCGGTACCACCGCTCAGAGGTAATTTCAAATAAATTTAATTCACAAAAAGGTAACATGTGGAGATCATCTTTGATCCTGATGTAAAGAATAAAACCAAAACAGATAAAGGAACTAAGAACAATGAAGGACCTAAAGCACATTGTTTTTACTAATCAAATTCCAAACAATAGATTTGAGAAGACAATTCCTCACAGCTTTGAATCTACAGAAACAAAAAAATTTTCAACAAAAGGCATATGAATGTGCACTGCTATAGAATGCTAGCCGATTCAAGCAGCTACAAATGGAAGACTTTCACGTGTTCCTAAGCTGTGAAACCTTGTTACCCAGCTATATCTAGAATATATGGTAATTAAAGTATTCAACTATTATTCTGCTAATCACAAAAGAAGGTTTACATATTTCCTGAGGTGCCATTGAAAGCCAGGCCTCCTTTGATTTGTACAAGTGAGCAGTCTCTGTAGAACAAAAAGAACAATGTTGGTGCTAAGTGTGTAACACTATGACCATTCCCGGAGCAGAGCATCCTATTTGTACAATCTGAATTCCACACTTGCTCTTCTAAACACTGACGTGATCCCTTCTCTCTCCTCTCTCACTCTCCTTCCATTTTTTCCCCTTCCTTGTTTATATAATGAGGAGTTCCTTACTTTCTTGACTCGAAATGTCCTAAGCTCATTGCATTCGCCGGTTTTCCATTTCTATCATGAAGCGCTGGAAGCCGGGTCTATGCGGAGGTTTAATTGAGCTCACAGACTGGGAGGTTGGAGAGCGTGATGCCAACCTCTGCTCCGCTCTGGGGGGGACCCCACGGCTCCCGCGGCTCCCGCGGCTCCCACGGCGGCGGGTCCTGGGATCAGTCGGAAGGGCAGCATCCCCAGTGACCTGTTCACCCCGCCCTACGCACGCACCGCCTCTGCAGGGTCCACCGCCCCCATCGTCACCACGCTGAGAGCGAAGACGTCAGCACACGAACCCCAGGGGGACACACGCAAACCACAGGCAACCACGACACCTTGCATTTGCTCCGCTTCAGCCAGAGGAGCTATAATTCTGTTATTAAGAATTATTTAGGGGCTGGAGATATAGCCTAGTGGCAAGAGTGCCTGCCTCGGATACACGAGGCCCTAGGTTCGATTCCCCAGCACCACATATACAGAAAACGGCCAGAAGCGGCGCTGTGGCTCAAGTGGCAGAGTGCTAGCCTTGAGCGGGAAGAAGCCAGGGACGGTGCTCAGGCCCTGAGTCCAAGGCCCAGGACTGGCAAAAAAAAAAAAAAAAAAGAATTATTTAGGGCATCACAAAAGGAAGACACAAAGCAGCCACGGATTATAATATTGGTTTTAGTGGACTATTTAGCATGGGATCATATATATATATATATAGTGTGTGTGTGTGTGTGTGTGTGTGTGTGTGTGTGTGTCAGTCCTGGGGCTTGAACTCAGGGCCTAGGTGCTGTTCCTGAGCTTTTGTGCGCAAAGCTATGTAGCCACAGCTGCCCTTCTTGCTTCTGGGTAGCTAATTGGATCAAGAGTCTCATAGATTTTTCTGTCCAGGCTGGCTTCGAATTGTGATCCTCAGACCTCAGCCTCCTGAGTAGCTAGGACTATAGGTGTGAGCTACCAGCACTCAGCCATTGGATGTACTTTTTTTAGTGATACTCCATCAGTATTTATTGCAAATAGGTTACATCACTTTCTGAGTGAGAAATTTACATAAAAAGAAAGGCATCAACTTGTTTCATTTTACAATTAGCCCACTGCTGAATCCAAGCCTCTTTATCATTTTGGGTATCTGAAATGTCCAAGGCAGACATCAAGCTTGAAGAACTTTTGTATGTTAATTTTTTAAATTTTATATATTTATCCTC
Source organism: Perognathus longimembris pacificus (assembly GCF_023159225.1). Lineage (NCBI taxonomy): Eukaryota > Metazoa > Chordata > Mammalia > Rodentia > Heteromyidae > Perognathus > Perognathus longimembris. Next base: position 5,412,393 of record NC_063181.1, on the reverse strand, counting down.
ACATTAACATTCCTCAGTTTAATCAGACTATTTTTTTAAAAGGTACATCAATTGGTGTTGGGCTATAGAAGCATGCCCCATTTCATTCCTAAGTCTCATTTAAAGGTATAAGTGAAATAAAAGCTCTTGTTGGAATGAAATATTACCAAAGCATGTTTGAAAACGCCCAGTCCTGGCCTGCGTATATGACCCAGCTGAAATCCTAGCGACCCGGGAGACTGAGATCAGAGGGCCCGGGTGTGAGGATAGCCGTGTTGTGCCAAGTCGCGAGACCACCACCAAGAAGACCACCGAGACTCAGACGTTCCGAAATGCAATAGCAAGGCAAGGCTTTATTCAAGCGGGGCCGCGGTCCGGGCCTCGTCCTACCCACCGACACAGCGGAGGAGGCAGCCCCCAGCTGCGATTACACAGGGCTTATAAAGGCCAAAGACAAAGTTACAGCCACCAGGTGTTCAAGCAAGCAAGATTACGGGTACCAATCTGATTGGCTCAGGGCTCGAGGCATTCTGGGGGCGTTAGAGCTAAGCATTCCCAGTGGTTAGAGTTCTCGACCGGCTGGGCCCTAATGAGCTTGTCCTGGGTTTGCTCACAGGGCCTGCTTATCTCAGGTTCACGTGGTAAAGTGGGGTTCGCGTGGTAAAGTGGGGCCTGACTTCAAAGTCTGGCACTTGAGCCGGACATCAAAGTGTGCAAGACGGCATCTCAACCAATGGCTGGACACGGTGCCTGTTACCCCAGCTACCGGGGAAGCGCCACGGCCTGCCGCCCCCAGCGACTCAAAGAAACACAAGGAGGAGCATGGCGGTCCAGGCTGCCCTGCACCCCAGGCGAGACTCCACCTTGGAAATAACCGAGGCGAACAGGGACGGAGGTGATGGTTCACGTGGCAGAGCACCTGCCGAGCAAGCGGGAGGCCTTGCGCTCCGGCCCCTCGACCCAAGCAAACGCAAAGAAACCCAGACACACAGAGACGTGTTCCGCCCACAGATCCCCGTGGGCCCGAGCTGACTCCCAGCACGATTTCAAACAAAACCTCCTGCGGTCATTAAATCAGAAGCTCTGCTTGTTCCGAAACTGCCCCGAATTGTAATTAGAGGGAGAAGGCAACGTTAGTGTTTTGCCTCCTAGAGGCCTCACAGACACAGAACCCCAGCCACGCGCGGCAGGTGGGCTTCTCCTTCTGCTCCCGAGACGGCGACAGGCCGTTAACACAGACATTAAACAGACACCGAGCCGGCGGAAGGAGGCGGCAGCCCTGTCCTGGGGCTGGCACCCCACTCGGTGGGGAGATGAAGATGTTCTGCTCTTCCTGTCCTAAACGTCGTGCCTTGAGGGTTTTCTGACCTTCGCTTCTCACACTTGGCACTATCAGGGTTTCTTGAGAGCCCACAAGGCCAAGATGGAAGCCGGAGGCCCAACGGGGCTCTGGGGGTTGCTCATTCATTCAGCACATGATGGCGCGCTGATGACCTTACACGTCAGATTTGAAGCGTGGGCCCCTGGGTTCGACAGGACTCACGAGTCCTGGTCCAGAGCAATGAGCCACCACCCCAGTAAGGAACCCTTCTAACAGCCTGCCCACCCTTGCCGGCCCACAACCCTCAGGCCATGGTGGCAAATACCCAGACAAAAAATCCTGATGATCCCCATGCCAACTTGATACGGGTTACACGGGGACGCCCCTCCTCCGGCTGGTTGCATGTCAGTCACTTAGTCAAAGCCTTGGCCTGCAAGGGGATGTGCTGGGAGGGCGTCCCCCCCCGGACCCGCCCCCCACAGCTGCAGTGATCGCCCCATGACTGTGGCTGGCACCTTTGGCTACCACAAAGCTTTGTGGAATCACTAGCGTGGCCTATCGGCTGAGCTCCCTCGGGGTTCTCTGTTCCGTTTCCTCAAGAAAAAGAGGTACGTGTGCATCGCTGTGGCCGTCCACGGGGGGCGTTCTCGTCAGGTTTGTTCAGGGACGAGTCCTGCGTGGCATTTTCAGAAAGTGAAGATGGGTTTCTTCTTTGATGCACACACGGCCACTGGCTGGCTGGGAATGATCGGGGCTGCACTGCAGATCAAGCGGGACCCTCTGGCGAGCTCCCTTGGTGGGGGGGATCCAATCTTTGGTTCACACATCGACGAGCAGCTTTCCAAGGTCTAGGTCAGCACCTCCATTCTGGACATTCTGCAGCAGAATAGGGTGTATGCTGAAAGGGACCTCCAAGTGACATCACTGCGGACCTCTGGGTTTGCTTGCCCTCCCTGTGGGGGTCATGGCTGTCCCTGGACTCATAGGCACCATCTTCCTCTGGTGAGGGGAAGAGCCCAATGCCACGTATGCACCCCCGTCCCCCCTGACAATGTCTGGGCGGAGGCAGCGTGAGATGGGCCGCATGGCACAGTAGGCACCTTTGGGAGAATGAAGAGGCATTAAGTGAGCAGGGCAGGGGTGGCCCGTGCCTATAACGGTAGCACTTAAGAAGTGGAGGTCGTAGGAGTATGAGTTCAAGACCACCCTCGGCTCCATAGTGAGACTTTGCCTTTAAAGGTGCATTGGGTCACACCGGCACTCTTACATGCATGGGAAGCTAGGAGTGAGGCGGCTGTGGTTCGAGGCCAGCCTAGGTGGCACATGCCTGTCATCCCAAACTAGGTAGGAGGCCGAGATTGGGAGCATCAGAGTAACAGGCCAGCCAAGGCAGGAAACAGGCCAGCCAAGGCAGAATCCGGAAGATTCTGTCTGACCGGTGGGGAGCCGAATGCAGTGGTGCGCACCGGTGATCCCAGTCAGAACAGGAGCCTCGAAGTTCACGGACCACAGGTCGTGCACGTACCCTGCCCTAGAAATAACCAGCAAAAATCAGGGCTGGAGGCGTGGCTGAGCAGTATAGCACCTGCCTAGCAAGCATACAGGCCCTGAGTTCAAACCTCAGTACTACCAAAAAATAATAAATACATAACAGTTAAGGTATGGGTAGAGGGGGGGACGACAGCACTGGAGCAAATGTCAGGACCAAATTAATCACCCTCAGATTTAAAAACAGATGAAGTAGGGGCTGGGAATGTGGCTTAGCGGTAGGGTGCTTGCCTAGCATGCATGAAGCCCTGGGTTCGATTCCTCAGCACCATATATACAGAAAAAGCCAGAAACGGCACCCTGGCTCAAGTGGTAGAGTTGCTAGCCTTGAGCAAAAGGAAGCCAGGCACAGTGCTCAGGCTCTGAGTTCAAGCCACAAGACTGGCAAAAAAAAAAAAAAAAGAAGAAGCTAGATGAAGTAGAATCTTTGCAGTGGCTTTTAGAAAGCACTCTGGACCTCAGAGCACTAAGCAAAGCGAATCTGGTTTTAGTCATTCACCCCGGCTCGGGGGGGCTCAGCGCCATTCCCAGGGGCTACAGTCACAGTGCCTCCCTTCACCAGGGCCTTCTCCCTCACACTGAAACTTGAGAAGCCCGCCATTACAGAAGTGGGGCTGCGGCTCAAGTGGTAGAGCACCAGCCTTGAGCATAACGCTAAGGGGCAGTGCCCGGGCTCTGAGTTCAAGCTCCAGTACCGGCGAAAAGAAAGAAAGAGAGAAAGAAAAAGAAAGAAGAGGGGAGGACGAAGAAAGAAAGAAGGAAGGGAGGGAGGGAGGGAGGGAGGGGGGAGAGAGGGAGGGGAATAGGGAGGGAGGGGAGGAGGGAGGGAGGGAGGGGAGGAGGGGGAGAGGGAGGGGAGGAGGGAGGGAGGGAGGGAAGCAGGCAGGCATGCAGGCACAGGCACGCTTTTATAAACCTGTGTCTAGTACAATCTGTTCACCATAAAGTTTTCCCTTATTAGGATGGGTTATAAACTGAGTAATTGATCACAATAAATGAAATTTATCACATGTTTATGTTTTATTATCCTTATTACAAAATATAATACTGAGGTGAGCTTACTTTACAATGTCACATGCACAAAGAGGCCTGAGTTACCACAATAGGAGCGGCTAAGAGAGAAATACCTTTTCATTGCAAGCTGAATCACTCACTTTCAATTTTTACTGCGGTTCATGGAGCTTAAATTAGATGCTTCTGAGTCCAGCACAGCCTTCCCATAAATAAAGTACTTATTGGATTTTTAATGTCCTCTCAAAAGCTCAATTATGTTATATACTATTGTAACGATGTAGGAAATATATGTTCAAGTGAGTTTCTATGGCCTTGTTGGAGGCATATATAATAGGTGTGTTTTCTACCTTTTGTGAGAGCGTGAAATGAATGTTTCAATAGCGTCGGCTTCATTCTTACAACCCATAGGCCCTTTTCACCATGGCGGCGATTGCCGCTGGCCTGGCAGAAGCAGAGTGCTTGCGCTGTATTTTAACACTTAGCCCACCTGGGACGGAGCGCGGTGAACATTCACCCATCCGCAGGGGGGCCCACGCCCTCCCATCCCCCCCACAGAGTGGGGGCCTGGTCCCTGCCAAGGGCAATTTGGATTTTTATTTTTTTAATTTATTTGGGTTACAGCTACATACGTAAGGTAGTGAGTACATTCCTTGTTGAACATTGTTTTTCCCTCTCTCATTTTCCTCCTGCTTTTCTCCCCCCATTCCTCCCCCCAAGTTGTACAGTTCATTGCCAACATATTGTCTTGTGACTATCGATGCTGTATTGGTTTGCCCTTTGTCCCCTGTCTCACCATTTTAATGTTCTCCTTCCCTTTCCCAGTTCAGATACGTGTATATACAATACACAGTGCACCAAAATCAAATACAGTGACAACAAGAGATAAACCCGTGGGGGGGGGGGGCGGTAAATGAAAGAAAAAAAGAAAGAACTTGCACACAGTACATTAGAAACAGCAACAAAGAAAAACCTCATGTCCATATCTCATTTGGATTTTTACTTGTTTTGCTTTGCTTTTTGCCAGTCCTGGGGCTTGGACTCAGGGCCTGAGCACTGTCCCTGGCTTTTCTTTGCTCAAGGCTAGCACTCTGCCACTTGAGCCACAGCACCACTTCCGGCTTTTTCTCTATATGGGGTGCTGAGGAATCGAACCCAGGGCTTCATGTGTACAAGGCAAGCACTCTACCACTAGGCCATATCCCCAGCCCTCTTTTTCTTTTTAACAGCCTTCTTTTTTTTTTTCTTTAAAAGTCCAAGGCTGGGACTCAAACTCAGTACCTGGCTCTCTACCAACTGAGCCGTGCCTCCAACCCCAAGACTTGGTTATTTCTTTTCTTTCTTTTATAACATCATTACTGTGCCATACAAAAATGTCAGTACAGCTGGCCCCCGGAGGCTGAGACCCGAGGAACATGGTTTAAAGCCAGCCCCAGCAGGAAAGTCCACGAAACTCTTATCTCCACTTAACTACCAAAGCCCAGGAAATGAAGGTGTGGCCCAAATGGTAGAGCCACAGCTTGGTGTCTGTCCCAGCTCCAGTACGTGTACACCAAAAGGACCAGTGTGGGCAGTGGCGGGCAGCGGCGGGCAGCTGACAAGAAGCACGCACGTCTGTCCTGTACCAAAGGATTCCGCAGGCCTCCCTTGGCCCGTGGGTGGTGATAGGAAGCATACAGAATTTCCATGCCTGCGTCTGGTGGACAACACTAAGAAATGACAAGGGTCTCAGTGCCCAGGGCTCCTGCCTCTGCCGTCCCTGGGGGTCCACGGGAGGTGTGGGGGTCCTGGGTGGTTGTCTCTTATGTGGGGAGCTCGGTGAGTGTTTTCCTGAGATCATGAAGCTCTGCAGAGAAGGCTGAGCAGAGCCCAGCGACACGGAAACGGTGTGAGCCGGGGGTGGGGGGCGGTGGGGGGTGGGGGGAGGTGGGGGTGGGGGGGTGGGGGGGGTGGGGGGGTGAAGGGAGGGCGAGGCTGCGGGCCCGCCACACGCCTCCCATTCTCGCAGCATTTGTGTGCGTCCTTGCACAACTTTCCCTACAAAATGGATTCGCGACTGGATGAGTTTGGACCCCAGCAGGAGCTCTGTGCGAGCAAGCTCACCCGATCGAGGCGAAGGAACCGGGGCGAGCTTCGGGTCTGCAGGCAGCGGCGACCCCAAGCAACTCTCGCTGTGGGTTTCACTGTTTCCGCCCACCTGTGACCTTTGTTGGAAAGGGGTCACAAGGAAACTAGAAAAGGAACAAAGCCTGCTTTGGGTTTGACAGAACCCATCCAATTTCTACTTCCACTGAGCTGTTGGCTCTGTGCTCAGACTATCAGAAGTGGACAAAATAGAGGGGCAACGTCTGCAAGCCACCACCCATCAGGCAGTGAAGGGCTCTGATCCCCAGGAGACGGGAAATCAACATGGCAGCCGGGGGGGGGGGGGGCGGGGGGCTGAGTCTTTCCTGAGACCATGCAATGCATGGTGGGATACAGGCAGATCCCTGAGGACGGCTGGAATTGGACTTGTATATGGAGCCACCCTCAGCAACATGGGGGAGTCAGAACCGACCCAGGAGAGGGGACACCGTGCCTTTCTGGAAGGACTAAGACATCCCTGAAGCACTCAGACATCTCTCGGGTGACTCAACTGTGTTTTCTTCTACTAGGTAAATGAAGCTTGTGATTGAAAAGCAATGATAGGGCAACAATGAAGGGTTTTCTCTTGGCATAGCTGAGTGATAGAGAGCATGACCGTGACTGAAGGGTCCTTACCCACGTCGTCACTTCTGTATACCAGCTAGCTGGTGTGCCATCACAGAAATCTTTGGAGATTCCAAACATCAAGCCACAGAACTAAAGAGAAATATCTACAAGTCACTTAACAGGAAGTCATTCTTTTTCCTCTGTGGTAAAACCAAGCATGTTGGCTTTGAGTCTCTGTAACCTGTGACCGTGACCTTATTTGCGAAAAGGCTTTTTGCAGATGTGATTAAGTGATGGATCTTAAAGAGGATTATCCAGGTTGGCTCAATATCCAACAAGCAGCGTCCTTGTGAGCGAGGCAGAGGGGGAATCTGAGTTAGACAAAGACAGACACACAGAGGAGACAGTGACGTCGAGACATGGACACATTTGACAGTGGTGCCCCAAGCAGCCACCGGAAGTTGGAGGGGGCGGCGGGTGGACGGCCCCACAGGAAGTGCGGTCCTGCCAGGTGGCAGACCTCTGACCTCCAAAGTGAGGGGGAGAATGACTTCCGATTGTTCTCGGCCACCAATTTGGCAACGCTTTGCTCCAGCCGCCACAGGACACCATGGTTCCTCCACCGTCCCCAGCAGGATCTGACTGGTAGAGAGATGCACTGTAGCCTCCACCGGCCAGGGGAGCAGTGGGAATCACATCTCCCACACAGAAGTCCCGTTGTTACCCCACCGCTGCATACGGGGTCCCCAGCGCAGGCTCCACCCGATCGATCGGCCTGTGGGTGTGAGTGATGTCTTCCCTCCCGAGCCTGCGCAGCAGGGAGAGGGGCATAGATTTTTACATCTCACATCTGCTTCAAGCCAGAGCTGTGCTCAAGGTCAAACAACTGAAACCCCCATCGCCAGTCAGCCTTAGACCCAAGGAATTGATCGCTCGGGCATTGTGATCATCAGTTAGAAAGTAAAGCATTCCTTACCCGTGACATGAACTGATTAGCACCCAGCTGGGAGTTGCACCTTCGCTTAGGTCCTGTTTTCCACTGGGAAAGCGTTGCTACCTGGGAATAAGGCTGGGGACACTTAGAAAGAGAGTCAAGGAGAGGCATCGTCCCCGTCCTGACAGCAAGAGGAGATTTCTTTCACAATTCCCCGTGCTGACAGTTAACATTGTGTGATGGGCCATTGTTGTCTCTTCCCTCTGGGAACACACAGACAGATTCAGTCTTATCTGTCCAGGCTCAGGAAACTCTCCTGAGTTTCTTAGAAGCCCCGGGTCACAACATCTTCTCTCTGAGGGGCATTGGGGACAGGTAGAGGTGGGAATAAAGAAATGAATAAATGGAGTTGGGTTTTTTTGTTTGTTTGAAGGCTTTGAGAAACCTTCCAAGTGATAGCAAAATACTTAGTAAAAAGGCTGAAAAGTGTACAGGTAGAAAGGAATAAATGACATTTTATTTAACTCTTTAAGCAGTCCTGAGGGAGATGGTTTAGATAGTGGTGTATAGTTTATTCAGAATGAGTCCCCAGTCCCCATCCCTAGGGTCCACTGGAACTGAGTCTTGGTCCACAGAATGGTGCTGGTGCTACTGCTACTGCGAGGTTACGGGAAACCACCACAGCTGAACAAGTCAGACATATCTCACTGGAACAGCTCTATCAGCTCTATCAGGAAAAATGAATTGACAATTTTAAACTTTCCAACAAAGGAATTTCCAAGCCCAGATGTTTTACTGGAGAAAAAAAAACAACAACCTCCTAAACATTTAAAAGCAACACTTATTTTCTTCCAAGAGGCAGTAAAAAAAGCAAGCACTCTCCCCAGATTCATTTTCTTGAGCTCTTAGTTCTGTGACCAAGCCAGGTAACTTAGCACAAAGAAGAAAATGAGAGATCAACAGCCTCCCTGCTCTGCCACACTCAATTCAACCTTCAAGCCTTTGCCCTCCCCCTTCCTCCCCCTCCCCCTCCCCCTCCCCTCTGCGCAGTAGGCTGGCTTAGCCACGGCGGCCTTCATTCCTCTCTCCATCGCCCACTCAGGGCTGCTGTCCTGGTTGTTCCCAACTCCCAGTGCCTCAAGCCCCCGCCCCCCCCCCAACTCATGCCACTGCTCTGCTGGCTTTCCTCCTGCCCCCTAAATCCCTTTCTAACCTCCCCTCCCCACCCCCACCCCCGCCCCTCCATGCTGGGCTGGACTCAGAAGATTCCAGAAGGCAGATTCCTCCCTGAAGGTAGCACTTTGGGAGGCCAGGTAAGAGACGCCTCCAGCACAGAAAGCTTCTTTCAAAATAAATTAGTAAATAAGAGCCCAGGGGCTTTTCCTTCAGAGTTGAATCAGAGGATTTGTTTGAAGACTCTTATTCGTTTTAAAATGCACATGGATGTCAGCTTGAGGCTCAGCCTGAAAGCAAGAGAAATACGGATTTCTTCTTACAAGGCAAACATGCCATTTTTTTTTAAATGGATTTGACCTAATCCTGAGATGAGGACTTAATAAAAAATGTCGGCATTTGTTCTCCGAGGTTAACACCAGAGGTGACAGGCACTGGCCGCCAGCAATGCCAGGGCCCCGAGGACGGAAGACGAGGAGAGCGGGAGGTAATGAGGGGACCCTGGACCGCCCTCTCACTGGCTAAAATAAATTCTGGAGAATTCTTTCTGGAGGCAGATCCTCATAAAGACGAAATCCCTTGTGGAAATCTTGTTATGGCTGGGACTTAACTAAGCATCAAAAAATATAAGGAAGGTAAAGGCACATCCTCTATAAAAGAGTCTCAAATTAGCCAGGCAGTGGTGGCTCACACCTGTAATCCTAGCTACCCAACAGGCTGAGCTCTGAGGACCATGGCTCAAAGCCAGCCCAGGCAGGAATGTCTGTGAGACTCTTACCTCCAATTAACTATCAAACAGCAAGAAATGGAGCTGTGGCTCAGGTGGTAGAATGCTGGCCTTAGGTACCAAAACTTGGAGACAGTGCCCAGGCCCTGAGTTCAAGCCCAGGACCAGCATCAAAAGAAAAAGAAGATCCATACCATAATTATGCAAAAATACATTATCAAGCCAGGTACCAGTGGCCACACCTGTAATTCTAGCTACTCAGGAGGCTGAGATCTGAGGATAGCTAGATGATAGATAGATAGATAGATAGATAGATAGATAGATAGATAGATAGATAGATAGATAGATTGATTGATAAACGAGTCAGAGATCTGCCTATCCTACTGGTTCTGTCCTTCTGGAAATCCTGGCTGTGCACTTCTTTGGCCCCAACAGATCCCAGAAGGAAATGAGCTGTGCACAGTGAGGTATATGAGAGGTATTCCAGAGGTATGAGAGGTATTCCAGAGGCAAAAGAATGTATCAGCATTACTGCTTACATTACGTTCCTGCTTCTCAAAGCCCCCAAAGCATGACCCCTTTTCCTGTTTTTGCTGAGAGAAACTACTCAGATTTCTGATGGGCCAATTTTGTCATAATGACCACCCCTAGCAAGTTCCAACAAATAGAGTTTCACACCTTTGCTTCCTTTTCTGAAGATTGTCTAATCCAATGCCATTGATCTCTTCACATTCCAGTCTGCTGTCACCTCAAACCCCTCTTCTATGTTCTCCACTCCTCCCCAACTACTTCAACTGGAATTAGCTTCTATCTCAGTCAGCCCTCTGTCACACCTCTATCTTCTAGCACGCAGTCCTGGCTCCTATTCTAGTTTACGATCTGCTCCTGTCAAGATCCGTGTCTTATTAATTTTTGTAATCACCACAGGCTCTAACTCAGGACTAAGCCCATGGCAAGCAGTCAATAGATATTTGTCAAACTTGCTGTAATTGAAACGATCTCATTAACTCAGGTTTGTTCTTGGGGGAAAAAGTCACATTCACTGAGATAAACTGGGGACATTTGCATACTGAGTCAATCCAAACTGGAGAATAACACCAGAGGAAAAATAATTTCATATTTTAAAACCAAAACAAATGGACTTTGTTAAGGAATAAAGAAGTGTATTTTTCTACTTTTCACTGTCTGATTTTCATAAATAATTGCATGCTGCTTTGTCATAAAACATTAACTTTTAAATGGATAAAGATACAGAAATCATATGTTTATTTGTGGCATTATGTCCACTGGGTTGTTAAGGTAGATATATTTGTCTCTGCAGACTAAAGGAATCAGCCCACTAGTTTCCTGACACTATCAGCAAAGTTGATTCACTAGACAGGAAAAAAAGTGACCTTTGGTACCACTCTGTTCGGTAGCAATGGCCAATTGAAGAAGGGTGAGAAGCATGCAGCTCAGTGGTAGAGTACTTGTGTAGCACAAGCAAGATCTAGGATTCCATCTCCCCAGCACATGGACGCAAAAATTAACAAAAGTCAATCGGCGAGCTGATGATTGAGCTTGAATCCCAATATATGGGGAATGGTGGGGCCATGACCATTAAGTTGGATTGTCAAAAGGCCTCTTATTTCATTATTCAAAATCTTTTCAAATTTAAACTTCCACAAACACTTCTATTTTAGTCTTTTTTTTTGGCCAGTCCTGGGCCTTGGACTCAGGGCCTGAGCACTGTCCCTGGCTTCTTCCCGCTCAAGGCTAGCACTCTGCCACTTGAGCCACAGCGCCGCTTCTGGCCGTTTTCTGTATATGTGGTGCTGGGGAATCGAACCTAGGGCCTCGTGTATCCGAGGCAGGCACTCTTGCCACTAGGCTATATCCCCAGCCCCTCTATTTTAGTCTTACTAGCCTTTATCTTGGCCTTTCCTTGATGAGACTCTAAAGTTGCCTTAAAAGTAAATTAATCTAAAAAAAAAAAAAAGTAAATTAATCTGGGCTGGGAATATGGCCTAGTGGCAAGAGTGCTTGCCTCCTACACATGAAGCTCTCGGTTCGATTCCCCAGCACCACATATATGGAAAACGGCCAGAAGGGGCGCTGTGGCTCAGGTGGCAGAGTGCTAGCCTTGAGCGGGAAGAAGCCAGGGATGGTGCTCAGGCCCTGAGTCCAAGGCCCAGGACTGGCCGAAAAGAAAAAAAAAAAAAAAGGTAAATTAATCTTAACTCCTCAATCTGAGTGTAAAAATCCTTCAGCCGGTCCAGTGTGCCCTTTGACCTTATCCCTGTTTCCCAGTGAGGTCGTATTGGAATCACGGTAGTACCGCTGGCAGTGGGAGCCCATCTATTGGTTCAGAACTGAGCAGCAGTCTCTGTCCACAAAGCCTGAGCACTATGAATCCATTCTTCAGATGACGGGATATGCTTTCATTCATGATTCATCCTTGCATCCTTTTCCCAGGATGCCCCTCTTCCTTGCTTGTATTTTGATGTCACCTGTTTCATGAAGTTTTTCCTAGCCGCCCAGGTAAATGACTTGTCACCACACTTATCACTCGGTACAAGGAGTGGTTTAGATGTTCATCCCTTCCCAAAGTCATGCTGACACATGAGGCCGCCGGGCTCCACCCTCACCAGCGCCATCTTCCCTTGTCGCGGGCTGGGTTAGTCCTAACAGGGGTGAGTTAGCTACTAAAGGGGCGTGCAGACTCCTTTTCCCCTTTGCCATGCTCCCTGACCACGTGACCCCCTTTGTCACACCCATGGCACGAAGGCCCTCAAGTATGACCCCCTGACCTTGGACTACAAACCTCCAGAATGGTCGGAAGTAAATCTTTGTGCTTTATAAATTACCCAGTCTGTGATCTGAGATATTAAGGGCTTTACTTGGTAGGATGACTGGCTGACTACTTGTCTGGCCACTGTTGGGCAGGAACCACTTCCAGGTCAGAAATGCCCCTTCCCCCAGCACAGAGTCCTGATGGAGGTGACGAGAGGCGAGGAGAAGCGAGGGCAGGCACGTGAAGACGAGGAGAGGAGGCGGCGGGGGCGGGCCCACGCGTATGGTTTTGGATAAGCGAGTGGCAGGGCCTGGAACTGGTAAAAAACCAAAGGTTCAGATCCAGTAGGCCGTGTCAACCCTCGCTCCAGTCCTTCCCAGCTGCACGACCCAGGTAAGACTTCCTGAGTCTCCATTTCCTCTTCCAGAATGTGGGATGGTCGCATCTGCTTCCCAGGTAGGATGCTGGCGGAAACGCAGGCTGCCCTGCTACGCGCACATTCAGAGGACATCTTGTCAAGTGTGTTCAGTGCGGTATTTGGAACACACTTCTGCTGTGAAGTTTTTATTATTTATGTGAAATTCAAATGGGACTTGGCATGCTATACTTATTTTTCCCACGTCTGGCAACCGTATCCAGGAGATTGCAGGAATTAAGGAACACGGTGACAGGAGGCTGTCCTGGACATGCACACGGTAGGCGCTCCGTGGTGGCAGTCTTTAAACAACAGGAAACCATTACCACGGCGTCAGCAAGAGTGTGACAGAACCATCCGTCTCCTCGGCTCTAAATTTAGCTCTGGCTAAAAAAACAATTATTTGAGATTTCTCAACGTGCCTAGAAGTAGAAAGTTGAACTCATTGAAAATATAGCCTATAAGTAGCTTTCAATTATAACTTTATCTTTCCAGGTTCTGCCCCAGCAACTTTGTAATCTGCCTTTTTTTTTTTCCCCCAAAGTGTCTGGAGACTCTGAGCATAATGAATGAGGATAATGATTCTTTCCCAGAATGCCCTGGCTTTGATGATATAGTGCGTCAGGCGGATGGTCTGACTCGAATGACAATTGACTAACTCATTGTTTCCGCTCAATTAACTTACAGCCCTCAGTCGGCTGAGCCAGAATTCTGAGCGCAGGTCTCCCTCCAACCCCCCTTCCATTAGCACCCCAAATCGTAGCCCAGATCTTCCCTCCAAGAAAGGGATACACTTTCCTCTCTGCGAGGACCCCTAAGAGCAAGCAAACATTCCAATGAATGAGCAGGAAAGTTACTGACTTAACCCAGGTGTGTATTTCCAAGACCACTACAAGATAAGGAGTGAGGTTCTCCCACACCTGTTGTCCCCCCCCCCCCCAGCTACTTCTTTTTTTCTGGACTCATTGCTAGACAGCCAGAGGACCTCTCAGCTTAACTCGGATGTGCCCACGGGAATTAGTTGAAGCATCCGGGGCTCTCGTGGAAAATGAGGTCTGAGGATTATAGTTCAAAGCCAGCAGCAAAGTCTGTGAAATTCTTATCTCCAATGAACTACCCCAAGAAAGCTAACCATGGAGCTGTGGCTCGAGTGCTAGAGTGCTAACCTAGAGCAAAAAAGAAAAAAAGCTTAGGGACAGAGCCTGAGTTCATGCCCCAGGAGCTGCACAAAAATAAATCGAAAAGACGTGCAAATCTCCGGTCATTTGTTGAGGATGGTAACCTACTAGTTGGAGCTCCTGGGTTAGGACATGCTACGGAGGCCACCCACCCAGTCCAAAGTGAACCACGAGGCTAATCACCGCCTGTGTGCTGGAGGCCACTGAACAGCATTCAGTCACGCTGGCCCATCCGCCGCGCCTTCAACTTACATGCTCAGACAACCTTCCAACTCCATTTCCTCAGATCACTTATGCCATTCAAACGCCTCCTTGAGCCAGGCCCACGGGACTGCTAGCACACAGTCCAAGTGTGTTCCCCAGAGCTGCACGTGTGTAAGCTCTAGCCCGCGGTTCTTTAGATAGGGACTGCACTTAGAGATGGGCTTTGGAGAAGTAACAGAGTTAGAATGAGACTGTGAAGGTGAGCTTCATCAACCGTCGCTTTCCTAGGAGAGACTAGAAACAACCTGCACAAGAGATGGGAATGAAATACGCGCACAGCGGAGACGGAGATGACCGGCGTGCGTGCGTCAGTACGGAGGCTTCAACCCTGGGGCTCTTGCTGGGCTTCTGTGCTCAAGGCTGACACCCAACCACTTGAGTCACACCTCCACTTCTGGCTTTTGGGGTGGTTAACTGGTGGTAAGAACTTCGTGGATTTGTCTTCCTGGCTGGAGTCGATCTTTGATCCTCATAGTTCAGCTTCCTGGTGTAAGCTGCCAGCTTCTGGCTATAAAGAAATTCTTACATAAGAATAAAGAATACATGCACAAGATGTCGATTGCAGGTGTAGAAACGAACAGCCCCCTCTGAGGGGAATCAACCCAGTGTCCATCCCCGGGTGAACGGAGAAGGAAACTGCGCTGTGGTGAGACACGAGAATGCCACACAGCAGTTTGGAACAAAACCACGACAGCTACAGCTACCAAGCTTGAGGAAAGCCCCGAAACAAGGCTGACTGAAAGAAGGCAAATATAGTGGGACGTTGAACACGAGATACCATTTACATAAACTTTTAAGACAGGCAGGGCACGCGTTATAATTTTTATGGATACATAGCGTGTGTAGCAAGAAATATATTTTTGAAATGGGGATGGAAATGATAAAAGCTGAATTCATGAGCAGGAACCCCTCTAAGGAGAGAGGGAGGGGGAGGAAAAGCTCCTCAAAGCACACCCGGAGGCCGCCGACGATCTGCAATGTGTAATTCCTCTCAAAGACTGATAAGGCCAGTGTGGCTTGCTGTTGAGCTTTAAGGCTGCTGGGAAATGGGTATGTGGGTTCTCGTTACATTGTTCTTTTTTCATATTGTATTTCGCAACAATCTCGCTGCTCTTTGATTTGCGGGGGAAGAGGCAAGTTCCTTTTTCTAAGCAGGAACAATAGAAACAGCAGTTGGTAAACCAGGAGAATGAGACTGGGAGCTAAAGAACCAGGCAGCAGGAAGAGGCACAGTGAAAAGACCTAGACAGTTCTAGAACCTCCTAGAAAGCCTTCCCTGGCATTCACACCCCCCCCCACCTGATCCCTTTAGTGTCATCTATCATGACACTAACCCCATCCAAGAGGAAGTTTATTTGTAGCGCTTCTCACGTCATTCCACCCAGATATAGATCGACAGATAAACAGATGAAAGATAGGGAGATGATTCGATAGATGTGCATCTGAGAAAACCCAGTCCTCACTGAATCTTCCCAATGCAAGGAGTCCAAGCGAGGAAAGTGACCACATAGACCGTTGAGGAAATGAAACCTTCTCTTTCTTTCTTTGTACTGTGGTTTAGTGTCCTTTCGGACATCTCTGGCAGTGACCTGGTACAGGAGGAAGCTATGACTACCTGAAATGAAGCCTTCTCTCTCTACTGGGCTGCTCTCTCCAGATTCCCAGAACATAATCATCCCTGAGCGGCAGGGACATATCGCTCAGCTAGTAAGCTCTCCTCTGGATTCGCTTCTCTGGAAGGAGCTCTCCCCCCAGGCCCCGCAGACCAAGCAGTGGCCTCTCATTCTGGTTTCTTGGAGAAGGTGGAAGAACTGGCTACATGAGTTGGAAAATGAAGGTTGTTGTACCTTCGCTGTACCTTAACACTGCGCTTAAAGTTTGTCCCCACAGAAAAACACTGAAGAAAGTACTAGTTTGAGTCTGAGCGATCATTTCACCCGGAGGAGACTACCTATCAGTCCCCAACCCATGGGCATTGGACGATAGTTACAGCAACATGATGTATAGACAGGAAGAGACACAGAGCCAGGTGCTGGTGGCTCACAGCTGTAATCTTAGATACTCGGGAGGCTGAGATCTGAGGATCGCAGTTCAAAGCCAGCCAGGGTGGGAAACACGTATCTACAATTAACTACCAGAAAACCAGAAGTGGTGCTGTGGCTCAAAGTGGTAGAGTGCTTAACCTTAAGCAGAAAAGCTCAGAGACAGTGTCCAGGCCCTGAGTTCAAGCCCTATGGCTGACGAAGAAGAAGGGGAGGAGGAGGGAGAGGAGGTAGAGGGAGAGGAAAAAGAAGAGGAAGGGGAAGAGGAGGAAGGGGAAGAGGAAGAAGGAAGAGGCATAGAGAGAAGGAGAGGGAGAAGAGGAGAAGGAAGACGGGCAAGGAGGAGGAGTCATGGTCCTCCTCAGCAGGAAAAGGAGAGGTAAAACTGAGACTAGATTCTCAGAAACAACATGAAGCAGGACATTCAAATAAGGACCTAATTCTTTTTTTTTTTTTTGGCCAGTCCTGGGCCTTGGACTCAGGGCCTGAGCACTGTCCCTGGCTTCTTCCCGCTCAAGGCTAGCACTCTGCCACCTGAGCCACAGCGCCGCTTCTGGCCGTTTTCCATATATGTGGTGCTGGGGAATCGAACCGAGAGCTTCCTAGGTTGGAGGCAAGCACTCTTGCCACTAGGCCATATTCCCAGCCCCGGGACCTAATTCTTAACCCGGAGACTGAGGAACTAAGAGTAAAGCTATGGAATGAGCATCTGGAGAAATAGAGGTAGGGATGCCATGTTCTCAAAATACCCTGACAAAAGAACTTTGAAGAGATCCTTACCCGCACCTTTGTGTTAAGGAACTCCCCGGGATTCCGCGGCGGGCGTGAGGCTCTGGGGTCGGAGGGGACGAGGCGCTGCTGGGCCTGCTGCCTGCGCTGGCCCTCGCGTCCCTCTCCAGGGTGACTAGATTGCTGGAGTCCCAGCCAGTGCGGGACAGTGCGGGACAGGGCCGTCCACCCCATCCCGCCCCCCCCACCCCCAGCCCAGCGCGGGGAGTCTCCTAGAGGAACCCAGCTGCCAGACTCGCCACGACATAAGCGCACGCACGACGGTCTCCAACACGCGTCTCCCAACACGTTCACGCCCCGTGGCGCGTGCTCGGAGCCCGGTGCTGGGGAAGGAGGCACCGAGCGGAAAGAGCAGAAAGCACGTGGAGGCGAGGGAAGGAGCCGCGCCCCGCCCTCTGCGTTCATCCACGTGGGATTCCATCTCTGTCCTAGAGAAGTGGGCACCAGCCCCATCTCTCAGGGAGGCCCTCGATTCCACCACCGTAAAACAGCTGATCATGGCAGAGCACTTGCCTTCGTATAGAATACTCACGAGCCCTGGGTTCAAGTCCAACACCACACACACATGCACACCTCACACACACACATACACACACACACATACACACACACTTCACACACACACATACACACACACACTTCACACACACACATACACACACACAGTTCACACACACACACAAACCTTAAGTGAGCTGGTTAGGAATAAAGCCAGGATTGAAGCTCGGTGCCTCTGATACAAAAGCTCATGGGCTTTCCTGGCAAACATGACCTCTTTCTCGGAAAAAGGAATGTCCTTGACGTCCAGTGAGGGAGATTGTTTTGCTTTAATTTTTTAAAAAAAATAACTAATTAGGGGCTGGGGAGATAGCCTAGTGGCAAGAGTGCCTGCCTCGGATACACGAGGCCCTAGGTTCGATTCCCCAGCACCACATATACAGAAAACGGCCAGAAGCGGCGCTTTGGCTCAAGTGGCAGAGTGCTAGCCTTGAGCGGGAAGAAGCCAGGGACAGTGCTCAGGCCCTGAGTCCAAGGCCCAGGACTGGCCAAAAAAAAAAAAAAAAAAAAACTAATTAGGAAATAGTCATGGACAGAGATTACGCTTCTAGTAACTCCTTATAAACAGGGAGTTTAGCCCATATCATTTTCACCTCGGCTTCCCGCCCCCCCCCCCATATACTAGAAAAATGCCACGTCAGCAATTCTGCCGCCTCTGTTTTCTTTACCTCGGGCACCCTCTTTATCAGCTCTACCTGATCACACGTAATGAAGGTTTGTCACTGTCATCTTCAGCTTATGGAAGGAACACAGAGTCTGAACTTCTTTCCCAACCGTTGGGGTATACTCAGCCTTATGGGCATTATAAAGGGGCTCCCTCGATGGCGGGCGAGTGACTGGGCACGCTCCCCCTCCACCTCAACAAGTGAGAAGCCAGGACCGTGTGTGCTGCTCAGCTAAGGCGACAGCCAGGGGACCCGTCTCTACCCCGGAGGACCAAGGGTTCCGGAGGAGGACCATTCCTCCCTCCCCCGGGCTGCTGTGGGGGGGGGGTACGCTGGCATTCCGACCCTGCGGCCTCATTCGGACGCCTTTACCACCCCAGGGAGTAGCCAATGTCGTGTTTCTAAAGCTTGAATTTCACGAGTAAAATGTCGAGCAGAGAGTGTGTGCAGACAGTAAAACTTAAAAGCTCTGCCTCACAAATCACTTCCATCCCACTTGCGCCTCCCCAGAGAGACAACACCCAGCTCCGAGCTGATACCATTTTCATATATCTTTAATATGCTCCGCTACGTAGGCACTAAACGGTAATCATCTTGTAGAGTCTTAAACGTCATCTAAATGGCAGCGTACTTTTGTATCCTTCTGGCTTTCTCACTCAGCCTTATGATGATGGGATTCCTCGGGATGACAGATGTGGCTATAAATTCATTCTTTTTGGGGGGTGGTTGTGTTTTTTTAATGGCTGTGGCTCTATAGAATTCCACTGACTGAATGCAACACAATCTGTACATTCCCCCGAAGGCGGATATATGTGCTCTTTCCAAGGCTGTGTTAATAGAAATAGAACTGCTGCAGAGCCCCTGTGTGTCTCCTGGCTTTCGCATATGAATGTTCCTAGAGGATTTATTCTAAGAATTAGAATTGTTGAGTCCCACCATTAGGGTGTGTCCAAATTGCTCAGATACTGTCCTAAAAAATGGTTGTGTCCTGTTTCAGGGGTTTTGTTGGTTCGGGGTGTGTGTGTGAGGGGGGGGGGGGTGTATACCCACGTGTGCTGGGGCTTGGACTCAGGGCCTGAGCACTGCCCCTACCTTTTATGCATGAGGCTAGTGCTCAACCACTTGAGCCACAGCTCTACTTTCAAGCTCTTTCAAGTGCTTACTTGGAAATAAGAATTTCTTAGACTTCCTGCCCCAGCTGGCTTTGAACTGTGATCCTCAGATCTCAGCCTCCTGAGTAGCTAGGATCACAGGTGTGAGCCTCCAGCACCCAGCTTGGGGGTATCATGTTCCAACAAGTGCTTGCTACTGCTTATCCCAGTCAGACTCCATTTCTAGCATTTGTAACTAGGAATGAAGCCTGGTGTTAGACACAAATCCTGGGTTTCCTGCCTTTCTGTATATCTTGTAACAAAGGTTCCAAGCTATCTTCTCGAGCATGTCTCTAGAATTAACAGACTAGGAGGAAGAAGAAAAATAAGGGCAGGCAGCTTGGTTCTCCATCCAGCATCATGGAGACATGCCTTCTTCCAAGGCGAGAGTTGGGCAGATGACACCGTTACCTCAGATTCAGGTCCATCGAGCTGAGGCTCCTCTTGAAATGTCCCCCGCTATCTCTGTGGACACTGTCTGGATGGTTCTGCATCACTGGGTCTCAGGGCACTGGTATAAAGGTCCCCAGTGATGGTTACTGTCCTGACTAAGTAGGCCTTTTGTCTTTGACCTCGCAGTCTGTGTCTTCCACGGTGCCCAGGACGTTGGCAAGCTGGGTCAAGACCTTCACAGCTCTTCACAACCGTCACAGAAAATAAGGTGGTTTGGGCAAACGGCCTCAGGGAAAGCTGCAAGTGGGACCTAAGGCTGGGGTCCTGAGCTAGTCAGAGTTGAAGAGAGAAAAAAAAAACTCAAAATCTCACTAACGTAAAGAACTCTGACTTTAGCAACCTGCACGTCTCCATTAGGAATGCTTACATCATGAAGTATTCATGTTAGCAGTGGCTGAAATAATAGAGACTTCAATTATATGTAGCATACACAGAAGGCCCTGGAAATCAAAATTACAGTTTGGCCCACTGAGGCCCAAAGCCCGGGCTGCTTCCTCACACCTCGCCCTGCCATACTAACCAGCACCTCGTTGTGACAGAATAGCTGCAGAAGCCCAGGCCCTGCGCCTGTGTCGAGGAAGGAGGAGGGAAAGGATGATGGCAACAGCTGTTTATGTTCTTTTTGCCAGGGAAGCAATACAGTTTTATGGAGTCCTCTCGATTGGGCTAAATCCATGACTCATTTCTTGCTGCTGGCCAATTTACCTGATCTTTAAAAAAAAAAAATGGAGAAGGCTGTAAAGCAAGAAAGAATAGGTCAACGACAGCACTGTGAATGTTGGCCGATGGTCCAACAGGCTTTCTCAGTTACCCAGGAGATGGGGCAAAATCCCTGTCGCTGGCCGGTTCCCATCCCCAGCTCACAGTTCAGGACCATGAATCCAGGTGGGTCTTCTCAGAACGTGGTAGCCTATCCGCTGATAAAACCCACAGGGCACCCGCGGCTCACACCTACAATCCGAGCTACGAGGGGCCCGAGAGCTGAGAGCCTGGGCAGAGAAGTCCGAGGAACTCTTATCTACAGTGAGCCACCGAAAGTCAGGAGTAAGGCTGCGGCTCAAGTAGTAGAATGCCAGGTCTTTGCAAAAAAAGCCAAGCAGGAGCTCCAGAGTCAGGATACTGGGAAAACCAACCACCACACATCACTGAATCCACCCAATAAGCAATGACAAACTGTGGGGAAAAAAGTAAGTTCAAATATAAATAATTTACGATAAATATAAATGAAGCCAGGTACCAGTGGGCTAAGCACCCACAGTTCAAAGCCAGACCCAGGAAAGTGCATGAGGCTCATATCACCAACTAAGCACGCACACAAAAAGCCAGCAGTAGAACTCCAGTGATTGAACAACAACAACAAAAAAATGCTCAGGGATAGCACCCAGACCTTGCATTTAAGCCTCCCCCCCCACACACACACAGGGAGACACACACACACACACACACACACACACACAGATACACACATCAATATATATATGGAATAAACGTGTGGGTTTGTTTTGTTTTTTTTTTTTTTTTTTTTTGCCAGTCCTGGGCCTTGGACTCAGGGCCTGAGCACTGTCCCTGGCTTCTTCCCGCTCAAGGCTAGCACTCTGCCACCTGAGCCACAGCGCCCCTTCTGGCCATTTCCCATATATGTGGTGCTGGGGAATCGAACCAAGAGCTTCATGTGTAGGAGGCAAGCACTCTTGCCACTAGGCCATATTCCCAGCCCTGGAATAAACGGGAATAAACGTTTTCAGCAATGGGGAGAATGAACAACACAAGGCTGTGGCTATATAAGGCCCAAGTCACACCCAGGCCACCCCGCCGTGGATGTTGTGGGCCCAGAAGTGCCCTAGGTGGCGGAAGTGGCAGTCCCTGGGTCTGCTCTGGGACTGGCCCCTGCCTCCCAGGCCGCTCCCTGGCCCAGGAGGAGATTGCCTGCTCCCTGCCCTGTGACGGGAGTCCTCTGCTGAAACTGCACCATCTTCACAGTTTGTGTCTTATTGGCCCAGGTGGTTTTTAGTCTTCCGTATAAACCCACTGTGGACTTAGGACGAGGAGACTCCAGGCACCGTAGTTCACCTGTCAGATCAGAAAAGACCAGCGGCCTTGATCATGAACTCGCTGACAAGGCTGCACCGGCCAGCTTGCTCTCACATAGTGCTGATGGGAGCATAAACTGGAGCTACTTTCTATGGAAGGTAATTTGGCTAAATATATTACTCATGTATATATATGAATAACTTTGAGATATATATAGATAGATGTCTATCTATATATATTTGGCTATATATACACATTACTCATGTAATATCTTTGACAAAGTCCACTTCTAGGAATATATCATACAAATGTATTCACACATAAAAGAATGACATTTCTACAAGATTATTCATTTGTTATTGCAGCTGTATTTCTAACGCTGGGGCTTAGAAGCCACTCAAATGAATATCAGTAAGGGGTGGTTAAATCAAGCGTGGTACATCCGCACAATGATACTTGATGAAGCTGTGAAAAAGAGTAAGAATGCTCTTAATTTAGATGGCCAAGAAACATTGTTAAATTAAAAGATTAAAAAGTGGCTGCACAACAGAATGCACAGGACAGCAACTGTCCTCTCCGGAAGGATAGACGGAAGAGCAAAGGTCACGGGTCCAGCAAGGAACCAGGAGCTTGTGGTGCATGGGTGGGCAGGGGATGGATGTCCATTCTTTCGTAATTAAGTCATATGAACACATTAGCTACGTCACATTTTAAATAAAAGAAATGGGTAGGTCAGGTTCACAGCAGCACTAATCACATTTGGAAACAACCCAAGTGTCCAGCCACAGATGAAGGGGGAAATGAGATGTGGAACACACACATAATTAGTATGGGACACACACACACAGACACCAACCCCATCCTGTTACTACAGGGAGACACCTTAAGGACCCTCAGTTCAGTGACGAAGCCAGTGACACAAAGGACAAATACAATGAGATTCCACTTACGCCAAGTACCTAGAGTAATCAAAATCACAGAAAATCGAGCAGGGGTTTCCAGGAGCTAGATTTGGGGAGGAATGGTGGAGGGGGAAATCAGTGTTTAATTTTAGGTATTTCTAAAGGGATTTGTCATCATTTTAACGATAAAAATGAGCAGTGTTAAAGGTTTCGGGTCCTGGGCACTTGGCTTGGTGTTTCTGGGCTTGTGGTGAGGCAGAGTGTCATGGCGGAAGGGAACGCTGTTGGTCTCATAGTTGTTCAGAAGCAGAGAGAGGGGGCTGGGAATATGGCCTAGTGGCAAGAGTGCTTGCCTCATATATATGAAGCCCTGGGTTCGATTCCCCAGCACCACATATATAGAAAACGGCCAGAAGTGGCGCTGTGACTCAAGTGGTAGAGTGCTAGCCTTGAGCAAAAAGAAGCCAGGGACAGTGCTCAGGCCCTGAGTCCAAGGCCCAGGACTGGCCAAAAAAAAAAAAAAAAAAAAAAAAACAGAAGCAGAAGCAGAGAGAGGACAAGACAGACCCTTCAAATCTCACTTACTCAACCAGATGCCACCTCCTAACAGCTCATTCTGCTATGGATTCATGAATGGATGGATCCATCCATTGATGAAGTTAAAGATGTTATGCATCCAATCACCTCCCAGAAGCCCTTTTCAGCTGGCAACCAAGTCCTACACTTAAGAATATTCTTTTTTTTTGGTAGTAAAACTAGTAACAATCATTTATTATTAGACTTTATGGTGTAGCAGACAAAATATAGGCACTTACACGAATTATCTCAGCCTTCATGCCAGTGCCATGATCACTTAAGAATCTTCTAAGACAGGGCTGGGGATATGGCCTAGTGGCAAGAGTGCTTGCCTCGTATATACAAAGTCCTGGGTTCAATTCCCCAGCACCACTTATACAGGAAACGGACAGAAGTGGCGCTATGACTCAAGTGGCAGAGTGCTAGCCTTGAGCAAAGAAGCCAGGGACAGTGCTCAGGCCCTGAGTTCAAGCCCCAGGACTGGCAAAAAAAATAATAAAATAAAATAAAATAAAATAAAATAAAGAATCTTCTAAGACAGAATGGCAGTGTCCCAGTCGTAAGAAAATAGCAAAACTTAGAAAAAAAAAATCATACTCCGTGAAGTGAGCCAGACCCAAAGAAACATTGGTAATAATTACTACTTGTCTAGGATAGTCCTAGCACATGACCACAATAGCTCAATCACTACGTTCATATGATCACATAAGATGGTGCTAAGCAAAATAATCTCCAAAAGATGGAAACAAGTGGTTTATCACTAATGTTGTTATTTTTAACATACTATGTGAAATTATTTCTTTTTTCTTCTGTTCATTTCCCCTATGATTTAGCCCTTTTTGTCACTGTATTTGATTCTCGTACCCTGGGTATTTTAGAGAAAGGAGAACATTAAAATGGTGAGACAGAGGGTAAATAAGGCAAATCAATGCAACAGCAGTCCTTACTAACTGTACAACTTGGTGGGGGGGAGTTGGGGAGGAAGGAAGGTGGGAGAAAAATGAGGGAGGGGGTAACAGGTTGGACATGAAATGTACTCACTACCTAACATGTGTAACTGTAACCCCTCTGTACTTCACCTTGACAATAATTTTTTTTTTTTTTGCCAGTCCTGGGCCTTGGACTCAGGGCCTGAGCACTGTCCCTGGCTTCTTCCCGCTCAAGGCTAGCACTCTGCCACTTGAGCCACAGCGCCGCTTCTGGCCATTTTCTGTATATGTGGTGCTGGGGAATCGAACCTAGGGCCTCGTGTATCCGAGGCAGGCACTCTTGCCACTAGGCTATATCCCCAGCCCCAAAAAAATTTTTAATAAAATAAAAAATTGAAAAAGAATCTTCTAGAAACACTTTTAGATTCAAACCCTAACAGGATAGTTTGAACTCTCTTACTCTTTGGATAGATGACACTTATTTGTATCAGCAGATTGCATCCATTCCTGATTGTTTTCTTCTTTGTATTTCGAAGTATGAAATTCGAAGTCCCTGTGCTAAGTGATTAAGTCGGGAAGCCGGAGCCAGGCCCTGTGGGGTAGCACTGGGTATTTGGGTTAAGCAGGGCAGAGAAGTGGTGGAGAGTGACTCACGGAAGGCTTCTTTATCCTTCAGATGCTAAGTCAGAGCGTGGATTGGACTCAGCCTGGCACCAGTGCTGAATGGATTCCTCATCTACTCTTTGGAAAGTCATTTTTCATGCTCCATTGCAGCCCTTGGGGGTAATTTTAAAATATGCCCAATAAGACACCATTTTAATTCTCTTTCCCTGAGACGTTAAAAAAATCAAATGTTGGGGAAAAAAAATAAAAACACCAACTTTCTGTCACTGAGCTTATTTTGCATCCTGAGGAAATATTGCTGTCTTATCTTCCATATTAAAATTCAGCCATTCAGCCCTCAGGCAATGAGTTCAGGCTGTAAAGACAATGAGCATACATCTGGATAACGCACATACAGCCTCATAAATAGATCTGATGGTATTACCAGTGTCATAAAAAAAAATGCTCTTATGTCATTCCTGATTCAAAATCTTTTGAGAACTGCTTCCTCCCTCCCAGATAGAGAACGCCTGTGTGGAAAAAGTCTTGTATAAGGAACCTACTGAAGATATGCCACTCCTGGTTGAAATGTGGATGGACTCTCACTTTTCAGTGTTTGCATCATCCATGAGTCAAAAATCAGATGTTCATTGTTGATCTCAGCAAATGCGGAACAAATCACTATCAGTCAATACCCCGCCTCTTGCTCTGCAGAAGTACATGACCCTAATACATGTTTGCCAGTCTACACCACAGCTCATGAGCTAATGCACAACTAAATAAAAATCTTCTCTTGCAATGTGTGCTTTCTTTAATGATCAACAAAACAACACATCCCTAAATTCTACTCCCCATATTTTTATCACACAGGTACCATGACTAAATTCAAACGATCCATGTTTCCTAGATGTACTCCTTCACATTACCTCTGATGTCCACTGGATCATTTGTTGACAGTATCATTTTTTATTCTTCACAGTAGTGGGTATCAAACTCAGGGCCTTGCCCAGGCTACACAAGCACTCAGCATCGCGTGTGTGTGTGTGTGTGTGTGTGTGTGTGTGTGTGTGTGTGTGTGTGTGTGTGTGTTGGTACTGGGGCTTGATCTCAGGGCCTCCCACTCCTGCTTGTTTGTTTTTGCTCAAGGCTGGCACTCTACCACTTGAAACCTTCACTGTTGACTTTTTGCTGGTTAATTGGAGGTAAAGAGTATCACAGGCTCTTCTGCCCAAGCTAGCTTCAAATTACGATCCTCCAATCTCAGCCCCCTGAGTAGCCACCAGCAGCCAGCAGTGTTCTTTTAAAAGTGAATCTTTCACAACATCATGCTGTGTTCCCTTCAACTATATTTATCATCAGTGTTTTGCTGGTGACAAAGCAAAGGCTCTCCATCATCAATGGCGTAACGGATATCTTTTTTTGGTATGAGGACTTTAATTATGAAGGACACCGCTGTAGCTCCTCTACCTTTAGTTCCAGAATTAACCAGCTGCAGGTTTACTAAGTAGGTTTTTGAGCTTCAGGAAGAAACAACACAAGAAATGGAAGATCTCCAGGACAGGACTGGACAGATTTACAGAATGTTAGGGATTCGGGTGGGGGAGGGGGTTATCTTTGATGAAATAAAATTTCTAATTTATTATCGAACTCCTTTACACTACTTGAAGAAACCGCAGCTCTGCTTGTCCCGGCACACGGTCCACACGTGCACATCCTACATTTCAGTCGTGGAGTTTACACCATTGTTTCCATGTTGGTTGTCATGCTTCAGAAAACTGCTTCTGAGCCAGCTAGCCTCTTTGTAAACTGGAAAAGTACAACACATTTCAAGCTATAAATATTCCTGCAAGTGTTGCTTGAACAATTTCCAATAGGTCTGTTATAAAGCGTTCTTCTGTTCTCCATGACACTGGCTCTCCAGACTTTACAATACAAAAGAAGATGGATGCAAGACTCCACCCGTGTCAATAGCCACATGCAAATGGCATGCAAATGACATGCAAACACACTGACCTGGGAGGTGGATTCTGCTCCCCAAAAGATGAGATGATGCTGCGGAGATGAGACTCGCGCAGCCTTTCTTGTGGCCCACGTTCAACCTTTGAGAAGATAAATAAAGCTAGCGAGGACTCGGTTAAAATCACAATTACACGAAGCTGGCTGCCCAGTCCTCTCCCATCCCCTCCCGCCCCGACTTCTCAGGGGCTCTCTGTTGCAGTCACGGTGCAGTCGCCTTGGGTTCCAGGAAAAAAAAAACAAAACGAGACTCAGGGATAAGCATGGTGTGACCAGAGGCAAACCTCCCCTCCGACAGGCTATGCCGACCCCCTCCCATCCTGAAGAGAACCACCACCACGCACCAGGCTGAGCTGACAATCCACCAGATCAGCCCCGCAGCTCTTCCTTTCTACAAACTGTTTTTCTTTCTTGACCTTGGGGTATGAGTCTATAAGATTTCTGTAATGTGTATAATGGTTACAAATCCTTAAATGCTGCTTTTAGGGAGAGGGAAAATGGGGGGGAATGAAGGAAAAGCTGACACTGAGCAAGGAGCATCGTACTCAGACTTATTGGACGTGACTTATGGAATTGGAACCCCCTTGTACAACTCCTTAATCATAACAGTAGTAATTCTTTTTTTAAAAAAAAACTGCTTTTACTGAAAAACACTAACTCCTTATTTGGGCGCATTCATTTACTAAAAACAGAAGCCAAGCTTGTCATCCCTCTCTCCATTTTTCTATCTGCCTTTGCTGTGTGCTCACCTTGCCAGCCATGTTAAAGTCCTGGGAGGACAGGACGGATCGGTTATATTTTTCTAGGAGATTTGACCTGCCAGGCGGCAGCGGCCCCTTTATACTGACCAGCTCTCTCCTGTCGGGTAAGAGCTACACGTCCGGAACCGCTTCGGACACCATTGCACGCACAGGCCTGGGAAGCAGCCATAGCAGCAGGGCCTACTGCCCTTCACAAGCTCGGAAAGGGAAGGGAAAGGGAGGAAGAAGGGATGAAGAAGAGGAGGGAGAGAGGAAGGAGGGAAGGAAGGAGGGGAAAGGAAAGTCATCTGAGATGGGACCACGGCCTGGACAGGTTTGCACAGATGGGTAGGTTTGCCCAGAAGGTTCTCTCCCACGTATCTGATGTCCGGCCCTTGCTCATGTAGGCCAGAAGGACTCACGGTGGGCTCCGCAGGCTGGTCCTGGGGTACCAAGCCGTGTTAAGTAGGCCAGTGTGCTGCTCTTGGCAGCCACAGCGAGCGCGCTGGCCGAGGACCAGGCCGCCTCCCCGGGAGGAATCGTTCAAGCAGGCCCCAGGGCCAGTCTGTCTCTGAGTAATGCGCAGTCTCCGGTCCCTTAGGACGCATTCCTTCCCTTTCCCTTCTTATCTGGCCTGATTCACAACTGTCCCGGCCCTACCACGCGCCCGGCCTCCGTTCACTGGATTACTGATGCTCAGGTGGAAACCGAAGAGAGGACCGGGGAGAGGGCCTTCCTGGCGCGAGTGGTTACACTCACCCAGGGGATGGACTGTTCCGATACCCGGCTGTGTACTGTTCCCAGATGAGGATTTGCCCTTAAGCGTTGCCCATTGGAGAAGACGAACAAACGCGGCGGTGGCACCCACGAGATGCAATGCGGAAAATGAACTCTACAACTTGTGGGTGGGGATGGGAAGGGAAACTGGGAGAAGCTCAGGAAGGGGTGCTGTTGTCCACCAAGACATGAACTCTGCACCTGACTGATACAACGGAAACCCCTCTGCCCATCACCTTTAGAGTGGCAACAAGCCACCGTTTTTAGAGTTGTCTGCTCAGAGACCACTGCTGGCAGCCATTGTCGTCGAACAGCAGCTGAGCCCCTCCCCCTCTGCCCCCTCTGGGAGAGCCGTCACAATGATCCACGCCCGTCGGTGGAAATGGAGCCAGACAACCAGGGGGACCGGCAGGGTGGGGGGAGATGGGATGCGGAGCCGCTGATGGAGACCCATTGCACTCGGAAACTGGCACGTGGAATTGAAACCTCCTGGTACAACTCCTTAAAGACCATTGTTGTTTTTTTAATTTTGAAAGTGAAAAAAGAAGGGATGTTGAGGATGAGGGCCTGAAGACGGCCCCCTGCCCATCCCCCCACCCCGGCACGTGGTTCACAGACCTGGCCCAATCGTCGCCCATCCACTTTCCCTGAGCATGGGGGGGGGGGGGACGGGGGACAGGAGGAGGTACATGAACGAGAGAGCATCTATCTGCCTCACTTCCGAGTCCTGTGCTTTAGGAAGTTGTGCAACAGTCCAGATCCCAGCCACAGTAAAGGTCCAGGGTGGAGGGGAACCAAAGGATACCTCAACAGGGACCGAAAAAGAAAAAGGGGAACGTGATGAACTTCCAAGCCAGTCTCAACTTCAGTTAATACTTACATACCTGCGTCACTTCTTCTGCATTTGGGGCAAACGTACCGTGGTTATATGTATGAACGATGTTATCATTAAGGCAATTTGGAGGAGAATACAGGACTCTGCATTATCTCTGCAACTGTACTGTAAAATCAATAATTATTCCAAGATAAAAAAAAAAAAGGCTAAAAATCAGAGAAGGTTAATGTTAAGCAGAACCGCATCTCAGGGCTGGAGGATGACTCAGAAGCAGAAAGCCTGCCCAGCGAGCCCTGAGTTCAAGCCTTCGCACTGCCCACACACTCCAGAAAGAAGAAAAACCACCTCGCCCACCGGAGTCTGACCGGCGTTTCCCTTTTCAATCACGCATGCCAATAACGCGCGGTGCTTTTCATTGTAATGGCGCTGCGAGCCAGGGTCTCTGCTGGATCGCACCCATTTCATTCACCCTTCCCGTGACTCCATTTGCGTGCTTAGTTTTCTAGATCCTTTTTTTTTTTAATATTCGAATTCAAACCTCAGCTTGCTACCACTTGGCTGGTGTTGTCACGAACCAACTCTAATCCTTTCAGGAGAAAGACTCGCGCCTGAGAGGAAGCACCGGGAGGGCTGACCGGAGGGAAGGGGCGCCCGCCCTGGAAGGGGCGCTTAGAGCCGGCTGAGCACCTGGCGCGCTGGGTGCTGTCGTTCACAGCCCAGGCGCCGAGGGCGGAGGCTCGAGCACCGAGCGGCCCTCGTCTTCTAGTTTACTAAGTGGTTCACCGGGCGGCTCAGCTCCGGGGATAACGGTGCAATGGATGCTTACTCCAGGCTGGGAGCGTGGCCTTCGCAGACAGGACTTCCCTTTAAAGCCTCCCAACAGCCCCACCCCCCCCACCCCCCGTGGGCCCAGCAGAAGCATTTCTGCCCTCCCGGCCGTGCCTGTCCAATGACCCTGCTTGTCACCTGGCTGCAGTGTAACAGCCCAAAGCGACAGCGTGGGACAGCTGCCGGTGCTGATGTGCACGACCAAGCCAGGGGACTCCCGGCCGATGGCCGCGGCCCTGGCAATCCACCTCGCGGGAGTCTGGGAAGGAGGCTTGCCCTCCGCAGCTCTGGCTGCCCTTAGAACGTCCTCTTCTCTCCGTGTGCAGATGCCCTGTCCCATAGACGCCCTGGGCCGCCTGCTAGGGGCGTGGCCGTGGGCCAGGTGCTGACTTCTGATTGGCCCTTGTCCTCTGCGAGAGGAGCAGGTGAGGCTTTCAAAGGATCCTTGTTTGGTTGGACTGTTAGCCGTTATAAATGCAGGACGACGGGGACCTGCGCAGTCTCCGGGGACCTGCGTGTGAGCTGAGGGTCACCGGGCGCTGGGCGGATGGGCTTTCCTAGATGAAGTCCGTCCTGGGCAGCAGTTTGCTTTTCCTCCTTGAAGGTCCTGAGTAGTGGTTACGGACACCCCCTCCTCCCTGTTTAACATCACGGGGGCTGTGGGGCTGGCTCTGCCTCGGTGATACCAGCAGGCGCTCACGCGGGTGTCAGCTTTGCCACCAGAAAGGAGCTGAGGATTCCACTGTTGGGACAGGCGAACGTGGAATGCACTGGCCCCACACACAGTCGCCCTCGGGCTGTCAGTCACCTAGGGAATGCTATGTAGGCAGGAAAAAGAACGAATGCACAACTTTCCAGGGAGAATGGTAAGGGGCATAGCAGCTCGTCAGGTACGTCAGATGCCACCTCGCCTTTCAACGACCAGCATCGTGATAATGAAGCCAGGAGAAAGCAAACTGAGACACAGACGATACTTTGCACTGTGAAGAGCTGGAGTCATCGGACAAGGCCTGGAAGGCGGCAAGAGTTTTGTCTTTCAGGGAAGAAGGAAATCCCGATCAGGAGGGTGAGTTACAAAGAAAGCCCCAGAAACAGCAAAATGAAAACCGACTTTCTGTGAGGCTGGATGTAGGATACAAGAGATCGGAATGGAAAAAAACAAATTGAAAAGCTCGGCGCGTGCAAAGAAGGGGAAGAGGAGAGGGAAGGAGGGAAGGAGAGAGGGACGGATGAAGGCTCACTATTAGTAGTTTATGAGTGAAATGCCAATTAAAACTATGCCGAGATAATACTGTACACCCGCTAGAGGAGCGGGATTTATTTTATTTTAGTACCGGGACTTGAACTCAGGGCCTTGCACTTGTCAGACTTCACCCGTTGAGCCATGCCCTCGGCCCTCCATCAGCTAAAATGTTAGCGGCTGATTGTACCAAATGATGGCGAGGATGTGAAGCAGCTAGAAATCTCATACGCTCGTGGCAGAACTGCAAAATGATTTAGCCACGTTGGAAAATAGCTTCTGAAAAGCAATTACTTACCTGTCACAGAGTTCAGCCCTTCCACTGTATATGCTTACTCCAAAGAAAGAAAACCTTATCTCCACAAAACTTAATATATATATATATATATATATATATATATATATATATATATACATATCAGCTGCACCCGAGGGAACGAGGGAGCCGAGAGCCCTTCACCCAGAACAGAGGGTCCGGGTGTGTTTAGTAAGAGTTCTAGAATCCACGAGGAGGCTGAGGCCGGAGCCTGGGCCCCGATAACTGTCCAGGCTCCGAGTCTTAGGGCTCCGCCCGCGGCACAGGCCAGGGCCACGGCAAACAACGCTCCGGAGAGTCGTCGGGGCCCTTCCCAGGGTGTGGCGTCCAGGGTTCAAGTACGGAGTGAGAAAGGACCCAGCACCTAGCACTGCAGAGTTTGCACAGTGCTTCCCACCAGCCTACATCAGCCTCCATCCCGGCTTCCCCTCCCCCCCCCCCGCCGCCCCCTCTCCCCCCCTCCCGCAGGCATCCCAGGGGCCCGCCCTCCTGGGTCCAGCCGTGCCAGTCCTTTGGTGGCACCTGGGAGCCGTGGCCGGTCGCTGGCCCTGGTGTCTCCTCGCGGGGGACCGTCCTTCCTCTCTGAACCCATCAGTAGCCCTCACTTGCCTCAGAGCCCCGCCTCACAGCTCCCCCTGGGGGGGGGAACAGCTCACGGCGGGGGGGGGGTGTCTCTCCACTACAGCATGCAGATGCCTTCAACTGGCCATGCCCCCCCCCCAAGTTGGGCCCCGTCCCCTCACTGATGAGTACTAGCAGGCCTAGAATCGGTCCTACTGTCCAGAAGGCTCATTTCTACGATCCTCTGCCTGTGGCGCCGTGGCTTCTAGAACTTTCCCCCTTACACAGTAGGAAAGCAGCCTTGCATGTGTAGAAAGTTCTGCTCCCCAAGCTCCCATCTCCATCTCCCTCACACCGACAGCCTGTGAGGCTCGAGGGTCGGGGGAAGCAGACACCCCAGTTGTCAGGGACGGGAGCCTGGGAGATTCCACCATGGAGCGCGGAGCAGTGGTCCCGGGCCTGCTGGAGATGAGCACTGAAGATAAGCAGGTGAGATGGCTGGAAATCCCTCCCGGGCACAGCCAGCTTCCAGTGACCCTGGGACGGGGAGATAAGAGTAATGGAAAACTACAGATAATCCCTCAGCCGCCAAAGAAACTTTGCATAGCAAATGTTTGCAAGACACAAAGGAAGCCGCGCCGTGGAGGAAGGAAGGAAGGAACACTGGAAGAAGAGAACCCCAATCCCATCCTCAGCTGACGGGGGGGGGGGGGGGGGCGGGGGGGGACGAGAGCCCCAATCCCATCCTCAGCTGACGGGGCGGGGGACGGGAGCCCCAATCCCATCCTCAGCTGACGGGGCGGGGGACGGGAGCCCCAATCCCATCCTCAGCTGACGGTGGGGGGGGGCGGGGGACGGGAGCCCCAATCCCATCCTCAGTTGACGGGGGGGGGGGGGGCAGGGGACGGGAGCCCCAATCCCATCCTCAGCTGATGGGGCGGGGGACGGGCCGGGCAATCTCGTTCCCAAGGACGCCGGGCGAACCCGACACTCCCGAGGGATCCTCTGTTCTTTAGCCACTTAACGCGCACAAGACATTTTCCTGCAGCCCATTTAAAGCCTTATTCTCCAGGGGGCATTCTGGTCTCCTCTGAAGAGTCTGCAACAACACCTTCCCAATGAAGAACAATGAAGAATCTAGTGAGCAGGGACATCAGCCGGGACCGGCGGCCCTCGGGGGAGGGGGAGAGGATGAGCCCCAGGGCGCCCCGCCGGCCCTGGGGGGAGGGGGAGAGAATGAGCCCCAGGGCGCCCGGCCGGCTCCCTCGCCAGCTCAGCTCCCATCCCGTGGCCGTGAGGCAGGGTTGGAGACCCGGCCGGCCTTTTCCACCCAAGAAGGAGAGGACTCCCAGTGCCTGCGTGGGGCCACGTGCCCAGAACAGTGGCACATCACCTCCCCTGCCCGGCCCGTCCACCCCCACGTGAGTGTGGACATGCTGTCTCACAGAATAAGCATTTGCTGAAGGAATGAATGGCGGATGGTTCGATGGATGAGTAGCCTGAGGAGATGCTATAATTTTTAGCAGTCTGTGGCTATGAGGACTCATCTTCCTTCTTGAAAATCATGAAACAAGGTTTATTCTTCTAGCCTATGGGCTGGACTTAGGAGGCCAATTTGGAGGGGGTTTTCAGGTGTGGGGGTTTGGAGTTAGGGCTTTGCCCTCGCTACGCACATGCTCTACCACTTGAGTCACCCCAGCCCATAAGGATCTACTTCTAGTCAGACTGACAGTGGGTCACACCATTCTTCCCACCTCCTAAACAGGCTGAGATCTGGAGGGCTGAGGTTCAAAGCCAGCCCAGGCGGAAAAGTCCACGAGACTTTCCCCTAATTAACCAGCAAAAGAAAAAAACAAAACAGAACTAGAAGTGTGGTCAAGCGCTAAAGTACCAGCCTTGAACAAAAACCCAAGTGAGAGTGTGACACCCTGAGTTCAAGCTCCAGAACACACACACACACACATACACACACACCACACAAACATACACACACAACACACACAACACACACACCTACTTATCTACTTCTACCTGGCCCTGGTGGCTCACGCCGGTAATCCTAGCTACTCAGGAGGCTGAGATCTGAGGATCAAGGTTCTAACATAGTCCAGGAAAGAAAGACTCTAAGACTCTTATCTCCAATTAACCAGCAAAAGGCTGTAGAAGTAGAGCTGTGGCTCAAGTGACAGGATGCTAGCCTTGAGCACAAAGGCTCAGGGACAGTGCCGGGCCCTGAGCCCCACAACTGACCAAATAAAAATCTACTTCTAACAATGAGAACACAACGCAAGTGAGGCTGGGTGACTTCCAGGAGAGGGTGGTAATGGGCGCTAGAACACAGTGCTCTATCTTAGGTGCTGCTTCTTCAATCCAAGCTTCTGTTCAAGGAAGCCCAGGTGACAATAGAGAGGCCAGATATGGCCAGGCCCCAAGCCAGGTCCTAGCAGTCTGTCCTAGAGACAGACCGAGCCTAATGGCAGACCCGACTGAGGGCGAGCGTGTGAGAGACCCCAACGAGAGCCCCTCTGGCTCCCAGTCAGCACCTGTCATGCAAGAAGGAAGAAGCAGCAGTGGCTGGGAGGTGCCGGGAGGCGGGACCTCCTCTCAGAGGTGACGGCGTCCACGGCTGAAGGAAGGGCCACCCTGGGTTGCGTGCCCACCCTGACAGCAGTGTCGGGGCTCACGGTGCGCGGGTGTCTCTAATGGCCCCTGACAGCCGTCACTTCCAGCTTCCCCTTCCGCTGTGAAATGAATGGTCAAGCACCGCCACCCCTTGGGTAATGGTCCCATCATTTCTTCCCGGAAAAACATTTCCAGAACTTGTAAAACACAGGTGCCCTTACGTGGTCCATTACACCCATCTGCTCAGAGGCGGGGATCCCCCTGGCCTCACCCCAACAGGCCTAAACCACGGCGCCACCCCCAAATCCGTCGACTTGTGCTGTCAGGCCAAACACGTCCAGCAACGTGGATTTCACCAAGTCGCTTACGTGTTAATACACCGTTGGTTTTATAGGCTTTGAGGACATGCAGGTTTTAATTTGTGTTAATGAAGTACACTTAAAAAATAATGGGTAATGCTCCTCATTGAAATGTTAAAACTTCTTCTGTATGATTTTTATTACACACTAAAAGCTAAATTTCTTCCTTGGGAATAAAGCCCCACAGTCATTGTAGAACGCAACCAGGAAGATATTTGCATGTTCAGCGCATTGTACCACCCCTACCATCTGTAGAGTAATAGAACAGACACCCAGCCATCATTGGACCCTGACTCAAGACCCCTGCTTTCCTCCAAAGCATGGGGCAGCCCCTGCTCCCATTCACATAGCTCGTGCTGCCTCTTCTGGCTGCACACATGGACTAGCCGGCCCCACGCGGCTGTGCACCTGTCTGCCCACCACTCCTGAAAGCTCTCTGTCATGTTTTGCTATGTTTCGTGTGTGTGTGTGTGTGTGTGTGTGTGTGTGTGTGCGCCAGTACTAGGGCTTGTTCACTCAAGGCTAGCACTGTACTACTCGAGCCACATCTGCACTTCTAGCTTTTTGGTGATTTGCGGACTTCCCTGGTCAGCCTGGCTTCAAACCACAGTCCTCAGATCTCAGCCTCCTGAGTAGCTAGGATTACGAGCGTGAGTCTCCAGCCCCCAGTTCCCTGTTACGTTTCGCATTTTGAGTTCTAACTCTTCATAAAGTCTAAAACTTATGACTTCTTCTTTCCTGGAGGTCTTTCATAAAGTCTAAAACTTATGACTTCTTCTTTCCTGGAGGTCTTCTAAAGAATCCAGAATTTGCACAGTTTCGCTTAATAGAACTTATTCTCTTATTATCCTAGCTTATCTTTCAATTACCTTAATGATCCACTGGAAACTCAAGGACAATGTATCTAAGACATTGTGGGATCTCAAAGATCTTATTTTTCCTAAATCTTAGACATTTTACTATTTTCACAATCCTGGGAGTTATTGTTATTCATCATTACTCATCAGTTGTTCACAACTATGACCACCCCCCCCCCGAGAATAGAATTTTAAAATGGGAGAATGATGGGACTGCCTAGAAAGATGCAGTGTATCATTCTTCCATTCTCTCATTGCCAGCAGAATGACGTCATTGTTCAGGGACGTGTGAAAGAAGCCAGGCGATGCTATCTTGTGGTCCTCTTTTAGCCTTTGTTGGACACAATTAATGATTTAGACTTCCTCATTCCCCACCTTTAAAGGCAAAGAAAAGAAAATGGACACAGAGAGATGTTTCAAATGATTAGATAAACCAGAAGAGGGAATGAACACAGAGAACAGCACTCTAGATTCTCCAACTAAATGGTAAAATGTAGCCTATAAATGAAATCTCAGACGATGAACTCCCAGGTCGCGCTATTTCAAATGTACGGACACTGCATTTTTAAGGACAGAAAGGTGATGCAGTATTTTCATCCTGTTACTCATCATCAAGGACTTCATCACGCCATAATTTGTGCCAAGAACCTGCGCCACCTCACTTTGCTAAAAGGCCACGTGACAGCCTCATTTCACTTTGCATGCTGTCTGCACATCAAAATCCACTAGCTACAACGAGATGGGCTACATTTGAAATCCTCCTAAGAGATCTAATCAACTTGTTTTCAATATTCCCTTGTTTTCACCTCTGTAAACTACTCACAGAAGGACTTGAGGGTGCACAAACCAGCTGATAAGCCATGGCGCTTTGGTGGTAAGTGTAATGACTGTCCACACTGGTTCCATCCCACCACTGGTTTAGCAATGACTTAATGGAGGCTACACGATTTGCTGGATTTCTTCTCTAAACCCCATCATCAGGCTCTTTAGGGCAGAGACGCTCCTTGATTCAATAAAGTCTTAAAGGAGTGGGGTTGGGGCCACGGGCAGGAAGGAGAGAGCACCCCTCTGTCCACGGTTTCTTTCACGATCCACACCTGTCCTTGCCTCTCGAGTTGTGACGGCTGGCCGTCCTTTTGCTAGGAGCTTCTCTGTCTACGCTGCATTAACTTCCACCCATCTGCCTGCTGTTCGCATGTGGGATTTCCTGCTCCGTGATCATCCCAAATGCTCCAGGGACTCGAGAGTCCCAGACGGGATCCTCCCCACTTCCGTGCCAAGCCCCCGGCACGGCATCTGGCTGAGGAAGCCCCCAGCCGCCTGCGTGGGGGTGAGTAATGAGACTACGCACAGCAGGCCAGGGGACTGAGCATCCACACGCGTGGGGCTGTGGAATGCAATCCAGAATATTCCCACTCCAGCCCTGCGCCTGACTCAGAGCACCTCTGCTGCTTTTTGTCTCCAAGCAGCAGGGAATTCAAGCAGAAAATTCCCTATTAATGGTTCAATAAAACATTCCAGTCCTGGATGCAGAGCCCCGTGGAGGGCGGGCCGGAGGGCCGGGCCTCCAAGCCCCTTCCCGCCACCGCCCAGCCCTGCCCCTCCGCGGGGGAACGGGCGGCCCTGGCGGGCGGAGCAAAGCGTGGGTGAGCGCCAGGGAGGGCGGGAAAGGGCCTGTCCCGGGCGCACCTGCCACACGGAGGGCAACGCAGCGCCCTGGGCCCCCGAGACGCAGTTCCGCCAGCAGCAGCGCGCAGGGCTGCGGGTGGGCCAGAGGCAGGCGCTCGCTGCGGGGCTCGTGACAGGCATTTGGCAAATAATCCCGATAATGGCAGCTCATGTGCAACATTGCCAGCTGTGTGTGTGTGAGAGAGACAGACAGACAGACAGACAGGCACAGAGAGAGTCCATGTGCCCACAGAAGCACCCAGAGGCAGGGACAAGGTCACATCAAGGTGCTTAGACGCTGTCTTTTCATGGATGCAGAAAGTCAGACTTAGGGATCGACTCTTCTCTTTTGCAGAAGGCTAGAACCACGTCTTTGCTCGAGCCCCAGCCCCTGTCTTCCTCCCACCAAACCATGACATCGCTTGGGGAAGATAGTCATCTCGCATGCACAAGGCAATTTTCGTGAACTGGCGCTCTATCTGCTGGGCGCCAAGGCCTGCTGGGTGTAAGGCGGGGGAGGCCAGGCCAGCGGGGGGGGGGCGGCTTTCCTTCCCCCGAAGGCACAGGTGGGCACGGCGGCGTGGACGGGGAAGGGGAAGGCGGGCGATGCGGAGCTGGGCAAAAGCACAGTCGAGAGAGGAAGACGTCCTCACAGGAGGCCGCGTGCTGAAGCCCAAGAGACAACGCCCAGGGGCCCGCGCGCTTGTGCAATCACGCCCAGCAGCGTTCGGGCGGCTCCTCCAGGTGTGCGCGGACACACGTGGCCCCGCTCACGCCAACCTGCGAGCGTTCCCAGGCCCACAATTCCCCCACGAGCGTCCCAC
The DNA here is from genome assembly GCF_023159225.1 of Perognathus longimembris pacificus. NCBI lineage: Eukaryota > Metazoa > Chordata > Mammalia > Rodentia > Heteromyidae > Perognathus > Perognathus longimembris. The sequence continues at coordinate 5,374,037 of NC_063181.1, read as the reverse complement.
ACCCGGAGCAAAAGCGAGCACGGTGGCCCGGAGGAAGCGGCAGCGCCTGAGGCTGCCCTTCCAGGCCCCTGCGGTCAATTCCAGCCTGATCGCGGCCCGGCTTGCTTCCGGTCCTTCGGTGAAGGCCCCTCCGTGCGGGCTCACCGCCTGTCCGCGCTCCCGCGTCCCCAGTCTCGGCCCACCGGCTCTGCATCCAGACCCTGCCCCTCTCCCCTGCGGACCAAGCCGTTCCCACCGCCCCAGCCAAAGGAGACCCAACTCCCTTCCGTGCCCACATGCCTTTGGCTAACATGGCTAAGTGACTCAGATGGCTTTTTTTTTTTGGGGGGGGGTGTTCTGGAAGTTCCTCTTCTAAGCTAGACTGTGAGGTTTTTAATAGTAATCGTTCCTTGAATCTCCTGCCTATCGATCGGATGGGAATTGATTCCGGAGTGCCTGCCGTTCACTGGGCTTGGGTGCTGGCCAGCCTGGACACAAATGCAAGACCCTATTTGAAAACTAGTAAAAGAAAAAGGGGTCAGGGAGGAGGAGGAGGAGGAGGAGGAGGAGGAGGAGGAGGAGGAGGAGGAGGAGGAGGAGGAGGAGGAGGAAGAGGAGGAGGAGGAGGAGGAGACGGATGAGGAGGAAGAGGAAGAGGAGGAGGAGGAAGAGGAGGAAGAGGAGGAGGAGGAGGAGGAGGAGGAGGAGGAGGAGGAGGAGGAGGAGGAGGAGAAGCAGGAGGAGGAGGAGGAGGGGGAAGTTTCAAGACCTTATAAGAAAGCCACATGACAGGTAAGGAGTAAGCAGGGACAGAACATTGGCTTTTGGATTTCAGGTCAACTGTTCTATGCCAGCCTCCCCACAACCTTCCAATGCTACATGCTTTGCCTTTAAACTAGAACCTGGAAGCAAAGTATTGAAGCAAAATGAAAACACCATTCACAAAGCATTAGACAGGTATATAGAGTAGAGACAGAGAACATTCATTTAGAGTGCCAACACACAACAACAAAGATGAACTGTTATACTTCCTAACCCCTGAACGCAAAGGTGAGCAAAGAAGCAAAAGGGAGGTGACTTAGCTTTAAAAAACAACAACAAAAAACCTACAGAGCCAGGTGTAGTGGTGCACACCTGTAATCCCAGCTCCTCAGAGGACAGACATGGGAAGATTTTAGTCCCAAGCCAGCCCAGGCAAAAGTGCCAAACCCTATTTGACACAAAAAGCAAAAGGACTCAAGGTGTGGCTTAAGTGGCAGAGTGCCTGCCTAACCCTGAGTTCCATCTCCAGAAATACAAAACAACAACACAAGTCTACACACTGAACGGGTGAGTGTTGTGGCTGGCACTAGAACCAGGCTCCCAAGGTCCAAGGATGAGTTGAGCCCGAGGGACCTGAAGAATTCTCAAGGAGTGTAAGCCCCAAAACAAACACACTCACGTCCAGAACCTGTGACTCGCTTCCCAGAGGGACCCGCGGGCGTGTGCCACGCGAAACCTGTGCCTAGTTCTGGAAACTGATGGAACACGGCACTTCTTAAGTGTCTGCAGTCTAGCATTCACGGTTCCAGCACAGCGTGGTGAGACAGGAAAGCCTCGGCAGCACAAGGGGACAGGGCAGGACGGGGGGGGGGCGTCCTCAGCTCCGCACCCCGACTCGGACCCAGAGGGCAGTGTACCACGGCCATTCTTCCCCCCAATGCCTCAGGGTAAGCGTCCATTCCCTGTCTGGGCTGCACCCCCGATCTGACGGGACGGGCTGCCATCCCTGTGTGGGAGTCCCACTCCGTCAGCACGAGGCTGTCCTTGGAGACACAGCCTTTGCAGATGTCGTTCAGGGCCACGGTGGCCACCAGGACGGGCCCAGCCCCACAGGGCTGCCGCCTTTAGGAGAGGATTGGAGACTCAGCTGGAAGAGCTGGAAGCGCAGCTCACGAGGTAGAGGCCCCTGCGTAGCCAAGGTGAGGCTCCGAGCTCGAACCTCAGCCCCGGCAGCAGGAGAAGGAGAAGACACAGGCACGGCCCGCGGGGAGCCGCGGGGAGGAGACCGAGGCTCCGGCCAACCTTGAGCTTGGACGTGTGGTCCCCAGAGACTTTGCCGTCGCAGCCCAAGCAGGGACAGCAGCGCCCTGAGCCCCACACCCGCCGTCCAGCCTCGGGATCTTCACGTTCTACTCAGAAAACGGAAGCGTCCTGTCAGGCCCCCTCTCACTTGAACTTGGGTCTCTTCCCCCCAGCGGGTCTGCAATGGCCGCCCATCAGGGACTTCCAGCTTCTCTAGCGATCCGAGCCACTGGCTCTGCACCTCCAGTAGCCAGGCTGGCGCCCAGGTAAGGAGTCCTTTCCGCTGAGGTGACAACTGAGCACAGCACTCAGTGGGGAGTAAGGAGCTCCTCTGCTGGCACAGGCCCAGCCCCCCACCAACACCTCACAGCCCCTCAGCCCAGCCACGCGGTGATCAAGAGAACCACGGGAGCGGCAATGGCGGCCAGGGCGCAGAAGAGAGGATCTCAGCGGCCGCTCCAGGCAGTGGCCATGGGCTCAGCCACTGTGGAAACAGTGCACCTTAAAACAAGAACAGAGCCACCCTCCCACCCGGCTACCCAGCACTTACTCCAGTACGGATAGGGAAACCAGAAGCCATTATGTCAAAAAGCTCTTGTGTTCCTAGCTCTACCCTCATATTGTTCACAGAATCCCAGGCCATAGACTCGATGTCAGCGTCCGTGCATGGAAGGAGGGAGCTTTTACAAGGTGTTACCTGTACACAGCAAGGTATCCTCCCGCCACAAAAATCCAAGGAGTCTTGTCCTTTGCAACAATGCAGATGGAAGTCAGGAATGTTCTATTAAGTGAAATACTCCCCAAGTACAGAAGAAAAAAAAAAAAGAACTGTCTCACATGCATGGGAGCTTAAGAAGTTAAACTCAGCCGGGTGCTGTGTTGCACATCTATAGTTCCAGCACCTAGGAGGCTGAAGTGAGAGGATCGCTTGAGCCCAGTACCATGAGACCAACATAATTACACCCCATAGAAAGAAGGGAAGAAAGGAAGGGAGGGAGGGAGGAAGGGAGGGAGGGAGGGAGGGAGGGAGGGAGGGAGGGAGGGAGGGAGGGAGGGAGGGAGGAAGGAAGGCAGGCACTGGCTTCCACTCTCCCACTTGGAACCCAAGGAAAGAAAAGCTCAGGGGCGTTTAGCGACCTTCCACCCTTGCTGTTCCTTCAACTGCAGCATGGATGGAAAAGCCCGGGGCGCTTGCCCACACGGACTTCCTTTGAGAATTCCCCTGGCGTCATGGAGGGTGGATGACGTGGTCAGCGATTCGATCCACAGGCTCTGGAGAGCTGGCCCCCTGCTCCTGTGACTTGGTCTCCACCTCTCCTGCCCCCCCACCCCCCCAACAGCAACTGATGAGAGCGCCACACCCCTCTCCCGTGAGACCCCACGGGGTTGGGAGGATTTGAGGCACAGTGCCGGAAACCCGGACTCCTGAGGGTAGTGGGGCGCCCCCTGCTGACACAGCCTCCCCCAGAGTCCAGTCCGCAGAGTCAAGCGCCCGAGGTGGGGCGCATTGCCTAGAGCCGGAGGAGGCTTCGGTGGGGTTGGTAATTTAGCAACACGTCCCGGATCCCTTACTGCCGTGCGAGATCAAGGGTGGAGGCTTTCTGTTTCTCTTAAGAAACAAAAAGGCGATGATTGGAAGGGCAGGGTTGACTTGGTAGCTGGGCCATTACGGGGAGCAGAAGCCTTCTATCTTTGCACTAAATCACCTTTAGCCTGTGGCTTTCATCCTCAAGATGAAAGCTAGCTCCAGGGTAGCTGCTAGAGCTCCAGCCATCACGTCTGTGACAGGGAGGAAGGAAGGAAGGAAGGAAGGAAGGAAGGAAGGAAGGAAGGAAGGAAGGAAGGAAGGAAGGAAGGAAGGAAGGAAGGAGAGAGAAGGATGGAAGGAAGGAAGGAGAGAGAAGGAAGGAAGGAAGGAAGGAAGGAAGGAAGGAAGGAAGGAAGGAAGGAAGGAAGGAAGGGAGAAGGAAGGGAGGGAGGAAAGGATGAAGGGAGGGAGGGAAGGAGGGAGGGAGGGAGGGAGGAAGAAGGCTTTCCAAGATGAATTGTCTTCCTTTAAAAGCTTTCCTAGAAGTCACACCCAGAGACTAGAAGCCCAGCCCTCATTGGGTACATTTAGCTGTATGGAAGGCCGAGAAATATAGTATTTAGCTGAGCACATTGATAACTGGAATAAAACTCTGAGAGTACTGTTTTGCAAGGAAAAATGGAGGTGGGGTAGGTACTGGGTAGGCAGTCTACATGCCAAAACATGTATGAAATCAGGCTTTAGCTCTGGGACCCCAAATTACCTCAGGGTGCCAAATGAATCCCCCAAACTTGCTGGTTTCCCAGAGTTCAAAGCAGCAGCTTTGACCCCAAATAACGAAGTGCAAAATTTGCACCCAGAGATCTGAGGGAGGAGTCATCTAGTCAGAGAGTGGAGGCCTGGGGCGGGGGGGGGGGGGGGGGGTGCTTTCCCAGAACGCATGGCTCTCAGCCTGGGAGGTGCTTTCTTACTCACGGCTTCTTTTTCATTAGGATAGAATTTCTCGGTGAGAACTTCGCCATTTAAAAGCATTTCATTGGGTGGGTTTAGTATACATCACGCAGGCATGATCACAATGTCATTCCAGACCCTTCCATTGTGTGCAAAGGAAACTATATGCAGGAGCACTCAGGACAGGAAAGGGGGGGCTGCCAGCTCCTCCCTGGTCCCCCCTACCCCCCCCCACCTCCCCTACCCAGACTTGCCACTTCAGTGACTAATTCATCTCCTTGAAATACACGAGCTCCATTCCTGGGGTTCTGGAGCATTTTAGCTCCTCTTGAGAAAAGCAAGGACAAGGTGGGGGTGCAACCTGTCCAGAACCAGGAAAGGACACCCCACCTCCCCCCCCCGCCCCCCCCCCGCCCCTACCAGGATGGGGCAGGATCTGAGCCTGGAGCCCTAGCTGCCTTGCAAGCCGCTTGCCCACAGCCTGAGCCAAAAAGAAAAGAAAGCTCCAAGCAGGGGCCGGGGTGTCTCCAACAGTTCCGAAACTGTGACCCCCCCAAGGTGCTGGAGCAGCTTGGAAAGCCTCCTGCTCTTGGCCTTCGGTGTCCATGACGCCATTCACAGGAAAGGGGCGGGGGGGGCACTGGCACTTGTTAAGGCCTCAGTATCCCAGATTCAAACAGACTCCCCACCCCGGGAGGCACCCTGCCCTTTCTACAAAGGAGAACTTGGGGTCTGCTTCCACGGAGGAGCCTGACTCCCAGCTCCCTCCCGTCCGAGCCTGGGCTGGGCGTTTTGGCTTTGGCCCAGGCCCCCTGGGCACCTGTGGCAATGCCCACCGCGGGCAGCAGTACCACCCCCTCCTGTGCCCATCCGGGAGGGCGACACTAAAGGGGGCCTCCCCTCCGCTCAGCCTGGGCTTCTCCCCGCCAGTCGGTGGGAGCCGGGCATGATCCCCCCTCCCTCCCGACTGCTGTCTGTTCGTCACTCCTCAGGCAAAAGGTTGCTGAGAGACTCCAGGCTTTTGGGGTGTGCCCGGTCCCCCCGTCACTCGCCCCGGAGTCTTTGCTGGTGACTGACTTGCCCGAGCTCCCGCTGTCTCCTCCGGCGCCCGTGGGGTCGTGGCTGAGCGGGTCCAGGTGAGGCGGCTGGAGGCTGGTGGAGGGAGGCTGGCGGGCACGGGTCTGAGTGTGCGTGTGTGGTGTGTGTGTGTGTGTGTGTGCGGGGGGGGCTGGCGGGCACAGGTCTGCGTGGGGGGGGCGGTGGCAGGTTGTGCAGTTGGCTGGTGGAGGGGTCAGCGTGTGAGTGTGTCATCGAGGTGGGCAGAGAAGGGGAGGGCCGAGCGTGCGGAGGATATATAGGCTCCACCGAGGAGCGGGGAGCCTGGCCGCCGCCGACAGCGCTCAGGTAGGCACCGCAGGAGGCCGGGCCCCCGCCGGCCGCCCCCCAGCCCCGGCCGAGCCCCGGCCGCCCGCCCCGGCCTCCGCCCCTGCCTTTGTCCCGCGTCCCCGCCGCCCGCAGCCCGGTGAGCTTCCCACTTCATTCATGGGATTCGCAGAGCTGGCGGGGGAGGGAGGGAGGGAGGGAGGGGGAGGGCGGAGGGCTGGTGTGGGGGTTGGGGGGGATCTTGTTTGGTCTGGAGGGGGATCTTGTTGTGTCTGGGCTGCTGCTTTTTTTTTTCTTTCTTTCTTAATCTCAAAGAGAAAGGCAGACGCTGAACTTGGAAAGGAGGAAAAGTTTTGCTCCTCCAGGGGTGGCTCTGGCGGGGTTGGTGCGATCTACGGAGAAAATGGGGCTCGGGACTGAGGGTAGATCAGGTGCAAGGGGGCCCGGGGAGACCCCGGGACACCAGCGCAGGTTTCTCTTTGTATGTGTGTGTGTGTGTGTACGTGTGTGAGAGAGAGCGTGCATGCGTGCGTGCGTGTGTCTGTGTGTGTCTGTGTGTGCTTCCTTCCCTCTCTGGAGGTTGTGTGCTGTCTGTCTCCGCGTACATTGAACTTGATGCCACTTGGGTCTGAGTTGTTCATCTAGCCGCCCCCAACAAAACCCCTCCTGGCGACAGGAAGGGGAGAGGCAGCCGGGCAGGTCATGCTGTGGCCGAGGGTGAATTTTAGAGGCACGACCTTGGTCCTTTCGCTCTTAAGACATCTGGAGGTCTCTGTCTTTCTCAGCATCTTTCCCCTACCACCCCATCGCCCACCTAGACATCTCTGTTCCGGTTGCTTGGAACTGTCCATTCATAAATCAACTGAACTCAATCTCTCTCTCTCCCTCTCTCTCTCTCTCTCTCTCTTCTCTCTCTCTCTCTCTCTCTCTCTCTCTCTCTCTCTCTCTCTTTCTCTCTCCCCTTTGCTCCCTCCTCCTCCTTCTCCTCGGGTCTTTGTGCATCTTTCCTGTTGTGTGTCTGACTTCCCCCTCCCTTTGCTATACATCTCCTCCCCACCCCACCTCCCCCCCCCCAAAAAAAGCCTATCTCCCTCTGAGTATTTCACCCCAGCAAGTTCTGGGTGGCGGGGGGTGGGGGGGATTTCAAGTGAGGCTGGATGATTTGGGGAAGGGACTATTTAAAGCAAACTGCTTTGGACTTGAAAACCCTGATCCTGGGCTTAAACATCTGTGTTTAGCTTTCTTGAGCAGCCCATAATTGCCCCAATTATAACCAATAACATTGTTCAGCAGACTAACAAAAGATGAGCTTCGCCAGGCATTGCCAGCAAGTCCAAACCAGAGTTTTGGACACGGGGGCGCGGGGGGAGATGGGGTGCTGGGGGGAAAGGCCTGGCTTCCTCTCAAAAACCTCCCAAAGAAAACACGGCTCTGCCTCGCGCGCTGCCTGCGGGTGGCTGCTGCCCGCACCCCCCTTCTCCTCATTTAGGAAGTGTGTCGGGGGAATATTCTACAAGCTTCCATTGATGCCATGATATGTTTAGCAGAAGGGATTCGTGTTCTCGGGCAGGCTGGGCAGGCGCCCAGTGCTCTGAGCGGCCCGTCCCGAGTGGGGCTGGGGTACAGCCCAGAGTCATTTTCTTGGGGTATAGTTTTGTTCTCCAAGGGGTAGTAACCCCCGATTTATCAGCTGCAAGCTGAAAACACTGGGGATGTATTAAAAAAAATGCACAAGGTTTTGCATTGGCAATGAAGGGAGTAATTGCAGGATTCGGCGCAAACCCGACCTGTCACCAAGCTATTCCATCTCCAATCAATCACCTATTTATCAGCAACACCCCACCAGGCAGCTGGAGGCAAAGACTCCCGGGATTGGACAGAGGTGATAATAATAGTACTCTACTTTGGGGCAATCATTTACGTTTTTCAAATCCATTATCCCCAGCAATAGCCCTGCCAGGCAACGTTGTTATCTCTAAGTTACAGTTAAGGAAACTGAAGCCCAGAGGTTGGGTGATTTGCTCCGTAGGAGGCAGAGCCAGGCCCCAGTTTCTGCATCCTGGCTGGGACACGTGTCCCGCCGCCCCCCCCCCCCCCCCGCCTTGGGGTCAGGGGACCAGTGAGCTAAGCTGGGAGCGAACGTGTGAAATGAAGGGCTGCATTTCTCAATGTGCACAAGGCAGGGCTGGTGCAGTTTGTCCAGAGAGCAAGGGCTGGGCACTTCTGGACTTGGGGTACTCCGCCCAGGGGTGCTGGGACCCCGAGCCAGGGAGGGAAAGGGGCAGAATTTGGTTGGATGGGGCTCTTGGGAGGGAGGCAGGACAAAAGTACCAGAGGAAGGTGAAGATATCCATAGTTCCTAAACTCACTAAGCTCACTGCACAAAGTAGTGAGCTACACTTGTCTGTACACTTATTTCATTCACTGCACAGGTGCACACACACGCGCACACCTGCATGGTGGGATTGTGAAGATCAGAAATGTGTTAACACTATGACCCCAGCTCCCCAGCCCATAAGGAATCTGGCCCATGGAGACAGCCTCTCAGCAAACAGGACTTGTCTTCCTGGGACTCATGGAGCAGGCTGGAATTTCTGAACATTTTTATTTAGATACCTATAGGAAGTCCTGCTTTCTGACATAAAGGTTTTCTTCTAACCAAAAACTAGCTGCAATTTGGGGTACACACCAACTTGGGAGGGGTCAAGTCAGTTTTTCCAGACACCACCATAGGTTGGCTGCAATCACTTTCATTCTGGACTCTGATGTGATCCTGTCATTTTATTAATTAATGTTTTTTTTTTTTTTTTTGCCAGTCCTGGGGCTCGGGCTCAGGGCCTGAGCACTGTCCCTGGCTTCTTTTATTGCTCAAGGCTAGCACTCTGCCACTTGAGCCACAGCGCCACTTCTGGCTTTTTCTGTTTGTGTGGCACTGAGGAATCGAACCCAGGGCTTCATGTATACGGGGCGAGCACTCGTGCCACTAGGCCACATTCCCAGCCATGTCATTTTATTTTTCCAAGTCCTGACCACCGCTTCAGTGTCACAGAGCCTGGCTGCTCAGCTCTGGAAGGCCAGGCCAGGCTGACGACTTCCCTGCGGGTCTCACCGCTGCACGGTCAGCCTTCCGCTTCCCACCGTGGCTCAGAGCCAAGCGGTCCTCTCTCACTCCGGTCCTGTGATCTCGCCCCATTCATCCTTCCATTCATCCAGCCGAGAGCGTGTGTGCAATTCCTTATAGAAGCTGCACGGCCGCAGGGCCAGAAACAGAGCCGTCAGATTCATACTCCGCGGCTCCAAACGCGTGGCCAGCCAGCGTTACCACACGTAAAAGAGCCCGGCAGGCGGTCCCCAGAAACGTGCCTGGCTGGCTGCCTTGTGGGCTTCTGGAAATTGAGACTTGAACGTAGAAGAATTGAGACACGTACTGTATACACGTGCATATATATATAATATGTATATATTTCTGTAGAGCATATGAATAAATGGGAAATGCATATGCAAGGCTGACTTCCACATTGGGGTAACTGTGACTGACAGCGTAACGGAGAGGATCTTTCATGCTGTTCACACAAAGGGAGGAGAAGCATTTGCTGTGCTGCACATGTCAGGGAGCCGGATCTGCTCAGTACACATTGCACGCGTGCATTCACTACCCTACTGTGCCCCACACATGGCACAATCATTAGAGAAATTCACACGCTCTCCAAAAATCAACCCTGAGCGTTGGCAGTACAAAGTTAAGGAAGTTTGAAGATCATTGGTCTAGACATGTTGCTCTTCTCTGTGTTTTGCTGATCTCTCTTAAAAAAAAAAAAAGAACATGGAGTGATTTTGTAAATAAAAGCTCTTAAAAGTCCATTTAAATTACCTTGACAGTCTATGTGGGAGTAGTGGCTAGCCAGAAAGATAAAAGTTAAGAGCATTCTCTTCCTGGGCTGGAGGTATGGCTGAAGCAGTACAGGGCCTGCCTAGCAAGCTGAGGCCCTGAGCTCAAACCACAGCACACACACACACACACACACACACACACACACACACACCCCTCCCAGCCTCTAGAAGGATTGTGTCATCCCGTGCTGCCTAAAGCCATTGTCCCCTGAAGTTCTCCTCCCTTCCCTCTTTCTCTCTTGCTTCCACCTCTAGGACAGGATAAATAGCTTCCTAGATTCATTGAATCCAAGAATATTAACTATCTACTCAAGCCAACTGACTCTTTTTACAGAAAGGGGAAACCGAGGTGAGAAAAAGGAAGGGCCACGCCTCGGATCCCACAAGTATGGTGGACAGCACCAGATCTGGAACCCAGGACCCTTTCCTCCACGCACAAGTTCCTTGGGCCTAGTGGCTCAGTCTTTGAGCTGGATATGGCAGGCAGACGCCACGTCCCCCTCCTTCCTGAGCTCCATTCCCCTTTCCAGGTGGAAATTTTGAGCAGAAGGCCTTTGATGACTGCACGTAACTCTCAGAGGAGCAAGAGACAGACAGAGGCTCCTTCCACACGAGCCAGAATCAGCCATGTTCCATGTTGGAGTCTGGCCTGGTGGGCTACGCAGGTCCCTCTGAGAGCAGGAGGAACATAGAACAGTGTGCAGCACAGGAGGTGAGCCCAGCCATCCAAGTGGGTGCTTAGAATGAGTCCACCCCCCACCAAGAAGGGTTCTCGCGAGATTCCGTGGGAATATGAGCTCAGGGGTCAGGAGGCCTTGAGCCTCAGCTCCCCCCTTTTGTGTCACCTCCTCCAGTGTCAAGTGAGGCGGTAGCACAAAACCCTAATGTAAGTCTCAGTCATCACGTGACCAGGACAGACAAGCAGACCCCTTCCTAAGGAGATGCCATCAGACTCTGCCATCCTACCCTGAGAGGAGATGGCGGGTGGCACCTATAGTGACCCAGGATACAAGATCTGGGAGTCAAAACATGACTTCAAATCCAAGCTCCGCTAGTTACTAACTAGACAATCTTAGGCAAGTTGCTTAACCTCTGTGAATTAATGTTTACCCCACTAAGGTGGGCTGAAATGAACCTAGATTGCAGGATTGTGTATAAATATGAAATTCATCTGTGCCCTGCAAAGAACAATGTGCTTTTTGTTCCCCCCCCCCATACTGGGGGACTAAACTCAAGGCTCCGTGCTTGCTAGGCAGTCAATCTACCACATAAGCCAAGCCTCCAGTCCCCTTTTTGCCTTGCTTGTTTTCTAGGGAGGGTCTTTCTGGTTCTCTGCCCGGGCCAACCTGGGCTGTGGGCCTCCAACCCTCGCTTCCATGTCCCCCCGAGGATGGCAGACGCAGGCCGCTGTACTCAGCCACTGTGCTTCCCAGCCCTCCGGTGAAACAGAGTCTCGTGTGCTTTTATACTTGGGCTCTCCTCGAACTGGGATTCTCCCACTCCACATCCCGGGTGGCTAGGGCAGCAGGTTTGAGCCACCATGCCCAGCTTCAGAGAACAATATTCTATGCACAGTAGTGGGTGGGAAGCAAGGAAACACATGTCTTCTGCTAGGAGAGGAAGGCCCCCTTCTCCCTGAGAACCACCAACAGCAAAGCCTCTCTCACAGGTCATAAAACCAAACCTAGTTAGGATCTAGCTTCAGTTGAGGCTGTGCTTCTAACCCTCCAACAGAAAAGCAACTAATTATATTGCCCTTGGAAGCAAGAGTATGTGGAAGTAAATGAAGGTTAAATCACGGTACCACATTATCTTTGTAAACAGTAAGACACAATCAGATATATAAGGTGTCATTACCTAAATGAAGGTAATTAAACATTTCTTTATCCAACACAAAAATAGCCTGATGATAGTATTATCATTCATGAGCTTGGCTCATAGATGAAATACAAACCGGAAAGATTCAGACATACTCAGATAGTTACTGACAACTAGTACTGCCGAGTAACCTGATAAACTCTGTCATCACCCCTTCTGGCAATTGAGAAGACTGAGGCTCACAGAAGTGAAATAACTTGTCCCAAGCCACACAGCTGTGTGGGGTAAACACAAATGCAGCCCATTATATGCAACCTATTAGTCAGCCTCACGTTCACTGACATCGGGGCACGTGCAGATTTTCAAACCATCACATGGCTGCGGTTCCGACTTCTTAAAAACTAAGGACCTCAGCAAGGTGTGGCGGCCCAAACCTGTCATCCTAGGTCCTCAGGAGACCAGATCATGACCACAGTTCAAAAGGATAGCCCTAGCAGAAAGGCCTGGGAATCCCATCTCAATGGATAGCTGGATAGGATGGTGCATGTCTATCATCATAGCTACAGCAAGAAGTAGAAATAGGAGGTTCATGGTCCAGGGAAGCCCAGAGAAGAGGCAAAATGCTGCCTCAAAAATAGCCAGATCAAATGGGGATGGAGGTATAGCTCAAGTAGTAGAATGCCTGCTTAGCAAGCATGAGGTCCTGAGTGGTAGGTGGCTCTGCACTGGAGTCCAGGGTAGAGCCAGGAGCAGTGGAGCAGCTGTGTGATCAGAACTCAGGATGCTAAGGCAGGAGGATCTGGAGTTCACGGCCAGCCTGGGCTACATAGTGAGACCTGTCTTAATAAGAGGAAAGAAATGGGTGAGAATGATGCAAGGAGTGAGTGACGTTGATCAAGACTCGGTGTATTCTTAGACCGATTGATAGAATGGCAACTCCTTAGTAAAACTACTTAAAGATAACAAAAATGTGCTTTTTAAAGGAAGTTAGCACAGGAAAAAAAGAAAAAGAAAAAGAAAAAGAGGGAAGGCAATGAGAAGGAGAAAGCATGAGACTAGAGGAGGTCGGGGAAAGACAGAGCAGGAATCAGAGCCTGGTCACTGCTGAACAGCTTTCACAAGTGCTTACTAAAAGCCAAACCAAAGTAGCCTCATGTCGTACATGCAGCCGGGGCCCATCAGACAGCGCACCTGCTGATTGTCCCAAGATCTCATCTCCTTTCTTCCTCTCACCCTTAAGTCCCACTTACCCAGCATTTGCCACAGCCGGCACGAGTTCCTGCATGTGTACGGTTGCCGGTTAATGAAGTTAATGAAAAAGCTCAGCAGGAGAGCAGTTCATTAACATCTGTCACGACTTAGCAGCTCAGCTTCTGGGCACGCTGTGTATTCATCTTGTGTCTGGGTGCCAAGGAAACGGGTCCTTTCCCTCCCTGGGTCCCTTTCGTGGGTGACATACAGCCACTGCCATCATGTGGCTGTAGAAGGCACAGCTACGCCATTCTAAAGAAATTCAACCAAAGTGTTTGACTGGAAAGATGGAAACTAAGCCCAACAGGAAATGCAAAGGCGATTCTCAAACTAAATAAGAAAGACCTGGGCAGTCCATGATTTAAGCCTGGTTGTGCTCTAGAACCTTTTCTTATTTGGTGGCTATCTGGAACTTGAGCTATAACATCCACATCAAAGGAAAGACTTCCAAAAACTCATCTACAAATGCCTGTGTATCCCACTCAGGCCTTGCATCAAGCATCATCCCAGCCATGCCACCTTACCACTCTTCGTGGTCCATCTCCTGCCAGCTTAGGATGGCATCTTGCCTTGCTCTGGAATGAAACTAGTTCCCACTTCTCCTTGCTCAAGCTGGACAATCCCCTAAATGATACTTGGGGCTGTGAGTGCATTGGGCTGTTCTCAGGTATTCCTCAGAACCCCTATTTACTGAGAAAAGAAAGAGGAGTTCCCATACCTACCACTGTCATTTGTCACACTGCCATTGAAGCACCTCTGGCCTGAGTGCTCCCCTTCCCCCCACCCAGCACTGATGCTAAAAACTAAGAGGAGATAGGACAGTACTGCTTCCCTCTAGGAGGGCACAGTGGGAGAAACAGACATGTAAGTGCAAGGCTGTGGTCCCTGGTGCTAAATGCCCTGTGAAATGACTGTTGCAGGATTAGTGCCCTGTGCTGGCTTTTTCTTTTATACACAGCTGGTGAAGTGTCCGGTGCTCTTTTAACAGCTTACAAATATGAACCTTGTATGGTCAGATAAGGCAAGCACTGGCATTATCTTACTGCTCTAGCTGGAGGGGCGGGGGGGGGGAGCTGAGGGCTGGAATACAGCGAGGCAAGAGCCAGAGCCACAAGTCCCTAGAACTGAGAAGACAAGAAAATGTGCATTACACACTGCTGTGGCATGGGCCTGGTGTATCTGTGCAACACAGGAGACATCTGAGATCCAAGTACTTCCCACGGAGCTGTGCCACTTTGGGACACCACAGCCACAGAGATTAAGATGAATCTAGCTCAGTCAGCCCAGAGCTGGAGATAGCTTTTCAAAGGGCAGTGCTCCCGAGGTGGTGTGAGTTGTGAGCTGGGAAAGAACTCCGGGCACAGAGTAGCCAGGCCCTGAGATGTCAGAAGCCTAGAACTGTATTCCCTGGGGCTGGAGGTGATGTCAGGGTGAGAGACAGGCCCAGAGCCCAGCCCAGCCCTTGGAATTCCTCCTGACAGCCTGGGTAACTTCAAGGATGAAGTTACACCATCAGATTCAGAGATGGCTTCGAGGGAGACCAGATCCTAGGTGAACTTAATTGGGAGGTTCTTACAAAATAACATAAGACACTAAATCTCCAGGGAGACGCTGGGCCTTGGGGGGAGAAACAGGAACAATGGCCTTAGAGACTCGCTCCTGGGTGTGTTCCTTAACCATTCTGGGGAGACAGCCCATCACCTGGAGTACAGCCCCGTCCCACTAGGGGGCGCCCAGAGCCGCTTCCTCGGGAGCAATGGAAAGAGGCTTAGAAAGGTTGGCTTTAACTCACATCTGGTCAGCTGCAATGAAGCCATCCCCACCATGCCTCACCCACTCCTGGGATGGCAGCAAGGCAGCCAGGTGGCAGGAACCATTGGGGGGGGTGCTCCCCAGGGACTAGACACTACCTTCCCCGTGCATGAACACAGGTCAGACCTCGGTGGTAAGACCAGGTCATTGGCACCCTCGGCTGTCCTCTATCCCCTCCTAGAAAGTGAATGGCAGGTCCCTGGCACTGTCCCCATGGAGGAATGAGTTTCTAGCCTCCCCTCAGTGAGGGTCCCAGCCCTGAGAAGCCCCCCCCCAAATGCCACCTGTCCTGTGTGTTCCAGCATCTTGCTTCCTGCTCCTGCACCATGAGAATCCTGCTCTGTGGCCTCCTGCTGCTCAGCCTGATCTCCAGCGCGGGCAGCAGCTGCCCCAGAGACTGCCTCACCTGCCGGGAGAAGCTCCGGCCAGCCCTGGACAGCTTCAACCTGGAGGTGAGTCCGGGAGGCACTGGGCTCACCCACCTCGCGGTCCGCATCCTCCTCCCCTTCCCTGAGCAGTCCCGGGTGAGAAACTGGGGCCTCTCCCACAGCTGGTAGGGCCTGTCCAGTGCCACCAGGCCAGGAGACAGAGGGGATGTGAGCTACCTCTTCCCAGTCTCCCTGTGATCTACCCACACGACCGCGTAACCACGTGACCACGCACCCAGGATGCTTACCTGCCCCCAGTGTTAAAACGGTGAACTCTTTTTTTCAGAGAATTTGGTACATTCTTAAAAGAACATTAAAATCACCATTATTCCTGGTAGTCAGAGAAAGAAGCCCCCTCGTTTTTACTTACCATAGCAGACCAAGATAAACTCATGTCCTTACACATGATCTGAAGTTATTTCCTTCTGGGAACATAGCCTAACTTGTTTTAACATTCCCTGCCTGTGGAGCACATACATTGCCCTCCAATTTTTATATTCCAGATGATTCTACAGTAAACATTCAAGTATCCGAGGTGACCTCTTAGTAACTTAAATTTTTTCAACTTGGGGTGCAAATAATCATTTGAGTAATCACTCACTAAGAGACTGTTAATTCACCTCCATTAATTTCAGTCTACAAAATTGTTCCTCTCCCATGGAATTCAGTATATTTCAATTATTTTTCTCCTTTGAAGTTAATTAAGCTGCTTTCAAGACATCATCTTTCAAACCCCTCAGCCTCTCAGAACAACCAAAGTAATTGTTCCTGTAGGCAGTGGAAGGTCCAGTGTTCTTGGTGGACTACTGCACCTTGGCATCTTTGCTGCAGCCTCAGCCCCGGCAGGCAGGCCACACCCCACGTCCTTTGCCTTTATTTGTTTTAGGTAAGGTCTCATGTGTTAGCCCAGGCCCAGCAGGGACCGCAATCCTCCCATCTCCACTACACAAGTAGCATGGATTTCAGGTGCACAGCAACCCCATCTTTCCCTCTTCCTCATGCACCAGGTTTTTCTCTGAGCACCTACCCCCATTACTCCGTCCTTGACGACACCAGTCTCTCCTGGTTTTTGTCCCTGGTTTGTGGGTCTCCTATGTTAGTCCATGTTTGTATGTCCATCCCCCACACATGAGAATCGACCCATAAAAACCTCACAATCAGAGATAAGTGCTTCACAGTTGCCTGCTACCCCCAACCCCAGACCTAATTGCCTGCTTGGTTGTGTTTGTATTTGCCTTTAACCTATTTTTAAGTTGGATAAAATGCCAAGCATGTGGCCAACCCTACCTCATTTCCCAATCTGTGCACCCTTGAATCCACCCACTGTGTGAATGATAGACTGGAGAGATTCATATTTCAGCCATCACATTACATAATCCTGTGCTGTTCTCCAGAACCCCAGAACTCTTGCCTTCATCAAGAATTCTTTCCTACTTCTAGTCTTGGTACATGGCCCAAGGATGTCTGGGATTGTTGTTGTTGTTGTTAGCTTTGGCTAGTAAATGACTAGCAGCAAAGCCACTGAAATGCTCTGGCCTGTCACTTAATTGTGAATGGCACAGCTCTACTCGCTCAATTAGAAGAACCTAGATTCACTGCATTGTTTTGGAAACAAAGTTTTAGGCAACTAACCCTCAAGAAGCAGTCTGGGGAAATATACTTAAAACTTCCTAAAGCTATATATAAAAGAAGCTACACACGGACACTCTCTGTGTCAATTCAATGAAAACTTTTGGCAGAAGGCTTTTGACTTACAATGGAAACTTCTTGTCTTGTCTTCTGTGCAGTTCATCCTAAACTATTTTAGTAGGACCTCCTAGAGCACACAGATTCCTAACATCACTTAGCAGCCATGGTGTCAGGAACTAGACCATCCCAGCAGCCTTTTTCTTTTCCCTTCAAAGGGCTCAAGTGCCGGTTCCCCATTTTTTTTTTTCGGTTGTTTGTGGGGCTTCAACTCAGGGATAGGCTCTGTCCCTGAGCTTTTGTGCTCAAGACTAGTGCTCTGCCACTTTGAACCACATCTTCTCTTCTGGTTTTCTGTTGGTTTATTGGAGATAACAGTCTCATGAACTTTCATGCCCAGGCTGGCTTTGAGCCTCTATCCTCCGGTCATAGCATCCTGAGTGGCTAGGATTACAGGTGTGAGCCACCAGTGCCTGGCCTCTGCTCCCCATTTTGCACCCTGATCTTTGCTTTGCAGTGCTAGGATGAGCCATGGCCTCACATGTTAGGACTCAATAGGCAAGTGCTCTGTCACTGAGCTACACTGCCAGCCGCTGTCCTAACCTTTGATGCCCACATCCGAATGGCCCTTTGCTCCATTTCCTTACAAGGCCAGCTTCGCTGATCAAATTGGCACCAATCCGGGACTCCAGATGCTCTTGCAAACTCTGATTTCACACAGCAATGCCATCGGTGTGGCCGGGAAAAACGTGTCCGGCTCACTTAACAGGCCATTAGCCCATCTCTGGAAAGAGGCTGGTGAGGCCCCTGAGCAGGGGGTTGGGCATTAACTCATATGCCCATCTGGTGTGAGCAAATGCTGTTGTGAATTCTGATAGCACACATTTTCCCTAAACCTTCTTCTAAATCAAGAGTTGAGATGATTTGGTCAGTCTCTAATTTACCCAACCGTGTGTTGGGTCTGTGGAAGGACCATGGCATCTGGCTCCATCATGAAATTTCATTGCCTCTGATTGACACAAAATGTAATTACCCTCTGGGCTTCCCAATCCAAAAAGCTCACAGAAGATGCAGTGGCCTCTAGACTTTACGCTTCCACCTGTTTCTATAACCCAAAGGAGCAGAGCAATTTAAGTGGCATCTGAGACTCCTCTTGTGTAACAATTGGACCAGGTGTGCCCACACGCGCGTGCTATGCAATCCTGGGGCAATCCACACCTCCCTGCCCTGCCGCTGACTCCTGGAGACAAGCGTTTCTCAAATGCACCACCTGCACATCTGGAGCTAGACAGCTGTGTGTCGCTGGGAACTGTGCTATGCCCTGAGCGATTCTGTCTCCTCTGCCCCTAGGGGCATTAAAAGACTCACCCACTATGACAACCAGAATGTCTCCATATTCTAGAGAATTTGTTATAGAATAATAATAGAATTTAGTAGAATGCCTGCTACTTGCTAGAATGAGAGGGCTCCTCCAGAGACCCTAACTTGCGACATGTGCCTGAGAAAATATTGCATTTAAAAAAAAATGCAACATGGACTTTCCACCAGAGCGCTCACTATGCAGAGGTTGGACAGAGCAGCAATTGCCAGGAACCCAACACAAACGGTATCACAGAAGAGAAGCCCTGTGTGTGGGCGGGGGGGGGGGGTGGCCAGGTTCCAAAGGATGAGTTGAAGGGGTCCCTCCAGGGAGGGGACAGAGTGACAAAAGACATGGAGGTGTTGGAGGCACAGGAACAGCCCCGTGTGTGTGCACAGAGAAAGCAGAAATAAGCCATAGAAAGTGGACTCGACCTAGAGCTAGTGGAAGTAGGTAAGGGCTCCGCTCAAGGAGCTGGAGCTATTTTACAGATAGAACAAACATGTCAAGGGCAACAGAAGGATGCGGCTGGAGTTCTTTTTCAGGAAAAGCATTCTGCCAGGGGCCTGAGATGGATCTGAGTGGCAAGGGGAGGTGGAGAGACCACTCAGAGGTACTCAGACGGTGGCAATGGGGATGGAAGGGAGAGGCGGGCCTGAGAGGATAAGAAGGGAGGGAGAGCTGCACCCGAGGAGTGAAACCTCGGTCAGCTGAGGGAGAGACACAGAGCCCGCGCAGAGGAACCCGCCCACCCACACGCGTCCAATCCCTGCGCTATTCATGGGGGCCTCAAGTCACAGCCACAGCTGAACCCAGACAGCGATGCCCCCACGTCCGCCACCCCAGAGCCAAAGCAGGAGGGGGGAGAGGAAGGATGCTCTCCCCAGCTGAGTCCTCCCTACTTCAGGGAGGAGGGAGGCGCAGGGCCCCCGGGGGGTTTCCATTCTGTCTGACGGGCAGCGGGAGCGGAGAGAGCTGCACCGCGTGGCGGAGGCTCTGCCCCGCAAGCTCAGGCGCAATGGGGCTTTCATCCGACGAAGGCCAGACATGCAGGCAGGAGAAGTGGGAGTCAAGGCCAAACAGCCGGGAGAAAGGGGAGGTGGAGGCAGAGGCTCCCGGGAGACCCAACCAGAGACCGGAGGGCGGGAGGGAGGAGCCGAGGCCAGGTCTGGAGAAATGGCCCCCGGTGGCCTCCTAGGGAGGTAAGGCCGAGCTGCCACCCGGAGTTGGGGGGTGGGGAGGTTACAGGGGTGGCCTGCGTCCAGCCTGCCCACATTCCAGAAGATGTGCCGCAAGAGTGATGGCCAGTGTGGGGGGGGGGGGGGGGGTAGAATAATCATCACAGTAATAACACGGCCCGGGTGGATGGTTACCAGTGATCCTAAAAATACACAGGCAAAGCCAGCCCTGCGGCCCCCGCCCAGCATCCCAGCCCCGGGGGGGGCGGGGGGCTGAGATCCGAGGCTCGAGGGTGAAAGGCAGCACGAGCAGGGAAGCCTGGGAGACTCTCCTCTCCAGTGAAGCACAGAAGAGCCCTGGCCTTGAGTGGAAAGAGAAAGCTCGCTCAGGGCCAGTGCCTGGGCTCCGAGTTCAAGCCCCACAACCGGCAATCATAGTGATCACAATAAGAACAGTGACACACGGGCAGACTCAGGTACCGTTTCCTACCCTCAGTGTCTTTAACCAGCCTGACCTGCACCGTGCCTGATGCGAGAACGGAATGCAGGTCTTCTTTCTGGGTGACGGCCGGGAGCGGGGACCCCCCCCCCCACGCTGGCTGAGGATTCAGCGGGCTGCAGCGCTCGGGGTCCCCTGGGTTAAGCTCACGTCTGGCTTCTTTGTTAGCAAACGGATGGACCTGGACCCCAGGGCTCTTTTCTTTTTCCATCTCCGAAGGACAGGGGATTTGAACCCCTCTCCCCGTGTCGGGCATGGCGCTCACAGAGGCCCCCTCCCCTCCCCCCCGTGTCCTTGCAGGCGTGCATCCTCGAGTGTGAAGACAAGGCCTTCCCCGGCCCGCCGTGGACGCCCTGCACCAGGGCCATGCCCGGGGGCTCCGGGCAGCTCGGCCCCGCCCCGCCCCAGCCCGGGGCCTCGGAGCTGCGGCACCTGAAGCGAATGCCCCGTGTCAGGCGCCTGTTCGAGGCCCGGGGCGGCGGCGCGGAGCCCGGCTCCCAGGAGGACGGCGAGGGGGAGCAGAAGCAGCTGCAGAAGAGGTTCGGGGGCTTCACCGGGGCTCGGAAGTCCGCCCGGAAGCTGGCCAACCAGAAGCGGTTCAGTGAGTTTATGAGGCAGTACCTGGTCCTGAGCCTGCAGTCCAGCCAGCGCCGGCGCACCCTGCACCAGAATGGTAATGTGTAGCCGCAAGGGGAGCCCCCCAGCTGCACCGGCACCGCAACCCTTGAGTGAGTTGGGCACCAATGAGCTCATATACCCAACGGTTTAGGCCATCTCCCAGGCTCGGAAACACACTGGCACGCATGCGCATGGACACACACACACACACACACACACACACACACACACACACACACACCCTCTGTCTACGTACATATGTATGTAGGTAGGTGTGTGTGTGTCTATAGCAAAGACCCCAGCTCCTGGGATGCTGGGGCGGGAAGTCTTCCTCCCTGCCTCCTGCCACCCTTTCTCTGGGTAGCAAAGCTTTTCCTATGATTGCTCCCTGACGCTGGCCACTCCCGTTTAGAGATTGGTCACCATGGGGATAATAGTAGTATGTTAAGATAACTAATCCCTCTAGAGTGCTCCAGGAGCTTAGTTACTATGGGGACAGTTAAGTGGACCAATTCTCCTGGCCAGTTGCCATAGCAACCATTCAGCTCACCTTTCCTGGGAGACGTTATCTCAGAAAACCAATAGCTGGACCTACCCTTAGCCCTCTGCAGCAAGGAGATTATTGTGGCTATGGCTTGTTTCACCTTCAAAGATGGCTGACCTACCCCTCGCTTCCCCTGGGTTTCAAAGCAACTGAGCTCCATGGAAACCATTAAACATCCCCATCTCCCCCAGCCAAGGCGGGCTTACTAGGACCAGGAGTTTTGCTTTCTGCTTCTTTTTTTTCTTCTTCTGCCAGTAATCTGTCCATCCTACCATCTTGCCAGTGTGGTCAATGGCACAACCACCCAGCTGAGTCTTAAGAATTTGGCCCACATGACTTAGTAGCTCTTAGAATACAAACTATGCAGTGCAGCTTCTTTCCTTGATTTCTGTTCCTTTTCAGAGTACCCTTTTTGTCTTGCCTTTTTCCTTCCTTGTTCTCTTTTACCCTTCCCCAGCTCCTACCTCTCCAAGCGAACTTATATAAGTCCTATAATAGGTACAGTAACAGACAGCCAATGCCCACCCAAGCGCTCCACACTCGGTTCTTCTTAGCTCGCCAACCATCAGAACTTAGGGTAGCATTGAGAGCTAGCAATGTAGATTTCAGAAAATCTTAACCATCATGTCTCTGTGCCTAATTTTGCATATAGGAATGTGATTGGAGCATTCTGCCACACATCTCCTGAAGCAGTCTGGAAACTTTGTCTAATGAGGGGGCATTAAAAAATAAATCTAGTCCATTTGACAAAATCATCCCAGGGCATTACCCAAGTAGGGAGGGCGATTCTGATCGAGGAGTAGAAAGGAAAAAATGCCTGCCTGCGTTCTCTTATTTCCCTTCCCACAAGCCACAAGTCTCCATCCATATATCAATCTTCGGTGACCACATCCCGGCATGGAGGTGACCCACACAGGACCTCAAGGGGAGGCTGACACTTTATTTGCAGCAAGCTCATTGCCAAAAGGGGCAACACGCATTAAGTTGTGGGGAGGCGGCTGTTGTGTTTGTTTTAGAATAACCTGTAGCAGCCCCAGGTGTGCCACGCTGGGTCTGACGTCATACTCTTGGATCCTTTCTGCTCCTTTCCAAGACTCATGTGCACAATCCTAACCGTAAATCTTTCAGAAGCAATGTGTATTCAATTCCACCATAGCGTAAAGACATTTTTCTCAATCGTGGCTCCTGAGGGGCACAAAAGTTCAAGTGTAACTCTCAACCACCGTGGTCTTTGCCTAAAGACAGTTCAAGGTCAGGCCCATTGGCACAAATCAATTTCTTTGGGGAAACCATTAAAGCCAGACAATTGGTTTTTCTGATTCTCTATTATACTTCCCACTGAGCGGCGCTGAACCGCGCTGGTAAACGAGCTTCTGTCAGCCGCGTTCCTCAAGGTGAAAAGCAGGTGATCAGAACTCGGGCAACGTCCACCCACTCTGTGGTGTTACTGATGGCTCTCTTCCCTCCCGGACAGCCATCTCCTCTGTTTCTATTTTCCACGCTGCTGAGTTCCGGCGTGGACACGTTCACGAGGCAGCTGAAGCCCTGTGCTTATTCACATACACACAACAACCTGCCCTACACAGGATAAAGATTCTTCCAGCCTAGCCAGCTCCCATTGCCAAAGCTGTTCATGACTGCTAAGACATCCAAAGATCAGTCTATATTTAGCAGGCTGGAAGGGAATAGAAGTAGCCATTACTGGAGTTGGGTAAGAACCTCTTAGAAAGTAGGATGCTGTCTCAGGAGAAGGATATTGGGTGTAGCCCTGCCCGGGACTGAAGGCTGGGAATGGCCAGGTGCTAGTGGCTCACGCCTGTCATCTTAGCTACTCAAGAGCCTGAGATCTGGGGATCTTGGTTTGAAGCCAGCCCAGATAGGAAAGTCCATGAGATTCTTATCTCCCATTAACCACCAAAAAGTGCGGAAGTGGAGCTGTGGCTCAAGTGGCAGAGCTCCAGCCTTGATTGAGCCAAAAAGTTAAGGGACAGCACCCAGGTCCTGAGTTTAAGCTCTAGTACCAGCACACACAAAAAAAAGGAAGGAAGGAAGGAAGGAAGGAAGGAAGGAAGGAAGGAAGGAAGGAAGGAAGGAAGGAAGGAAGGAAGGAAGGAAGGAAGGAAGGAAAAGAAAAGAAAATTCAGGAAGAGCACCAGGCATTCAGGAGACCTTTCTCTTCCTTAACCCTGTCCTGTGGTCTGTCGTGTTGTAGTTCTCCTGCCCAGGCCTTGACCTTGAGCACAGTAGCAGGCCGGCTCTCAGCCAAGTGTTAATGACACGAGCCTTAGAGGCCGCATGTACTCATCACACAAGAAACTCCAGCAAAGCCCATTTCGAATGGCACACCCGGGGCGGGGGGGCAGTGTTTGGGCATGGGGCGCGCAGATACCCACCAATCCCTCTCCCATCCAAGGGCTGACCCTGCAGGAGCCTCGGTGGGTGAGGGGAGCGGAGGGGGGGGTGGGGTAGATGGTAGGAAACCCTTCTGGCAACTTGGGTAGCTTTCCCCTTGGCCTCCTTCAGATGGCTTCAAGTCCCTTGGGCAAATGGGAGGGTCAGAAAAAGCATCCGATGCGCCATTTTAATCCTTTCTGTCTCCCCAGGCATCCGGGTGATCCCCAAAAGAGCATGTGTCCAGCCCCAAAGCTGCCGACTGGGCGTGAGGATTCTTCCTCCCCTGAGGCACTGAGCGCCCGCAGCCCGTCTCCAGTGTTGTCACCCCTCCCGACGGCATGTTTCTTCACCCCCTTGTTGCTACATCAGAGTGTATTTTTGTAATTTCCGCTGCTGACATTTTCCTGGCCCCATCTGGCCTTCTCGCCCGCCACTCCCCTCTTCTGGAGCTGGGTGAGAGGAATCTGAAGCCCAGCCTGGGGTTTTGACCCATCACTGCCACAACTTGTTTGTAAAAGAGCTGTTCTTTTTGACTGATTGTCTGAAGCACCTATTTGTCCATTAAACTTCTACTGAGCAAATGGTGAATAAACTCCTTCATTGTGTGGAGGGGACGTGACTGAGAAGCACAGACCCAGCACAAACGCTCTCAGAGCTGCCTCTCCCGGGAAGAAGAGACTAAAGCCACCAGCTCGGCATCCTCGAAGCCAGGCGGGGTGAGATGTGGGAGCAGCAGCCCCTCAGCAGGTGCACCGACCACGCCTGGGGCAGGAGGTCGCTCACACAGCTGTGTTCTCACAGCTGGGGGTGGGGGAGAAAGTGTGGTTCTCAGAACTCTGTATTTGGGGGGCTGGGAATATAGCCTAGTGGTAGAGTGCTTGCCTTGCATATATGAAGCCCTGGGTTCGATTCCCCAGCACCACATATATAGAAAAAGCCAGAAGTGGCGCTGTGGCTCAAGTGGCAGAGTGCTAGCCTTGAGCAAAAAGAAGCCAGGGACAGTGCTCAGGCCCTGAGTTCAAGCCCCAGAACTGGCAAAAAAAGAGAAACTTGCATTTTTGACAAGTTCCAGGATGCAAATCCTCTTGGTTTGGGAACCAATAGATTGGAAGGGAAGGGGTGGAGCTAAAGTAAACCTACTAACTACCCCCCACTTAAGATGAAGCACATTAATGTGGGTGACTGTTAAAAGCCCAGCCAGGAAACACAGGAAGAGTCCAAAGACAAGTCACAAGTTAAAGGTCTACAAAACTGGAGTGTCTTTGTCTGTTTTCTGCCACTGTAACAATAGCACACAATTACCTCTTGATGTCCAGAAGGGATTCCAAATTCTGCGGATGTTTAAGTTGCTTACATGAAATGGTTCAATTTGCGTATAACTTGCACACGGCCCCCTGTACAAATACTGCATAGTTGTGAGTCCAACCAATGCCAGCCCAAATGGTAAGGCCAGGGGGCCCCCAGCTGCAAATAGAGAGGTAGGTGATTGATTTAGGGGAACTCCGGCCAACAGGCAGGACAGCAGGCTGACTCTAGTTGTGATTCCTTTGGGGGGGGGGCGGCAAGGATGAGGAAGAAGGGGTACAAAGGCTGCTTGGTTTGACCAGCTCGTGACATGCCAGTCTCCCTCCCTCCCTGTCCCTAGAAGCCACCCAGAGGCACCTCCTAGACCCCAAATGGCTCCCAGCCTCTCCTGGAAGAACACCTAATGGAGAAGGGGCCCCAACCTGACCACCACCACCTCGCATTCTTACGAGGAGAACCCACCCTCCTCTCTCTATGACGCATGCATGAACAGTGCAATGCGTTCCCACAACCTGCACCAGCCTGGCTTATTTGACGGGTCTTCCAGAATGGCCAGATGCCTCACTGAGGGTTAAGAGTTCAATACCTCCATTTTCAGAAGCCACTTCTGAGGAACCAAGGGGGAGGGAGGGGGAGGCGACGGCGCCCCGGCCACTGAGCCGACTCACTAAGGACGTGGCTAGCACCTAGAATGGATGCTTTTAAGAATGGACCGTGCTGAGAACTCATTCTCTAAGGAAAGGACTATGGTTTGAAGATGCTGGAACAGACCCACAAAGCTGCCTGTGCTGAGGGTCGGGTCCCCCGAGTGGCAGGAGTCTCGGTGCCTGGGGAGAAGCCCTCCGTGGAGTGTCCTGGGGAGGGGGAGCCGAGGGACCCCGGCCTCCCTGGCTGTTTTCACAGAATGATCAGTCTACCTCGGGTATTTTGCTATGGTTAGGAAAAGATGAGTAAGATACGGGAATGTTAACAGCTCCTAAGCGCCTAGCTCACTCCTCAATAGATTCAGAAATACAGCCAAGAATAAACGACCCCTCACCAAGCGATACAAGCAACGGACAACAGTTCCCACCTGGGTTACAGGCCTGGGGTCGCCTCGGCAGGCTCTTCAGCCTGCGTGCCTCGCTCTCCTCACCTGCACGATGTGGACAGTAAGTCCCCCGCAGGGCCACTGCACGGCGGTAAGCCACGTCCTCGGTAAACCTGACCTACTGGTTTGGTGGTAGAATTTTTGTTTTGGTTCCGGTTCTAGGGCTTGAACTCAGGGCCCAGGCCCTTGTTCCTGAGCTCTTTCTAGCTCAAGGCTAGAGCTCTATCACTTGAGCCACACCTCCTCTTCCAGCTTTTGGTGGTTAACTGAAGACAAAGGTCTCACGGACTTCTCCTGCCCAGGCTGGCTTCGAACCACAATCCTCAAGTCTCAGCCTCCTGAGTAGCTGGGATCACGAGCGTGAGCCGCGGCACCCGGCCGCTTTGTAGTTCTGGGCTCTGCGTGAGCCCCGGCCTTCCCAGCCCCACGGCGGCTATCTGTCCTTTCTCTTCATGCCCTTCCCAAGGTCACCTGTTACTACCAAACGCGTGTGTGCAGCACGCTACAGCGCGGCCCCCAGGACAGGAGGACCGGCGAATGAGGGGCAGACGCACGGGGAGTCAGACAATGTACCATTTTATTCCTTATAAAATATATTTCATATCGTTGCTGTAAAAACATTACATTTCACATTTTTTAAAAAAATTTTAACAGTAAAAATAATACTTGGAAGACAGCGAGGGGGGAGAGGCGCCAAAAAGACAAGGTCACAAGTGGGGTTCAGCTCTGCTCCCTCTTCTCTACTCTGTGTGTGTGTGTGTCTGTCTGTGCGTCTGTCTGTCTCCCTCGTAAAGTGAGAACTTGCGATGACGAGACAGCAACAGGGCAGATTTCTTCCAGCAAGTCCTCTGCCACCCCACGCTCCCGAGGCTGGCTGTCACCGCGCGGCCACGGTGACGAGAGCCGGTCGGTGAAGCCGGACACACAGCCAGGCTCCGCCCAGCGGCCCGGCACCAACTCCGAGGGGACAAACGGCGTCCAGGACGCGCTCGCCGGGCCCACGGAGGGGCTGGGAAGGGGGGAGAGAAACGCACGACCCTAGGGCCAGGCCCCACGTGCCCCGCAACCCCAGGGACAGCCACAGACGGAGGGGCCGGCGGACGCCGCGCAGGGCCGGGGAGCAAACGCAGACGGGGACAGCTGCGCGGAAGCGAGAGAAAGTACGAGAACAAAACCCACACCGCCCCGGGGCTGACCGCGTCCCCCCACCCTGCGCCCCCTTCCTGCCTCGCGCCCCCAGGGGATGAGCAGCCGCCCCGCGTGGGGACGCGCGGGGGACGCCGGCCTCTGGGCGCGTGGGGATGAGGGCGGAGCCGCCCCTGGCCGGCCTGGCGTGGAGTGCCCTTCGCCCTCCGTGACCCCCAACCCCTCACCAGGTCACCTGAACACGCGGCGTGCGTCCGGCCGAAGCGCGGGTGTCTATTCCCGCAGGACGCCGCGCGGAGGCCGCCGCTGGGCCCCTGACGCGCGGGCCCCCGCCCGGGACCCCGGACGCCACACGCGGAGCGGCCCCGAGGCGCCCACGGCCACGCCGGGCCGAGAGGGGGAACGCAGGGCAGCGCGGGCCCTGCCCCCAGCGCCGGGCTAACGCCCCGTCCACGCCCCGAGTGGCCCGGCGAGAGCAGGGCAGCGCGTGGACCCCCACGCCCGCCCCCAGCCCCCCAAGCCCCGCGGGCTCGGGACCCACCCCGCGCCCGCAACCCGCCTGCGCCCGCGGCCTCCTCAGCCTGCCTGGACCAGGAACACGGGCAAATCCCAGGCGAGCGGGAGACAGGGGAGCCGGCCAGAGCCCCTCGGGGGAGGGAGGGGGGCCCCAAGGAAAGCAAGCTCTCGGGGGCCAGTCTTTAAGAACCTCTCCGTCCTGGGCTCTGAGAAGAAGCCGTGCACCTGCTGCGATGGGACCCGACGCGGGGCGGGGGGGGGGGGGGGGACCCTAGATCCCGACGCTGTCACTTCGCAAGGGTCCCACCACACCCACGGCAGAGGAGCCGCGGGGCACTCGCCCCCCCACCCCGGCCCCCTCCCCGGCTGCCACCGACGTCTTCATCTCATTTCTTTTGCGGCTTTTCTTTAGGGGAAGGAAACTCATGTCGTCCACAGTCCAGGGCCGTCGAGGGGCCGCCTCCCCACCACCGCGCGCACGCGCGCCCCCCGCAGGCCGGGCGGGAGGAGGGGCCGGCGGGGGAGGAATTCTTTGGTCTCTGGTTCACTGCAGAATACCCTTGGTCAGGTCTGGCTCTCTCCTATCGTGAGGGAAAGAAAAATAGTTTCGCTCCTTTTTTTTTCTTTAAAAAAACAACAACAACAACAAAGTAACGCGTCCCCGGGGCGGGCGGGGCGGGAGCGTGGCCGGGGCTCCCCGCGGCGGCGGCGCGGAGGGCGGGTCAGTCCAGGAAGCGCTGGCAGGCCTTCTTCCAGCGGCACGCCGTGCACCACTGGTCCCGGTGCTCGATGCCGTACACCTTGCGGCACTTCTTGGCCTCGCCGCGGGCTTTCCTGCCCAAGAGAGGAGAGGGTTCAGCGTCCCCCTGCGGGGTTCACGGGGTTCACGCGGGACCGCGGCCAAGCGCGGGGCGGGGCGAACAAGGAGAGGCGGGGCTGGGCCCCGGGCCTGTGCCTTTCTGTGATCCTGCTACTCCGGAGATTGCGACCAGAGGTTCAAAGCCGGCCCGGGCAGGGAAGTCCATGCGACTTCTCATTAACCGGCAAAACACGGTAAGGCTGAGCGCGAGGCCTGGCTCAGGCGGCAGCACACCGGCCAAGCCGGCGGTGAGAGTAAGTGAGGAGCCCTGGGCTCAGCCAGGGGCCTAGCACGTGACAGAAGAAGAGGTCGGAAGGGGTGCTCCCCACTGGAAGCGCCGGGCCAGCGCCGCCCCCCCCCCCGCCCCTGCCTCCACACCAAGGGCGCAGGCGCGGACAGGCCGCCTGTCAGGCAGGGGCGGCCGCCTCACCTGGTGCTGCTCTGCGCCCGGGGCGGCGAGGTGACGGCCAGGTGAGGTTTCACCGCGGGCGGTGGCGGGGGCTCGCTGAAGCTGAGCGATCGGCTGCGGACCTGGGGGGGGGAGGAGCGTGAGGCCTCTCCCCCACCCCCCCGCCCTTCCACCCACGAACGGACCGCAGATGGGCACTACCCTGGAGGCCAAGCGACCTCCTGAGGGAGGGCAATCCAGGCAGACAGGGCCCTGGCCGGCCAGGCTGGGTCAGGGAGACGCAGAGGGGGAGCGGGCCCGTGGGAGCCAGCACAGCCGGGGGCGGGGGGCGGGGGGGGGGGGGGGGGAGCTACAGTGAGGAAGGCCTCGCCCTGGCGGGGTTAATGCATCACCAGAGCGGGACAAGGTGGGGGGGGCTTCGCTCTGCCTCTCCCTCTCCAGCACCTTCCCCCACGGAGGCCGCGCGGCCCGGGGCGCCCCCTGTGGCTCAGAGTGGAGACTACAGTCTGCCGTGTGGGAGCCAGGGCCTGGGCTTTCTACTCCAGCCCACACAGCGCCTCTCTGGCTCCCGTCTTCCCTCTTGCCCACCTCCCTTGCCTACCGCCCACGTTCTCTCCTTTCTTGCCCCTTGGCACGGACCCTCTATTGCCTGTGATGCCCACAGACATTCACAGCTCAGTAGTGACCTGACCGGGCCCCCCAGCGGGTTGGAGGACAAGCACACCGTGAGCACTTTCCCGGGCTCCATGTCTGGGGAAGGGGAGGACACGTGGAAGCTTCAAGTCTGGGGGCCAGAGGTCTGCCAAGGAGACCAGCCAACGCCAAAGACTCAGCTCCCACCCCTCGGGGTGTGGGCGAGAGGCCCAGGATCGTGCCGAGGGCACACTCACCGGTGAGAGGGGGGTGGCGGCAGGGGCAGCAGCCCAGCTGATGCTGGTGTAGATGTGAGGGGAGACGGGGATCTGGAAGGAGGGGAGAGCCTGTGGAAAAGACGGGGTGTCAGCCAGGCCCCGCTCAGGAAGCAAAGGGTCCCGCCCAGGGCCCGTCGCTTCCCTTCCCACAGCAGGACCAGGGCCTCGGCTCTCCCGGGCTCCCCTCGGAGCTGGTCCGGTGCCAGCTTCCTGACTCCATCCTCACAGGCGTTCCCTGCCGGGCCGGCTCACCTGCCCAGAACACGCCTCGGGCAGCCGCTACAAGAAGCATGGGGCCTCCCGGGAGGCGGGGTGGCGTGCCCAAACGGCCACGTGCGCACACGTATGCGGCTGAGATCTATTTATAAAGACGCCGGCCACGAGGCCCAGGCCCACGGGGCCAGCGAGGGCTGGACGCGGGCCAAAGATGAAACCAGCTACGCGGTCACTAGTTCTCACGAGGAGAAGCGCTGGCTCATTTTGGAAAAGCTTTTCTGATTGGAAAGCACGACCTTTCAACTTGCAAACCGTCCCAGGGCCTAATAAAATCGAGCTACAGGCACACGAAGGTGGTCCGTGCAGTGCTCTCTGTGGCGGGGACGACCGTCCTGATGTCGCTCTGACCACCCCCCAACCTCACGGCACCACGCAGGGTCCCTCCGGGGTCCTCACTGTCTCCTTGGGCCTCTAGAAGTGAGCACTTGACGTACCGACTGCAGCTCATCATTTCTCCATGAAAAGTTCCCTGGCCCAACATCTGACGCAGAGCAGGTTCAAGGCTGGGCTGTCTGCCTGAGCCCAGATAGAACACGGGCCGCGGGAATCCCAGCGCCACGACGCCAGCGCCTGTGCAACCACTGACCCGACAACCCCCACGCCTGGTGGCTCAGGAACTCGGGGAGATCTCTTCACCACCCCTCCCCAGGGCTGCCGTGAAAACTCGGGGAGTCCCCTGGTTACCGGGTGACACCCCCTTTCCTTTTCCTGCTCTGTGGGATCCCAGTTAGCCACGTGGCCGCAGAGCTCGGTGTCAGGCAGGGGGCCAGGGGTCTGTGATCTGGCTAGCTGGCGACCACTCAGCTCCCAGGCCAAGCCCGTGTGTCCCCCTGCACCATACCTGGTAGGCATGGTCGGCCTGAATGTGCCAGAAGGAGCCGGGGGCTGACTTGCTGAGCGCCCCCGAGGGCAGGGGAGACTCCGGGCCGGGTTGCTCGGGTCTGGAGTACGGAGCTCTGGGCGGAGGCAGTGGAGGAGCAGCGAGGGACGGGCTGGTCACCCGGGGGGTGGACGCTAGCTCGGCAGAGGGCGTCCCGGGGGCGGAAGGGCCAGGCGCGGCGGCCACAGCCGACTCTTCCTTCATCTGCACCTCCGTGTAGTAGAAATCCTCCTCCCGCTTGAACTGGTCCGAGTCCACAGTGTCCCTGTGCGGAAAGCAGATGCCAGCGGTTCAAAGCCAGGGGACACCGAGGTACGAGGGGGACTCTTGGCGCCCAGAAAGCCAGGGAAGGTACGCTAGGCCCCCGGGAGCCCTGATCCCAATCTCGGCGGCCACCACGCAGCCTGCACGGAGGACAGGGCCCCGGCCCCGCGGTCCAGCACGCACACGGAGCCCCGGGCCCCTGCGGGAAGCGGACACAGAACGCGGCCGCCCCCGCTGTCGGCCACAGGCTGTCACCGGGGAGCTCCATCCAGCGCTGGAGCGCCCGGCTTGCCGCCAGGCAGAACAGGCAGAGCTCGGCCGTCACCACGACGCCGTCATCGCGGTGCGGCCGGCCCGGGTGACCCTCTCGGCGAGCCACGCTTGGGAACAGCAGAATGGGGGGCCCCCAGGACAGGAGGCCCGAGCCCCGCGCCTACCCCAGGTGGAGCGCTTTGACGTGCCGCTTGATGCCGACGGTGGAGCGCAGGACCTTGCCGCAGCTGGGCCACAGGCACTTGTACATGACCTTCACCGAGTTCTAGGGGAGAGAAGCCCAGGTGGCAGGCCCGCCCTCGCTGGCTGGGGACTCCAGGGGCGCTGTCCTCAGCCAGGCCCTCGTGAAAGGATCCTCGAGGGCAGGAAGCCTCAGAGGCGGGCAAAGCAGCACCGGGGCTGCGGCTGCCCCCACGGCCCCTCCTGCGGAAGCCAATGCAGGAAGGCGGGTGGGGGGTGGGGGGTGGAGGGGGCTGGGAGGAAGCGACTCAGGAAGAGGCTCTCACATCAACTCCCGCCGTCCGTCGAGGAGACCGAGGGGGGCACTTGGGGTCTCCCCGCTCCTCCAGGCACACCTTCGGTCACGTACCTTCCTCTTCCGTGGAGCCGGCTCGTCCAGCAGGAAAGGGTCGGGGTCGGTCTCAAAGCCATGATCGGTTTGGGGAGAACCGAAGGCGTCCCCCAAGTACTTGGGGCTGGCCTGGGGGTGGGGCGGGGAGGGGGTGGAGACGCCACTGCCCCCGCTCCAGTGCCCGCTGGTGGTGCTGCTGCCGCTGTCGGACACGTCCCCACTCTCCTTCCAGGGGTCCCCACAGGCCACGCGGGACGCTGGCAGGACGGAGAGAAGGGGGGAAGGACATTTAGGGGCTTGTCTTCCGGCATAAAAAAAAACAAACCACACAACAAAACAAGATCAGAAAGAAACAAAATCGCCTTTGCAAGCTGCAGTGAAGACCGGAACCAGGCCGTTGACCAGAGCGACTTCTAGCAGCAGCCCGGCTGTGCCTGCGGTGCCACTACGATTCGTGTGCCGTTCATGAAAAGAACCCAATTAAAATGTATTTCTCAAGCCAGGCACGGTGGCTGCTGCCTATAATCCCAGCTACTCCGGGAGGTGGCGTTCTAGAGAACCACAGTTAGGAGCCAGACCAGACCAAAAGTCAGGAAGATCTCATCTCAACAAACAACAGGTGGACGCTGGCGCCAGGCACGGGGGCTCACGCCTGTCATTCTAGCTAGTCAGGAGGCTGGGATCGGAGGATCATGGTTTGAAGCCAACCCAGGTAGAATATTCCATGAGACTCTTATCTCCAGTTAACCATCAGAAAGCTGTGTGAGGGCTGGGAATATAGCCTAGTGGCAAGAGTGCCTGCCTCGGATACACGAGGCCCTAGGTTCGATTCCCCAGCACCACATATACAGAAAACGGCCAGAAGCAGCGCTGTGGCTCAAGTGGCAGAGTGCTAGCCTTGAGCAAAAAGAAGCCAGGGACAGTGCTCAGGCCCTGAGTCCAAGGCCCAGGACTGGCAAAAAAAAAAAAAAGAAAGAAAGAAAGCTGTGTGAGACCCTCAGTTCAAAGGTTTAGACCTAACACGCATGAACAAAAAGACGGGCATGGTGGTATGTGCTATAGTCCCAGCTATGGAAAGAGCAGAGGTAGAAGAACGTTGGTCTGAGGCTGGCCATGGCAACACACAAGACTGGATCTGAAAAATAACTACAAGGGCTGGGGGTGTGGCTCAGGGGATGGCCTAGCAAGTGAGGCCTCAGTAACGCCACTACCCCCAAATAGTTCTCACTGTATATGCTAAAAAAAATGGAGGAGCCTCCATCCTGACTGAGAGCCAAGGCAGCTCTTTCCCACTGACTTACATGAGACATATATTGTAATTGGGGGTGGGGGGAACCAACTCTTGAGCAACAGAAAGGTTCTTCTACCAAACAGGAATTGACGACATAGGATTATGGCATGTTATCAGTGAGCTATGTACAGGTTGTATACGTGCATGCTCACTCCTAGCAGAAGTGCAGTGGTCGTTCTCTTTCCATTTGGAACACTTTTTTGGACCTTCTGACCCAAGCTCTTGGCTCCCCTACACTTGGAGAATGTCCTAGAACTTAAAGGGACCTCCCTTCTTTCTGAGTCTTTGCTTGGGCCAGCCGAGCAGGCACGCACTACCAGGCCTCACCACTAGGTGTCCTCAGCGTGTGGTGAAGGCCTCCAGCAAGCTTTGAGTGGAAATAATTAAATTTGCTTTAGCTCTCTCCTTTATATTTACTTTCTATCTAAGGAGCTGATTACTTATGAGCGATGCTTGTAAAGGCTGCTTCCCTCCTGGCATGTCCTTGGAGATAACTCCATATTCTACAAGCTTTTAGGCAGCTTGCAATTCAATTAGGGCTCAGGATTAAAAAATTATTCCCTGGGAATGAATAAGTATCACTAATTACCAAAAAACAAAAAAACAAAAAACAACTTCAGGTTTCCTACAAGTCTTGTCAAAGGACTAATACCCAGAAATCTTTCCTTCCCCCATTTCACTGATAAAGTATTTTGAGGTCATGAACAGCAAGATTTTGTTTTAATTGAGAAATCTGAAGTCATACCACTTGCTTTCATTAAGCAATTTGGTTTATTTATGGCTTTGGTTCCATGACTCCAGGTGTTTGGCCTATAATCTCACTAAAGTGACAAGGCATTTGGAATGGAGGCATGAATTTTCTGAAGCCACTGGGAGACCATTGGGCCTAGTTCCACCTTGGTGAACTAAATATTTCTCTCGGCCTTGTCGAGCTCTGAAGTGCCGCAGACCTTGCTCACATGGCCAGTGCGGCTCAGCACCGAGCTCAACCAGCTTCCCAACGCGCCAGGAAGCTCCCCCCGACCCCGGGGGGGGGGGGGGGGCTCAGTGGCGCTCGGGCAGCCTGCAAGCCTCCAGAAACCCTAGGGCAAACTGACTATGGAGATCAGCTGCTCCAAGACAAAGTGGGGCCTGGGCCGGTGGTGTGCCTGGAGCCCTCTAGCCCCGGTGACTCACCAGAGAAGTTGGTCTCTGCCCTGGGGGGGCTCTGCACGACCGGACTGCAGGACAGGGACGTCAGTACCATGGCCGCCATCATCTCATCCATCTCCACCGCATCCGACTTCCTGCATGGGAACGAGTGGGGAGAAGCTCGCTGTCCGCGCAGACTGACCCACCGGAACAGACACCACCTCTGGTTACTCCAGGAGATGCCCGTCCCAACAGCCCAGTGTGCCCGTGACAGTCTCCTCCCTAGACAGGCCGCCTGGCTCACGTGGTAGAGTGCCCGCCTAGCAAGCTGAGGGCCATGAGTTCAATCCCCGGTACCGGGGAAAAGAAAAACTCCTTCTGAGTAGTATTTGCAATACAGATAAGTTCCATTCTCTGTGTGTATGGTGTGTGTTATGTGTGTACATACATATGTGTGTGCCAGGGCTGAGCCTTGAATTCAGGGCCTTGCACTTTCACTTGGCTTTTTCCACTTACATCGGAGCTCTACCACCTGAGATATGCCTCCATTTTTTTTTAACAGCATGCCTGGTTATTATTTGGGGGAAGAGGAGGGAGGAATTGATGAGTATAACTGTTCCCTGTTAAATTTAAATGTAAGACCAGGGGGAGAGGGGTGATTTTAGTGTTTGGGGTTGCAGTGGACATCATGGAATCATGCTTGCTTCTCTCGTTTTTTTTTTTGGCCAGTCCTGGGGCTTGGACTCAGGGCCTGAGCACTGTCCCTGGCTTCTTTTTGCTCAAGGCTAGCAGTCTGCCACCTGAGCCATAGTGCCACTTCTGGCTGTTTTCTATATATGTGGTGCTGGGGAATCGAACCGAGGGTTTCATGTATATGAGGCAAGCAGTCTTGCCACTAGGCCATATTCCCAGCCCAAGGACGCTTCTCTCTTCCCGTAGAGAATTTTAAGCTGCAGAATTAGGAAAGAAGTCAGGCCAGTGGCACTGCTGGTAGTGCTAGTTATTCAGAAGGCTGAGATCTGAGGATCATCCTTTGAAGCCAGCCCAGGCAGGCAAATCTTATCTCCATCTAACAAGCAAAAACTGGCTTCTGAGTACCAACAGAACCTATTAGATAAGCCAGAATACAGTAAATAACCAGATAAAGAAATCTTCCAACATAAATCTGTGCTTTCACACAGCAGGATTCCAGAAACTTGACGTGTGGTTTTTCTTAAACTGTCTGTACAGTTCCATCAATTTGAAGTAAAATCAGAGTTGTCAGTAAGCTAACGTTAATGTATTAGGAAAAGTAAGACTGAAATAAATTTCTAGAAAGCTAGTGTGCTCCAAGGGGCTGTACAAATTCACTCTTTATAATTCGAGTCTGCTAAACCAGGCAACTGGGTTTGAGACCGCTAAGTAAAGACCATCACTACATTAACCAGTTACTTATATGAGCCTTGAATTTCACTGCCATTGAACAGAAAAGCAGAATTTCACTGCCATTGAACAGAAAAGCAAACTCCTGGCTGGCATCCTGCTGAATACACAATCACAAAACGACTCTTTGGCCTCAAAACACAGGGCCTACTGTGAACAGCGCCAACAAGGACACAGAGAAGGGCCAGGCTGTACTGCTCTCATAGCTGGTGTGGAAGGCAATCTCAATGAGTAGATTTCCTTTTTAAAGCATGAATGATCAGTATACGTAAGACCATCTAACACTGAACTTCAGATCTACATTCCCATGTCATACAAATCTATAACAAAACATCCACTCTTAGTGCGACAGGGATGTTTTTGAATATTCACTCCAGTCAAAGTCTAAGGGATACAGGCCAGAAACAGCTTGCTTCCCGTTTCTTCATGGCCTTGGGCTAGGGATGATTTACATCTGTAAATGTTTTTAAAAATCAAGAGGAGTATTATTTCTGGACAAGTGGCACATAAAAATTGTACTGAGCAACATTCAAATGTGAGGATCCACCAACTACCCCGGAGCAGGCCGTGCCTACAAGCTCACCATCACCCGAGTCCGGAGCCAGCTCCGGATCCGAGCCGCTTCTTCCTGTGTCTCCTCTTAAAAGACTAGGACCTGAGTTTGGTGGAAGCCTGGAGGGCCGGAGCCCTTTGCCAAACCGAAGATGTGTCACCCTTAAGAGAGTTAGGGGGACGAGATGTGTCTTTCTGTGTCCTAATCAACGGGCTTGGGGAAGGACGGGCCACGGGCGGCCCCGGGGCCCGATGTCACTTGGACCGTGATGGGACAGGCAGGCATGGCTCTGGCTGAAACGCTGGGGGCCTCTGCTTTTTGGATAATCTCGTACAGCCTGAGAGCAATGTCATCAACATCCAAATGACTCTAGGCATTCACACGCAGCGAGACCAAAGGAGGAGACGCTCAGGGAAGGGGCCCAAAGGCCTGTACACATCCGATCACACACAATAGTGCTTATCGAAATAAATTCCACAAGGTGTTTTCTTTTTTTTTTTTTTGCCAGTCCTGGGCCTTGGACTCAAGGCCTGAGCGCCGTCCCTGGCTTCTTCCCACTCAAGGCTAGCACTCTGCCACCTGAGCCACAGCGCCCCTTCTGGCCGTTTCCCATATATGTGGTGCTGGGGAATCAAACCAAGAGCTTCATGTGTAGGAGGCAAGCACTCTTGCCACTAGGCCATATTCCCAGCCCAGGTGTTTTCTTTCTTGCTATGTTTGTTGTCTTTTCTTTTTTGTCTTCTTTGTTCGTTTATGTCTTTGTGAGGGTAGGGGTGGGGGTGGGAAGGCACAGAAACGGAAGGAACAAAGAGTAAACTAGACCCCATGTTGAAAATGAACTCTCTAGCTGGGCACCAGTGGCTCGCCACTGTAACTGTAGCTAG
The DNA here is from genome assembly GCF_023159225.1 of Perognathus longimembris pacificus. Lineage (NCBI taxonomy): Eukaryota > Metazoa > Chordata > Mammalia > Rodentia > Heteromyidae > Perognathus > Perognathus longimembris. The sequence goes on along the minus strand of NC_063181.1, from coordinate 5,336,872 downwards.
CTACTCGGGAGGCTAAGATCTGAGGATGGCGGTTCAAAGCCAGCCCAAACACAAGAGTCCTCATGAGACTCGTAGCTCCAATTAACCACTCACAAACCAGAAGTGGCGCCGTGGCTCCAGTGGTAGAGCACCAGCCTTGAGCAAAGGAAGCTCAGGGACAGCATCCAGGCCCTGAGCTCAAGCCCCAGGGCTGGCAAATACATAGATAGACTCGCACAAAGGTCCAAACGACCCCTGGCAGAGCCAGGGCTCCCCACCTCTGCTGACAGAATCCCTCGTGTCTGTACTGGCAGACACCCCAGGCCCCGCACCCCCTCACCACAGTCCACGCCACACCCCTGGCCACTGCACGCACCTCTTGGGGACGTCGATGTTCCTGGAGACGGGTCTGTAGGCTGGGGGGCCCCGGGCCCCATGCTCCTGGGGCGGGCCCTGGGGGCCGGCGCCCGGCAGCTCCGCCAGCCACACTTCCTCCGCTCTACAGCAGATCTGCAGCTTCTGGTCCAGCAGCCAGACCATCACCTTGTCCTCCGCCCCGAGGTGCTGCTCCACCAGGCCCACGCGCTCCCGGCCGCCATACCACACGCGCACCTGCGGAGCACGGTGCCCGTCAGCGAGCCCGAGACCCCGCCCACATCCGGGAGACCTCCGTCACCTCCTCTTTAAGTCATACACCCTACCGTCTGTCCTCACTGTCATCGGCACGGGAATAGGTTAGCTCTGCAGAGTGGGCCGGGTACCAAGAGTGCCTCCTACGATCGAGGCCAGCCCCCCCCTTGTTCTTCCGCTCACCTCTCTTGCATTCCCAGCCCCCTGAACTTGGAGTCAAATGAGACAGTCATCTATAAATGACTCCGCGTGGACCCCGAGCACGCAGCCTGGCCCTACACTTGAGATAAAAGAGCAAATGCAAAAACGCCATCTTCCCTGACACTGTTGGCATGGAGTCGATGCTTGAAGCTTCGAACCCTCCCGCCTCGGCCTTCCCAAATGCGGGGACGACAGGCACGCACGCCTCCCCCGCCTGGCGTCCTTTTCCGGATGGCGTGAAGTTGCACATCACGAGCCCCCGAGCGGCAGCTGGGTTTGGAGCAGCTCAGCACGCGCACGGGCACCGTCCGCACCCGACGCGGCCGTGGCCCCGGGGTGAGAAATGCCAGCGCGTTCACTGTGTGGAGCCCGGGGCTAGAGGAAGCAGCCTGAGCTCAGCAGAGCCCCGGGCGGTCCCCGCTGTCCTCGGGGCGCCCCGGCCCACGGCCTGGGGCACGGACCTGACCCGGTGGGGATCCACCTACCTTCTGTCCAGGCTGAAACGCCAGCTGCTGGAGGCCAGGGGAGCCCAGGGCCTGGAGGACCTCCTTGGGCTGTTCTTGGCGTTCTGGGTCCTTGGAGGCCAGGGCGGGCTGGGGAGGGGGCCCCTCGGGCAGCTCCACCTGCGGCTCCAAGGGGGGCCCGGTCCCCGACGGCCCTTCGGAAGCACTGGGTCCCAGCACCCGGGCCCCCAGGAGGGACCGCTTCCCGAGGCGGCGAGACAGCACGCTGGCCATGTTCCCTGGGGAGGAAGGGCAGCAGAGAGTCCAGTGAGTCACCGCCACTTGCCCGGAGCCAGCACGCGTCCTGGGGGGGGTGGGGGGGGGCGGAGGGGGGGGCGGGAGACGTTGATCACGCTGTCGTCCTTCCTTTCTACAAAACGAATACGGGTTCCCGGGAAGAGGCTTAAGACGCACTGAAAAGCACACCCGAAAGCAGGCCACGCGTGAGCCTTCGCTGGCATTCCCCCGCAAACGAGCACAAGCACACGCGTGCACACACACAGCCCTGGGGAAGCTCCCACCCACCCCTGTGGCCCACGCGGGAACACACCTGTCTGGGACACACCTGCCCTAGCCTTCAGAGCGTGCGGGCCTCGGGAACGAACCGCACAGCCGCTCCCTCTCACGCCCCAGGGAGCGAGCGCTAGCACCCAGCCGCTGAGCACAGGGGCAAAGGACCGCAGCGGGGCTCCGGGACACCCCCCACCCCACATACCGGGCTGCCCCCGTCCCAACCCGGCTCTGCTGCGGCAGGGAGGCCACTGCCCCCCTCCTCCGGGAACCCCGCCTGGGCCTCATGTCCCCTGGGTCCCCCAGCAGTGACACTCCTGGTCTCTGCTGTCCGGGGTCTTCTAGAAGTTCACATCTATCTATGTACGGAGACAACATGTACTCCAGGAAAGGACATCGGCTAAGTACACACCAGGAGCTGTGGTGTTATGGCGGGTATAAAACCCAGGTTTGCCAAGCATGGTGGCGCACACTTGTAATCCCAGCTACTCAGGAGACACAGGCACGATTATGAGCGGAAGCTGGCAAAAAAGGAAGAGGCTCTAACTGAAAGATACCTAAAGGAACAAGGGCCGGAGTCGTAGCTCAAGTGGTGGAGGGTGCCACTTGCCTAGCAAGTGTGAGGTCCTGAGTTCAAGTACTGTGCTGCTGGGCACTGCCTCTCCCCATCCCAGAATACTCGCCAGGCTGAAGACTTCCACCAGCCCCTGCTGGGCTCAGGTGGCCCTGCCACGACCCGCCTCCACCCTTACTCCACAGTCCCATTCACACCACCAAGTAACCCGGACAGGCGCCGGCGGCTCCCGCCCGCAACCTCAACTACTCAGGCAGTGGAGGCTGAGAGCTGGAGCACTGCCCTGCGAGGCCGGCCCAAGAAGAAAGGTTCTCCAGACTCCAACTCCGAAAGAACCCGCGAAGAAGAAAGGCGAGAGGTACGGCTCAAGCGCTCGCGCCAACCCAGCAGGCACCAATGAAGTCCTGAGTTCAAACTCCAGTAATACAAAGCAAGCACATAAATGGGGTACAGTAAAAGAAGTCCCCTTGCCGACGTGAACTGTCTGAGCAGTTACTTCCACAGACCTTTCTTCACGTTTTGTACCCCGGTCCAAAAGTACCTCAGGGCACAATTCGGGCCCCCCTCTCCCCAGTCCTGGCCTCTTCCCAGCTGTCTGGCAAGTTCCGTTAGCCTGCATCCCTATACTAACAAACCACAGACGGCAAAAATAACTTCACCGGGTAAGAAAGTGGCAGGGGTTGAGCAGAGGCGGTTTACGCAGGGCCCTGAGGGCTGAAACGTGATAGAGCATCTGCACCGTGAATGCCCAAGAAACCAGAGCTGGGAACGAGGGAGTCCATCCCGCTGGCGTGGCCATGCCGGGAAAGCGAGAGGAAAGGACGGGGTGGGGGTGGGGGGTGGCTCAGAGGTAGACAGCTTGTCTAGCATTCTCCAGGCCTGGGGTTCCACCCCCAACACGGGAAAGAATCTAGTCTTGGGGGTGTGGCTCATGTGGCAGAGCAGCCGTGAGCAAGCAAACAGAGTAAGAGTACAAGGCCAGAAGTTCAAGACCCAATACAAAAAAAAAAGAATCCAGAGCTTCTAACGGCTTATTTCAGAGAACCTGATGGAAGCCACAGACAGTGCAATACCACTGGCCGACATCAGATGGCAGCACCAACCCAGAGAGAAGAAAAAAAAAAAAAAAAAACCCAACTCTATTCTTGGCAGAAATCCTACCAGCCACCCCCACTTTCCAGAGCAGGAAGTTTGGGGTTTCTACCACTGAAAATGAAGACAGCGTTGTTTTTCCAAAATTCCTGGGTTTCCAGTCCTCAGATAGTGCCTGGGATGTTTGGCCAACACACTGTGGCGATGTCTTCGTAAGCCTTTCCCTTTTCTTTTAAGAATACCGTCTAGTTTATTGGTAAACAGCTAGATCTGCCTGTTGGAAGCAGGGGACCTGCCCGCTTCCTGTTTGCTCCCATGCCGCGTGGCTGGGCTTTCTTGTGTAGCCTTTCTCCCCAACTCCGCTTAAAACACGTCTTATTGTTGGTTTTATTTATAGTACACCTAAATCTTAATTTTTAAAAGCAGAAGAGAAAGAAGGAAGGGAAACTGTCTTTTATCAAGTGCCTCTCAGGCATTTTTATAAATTATATCTAATTTGATATTCAAAACAATTAGAGATGGCCCTGAAAAGGCTCAGCTGGTGGCTCTCATATGGAATCCTAGCTACTCAGGAGTTGGGAGATCTGGGAAAGGAGGCCTAAAGCCAGCCCCAGCAGCGAAGTCCATGAGGCTCTTATTTCCAATGAACTAGCACAAAGTCAGAGTAGAGGAGTGGCTCAAGTGGTAAAACACTAGCCTTGAGGGAAAAATTCTAAGGGACTGCACGCAGGCCCCGAGTTCAAGACACACACACACTGAACAGTTTTTGAGATTCTAGGCAACTGAGCTGGCTTGGGACTACCAGGGCTACAGGACAGGAACTGACAGCCCTGGGTTTGAACTCACATCTACCTGGTGCCTAAGGTCGCAATCCTAGCAAATTCAGTAGTGTGGAATCTCACAAAACATGTTATTAAATTGCTTTCCACTCACAGGGTATTTTTTCCCCTTGATAAACCCTGCAGGTCTAAACTGCTATCTCCCCTCGTGCTTCCATTCCATGGAAATCCGCCCTCGGCTGGCTGGCATCTCGGCCGCTTCTCTGCACCACTCAAGGTCAAAGCTCCCTCCGACCTTGCTCTTCGTCCAAGCCGCTGTTAATCATTTAGCAGGAAGGGCTGGAGAGACCTTCGCACAGGCACTCGCCCCGGAGAGGCCCAAAGGGATCATGGGAGCGGCCGAACAGGGGACGCGGCCCGGAGGCGGCGGCATCTCAAGGTGTCCCCCTCCCGCCGTCGTCGCCATCCCTACTCAGAAGCTGGGGTGCCAAGGCTCGAGGGTTCACAGGTCATGGGAGGCTCACGGAGTCACCCGTGAGGCCGTGGAGACGGGGGAGGGAAGGAGGCCACCACCCTTCCCCACCCCCCCCCCAGGTGCCCCCTTCTCAGGGTCTTCGCGGACCTCCACGCCGCCGAGAAACCCAGAAGCCTCCACGTCAGCATCACAAAGCCAGGGCTTCAGGGGAAACACCGCTTCGCATTTCACATCCTCCACTTGCAGAAGGCCTCGTCTGGACGGAAAGCGTTGCGAAAGACATCCCCAAAGCGTTTCGAGGGGATCCTGAGCCCCAGGGCTGCCACCACCGGAGAGACTGGCCACCCCGACCGTGTAGCCGGGCCAGCGCCCGGGCCGGCTCAGCAGGCACATCCTGATGTGCTAATGGCCCCTAATGAGGACATCTGCCGTCGGCTCAGTAACTGGAACTGACAAGAGCAGAACAAACCTCCGCTGCGGCCCAGCGCTGCAACCTGCTATTGGCATGTGACCCCTGCTGCACAACCGCTCGGCTCCACACACGGAGGCTCCATCTCGGGCCCAGGGCGGCTGCTCTCTCCTACCGCCCGGGGACGCTGACATCACAGAGGCCCTTCCCAGACACGGGCCGTCAGCCTGGGACCCACTCACAGCGGATGGGGTTCTCTGAAAGTTTAGGAGGGTGAGGTTTGGAGTAGGAGTCCTATCTGCTAGCTATCCCTGTGATGAGTCATTTGTGGGTCAAGGTAAGGGGACTTGCCCCTTGCCAAGAGTTTCTGCCAAACCTCAGCTTTCTGGTATTTCAACATCACCCACTGCACAAAGTTTTCAGTCCTGGTATATCATTCTTGCCAGTTCTGGGACTTGAACTCAGGGCCTTAAGCTTTGGCTCTGCTTTTGCACTCATAGCTGGTATCCTACCACTTGAGCCACACCTCCAGGTTGGCTAACTAAAGATAAGAATCTCATGGGGTTTCCTTCCTAGGCTGGCTCTAAACTGTGATCCTCAGATCTCAACCTCTTGACTAGCTAGTGTGACAGGGCTCATCTGAGTGTGTGTGTGTGCGTGTGCACACACATGGGGCTGAACTCAAGGCCTGGGCACTGTTTCTGAGTTTTTAAGCTCAAGGCTAGCATTCCACTACTGGAGCCTCTTCTTTGGGCGTTTAATGGGAGGTAAGATACTCATAGACTTTCCTGACCACACTGGCTCAGAACCTCAACCCTCAGATCTCAGCCTCCCGAATAACTAGGATTACAGATGTGAGCCACCGGTGCCCGGCTCATAGATCATTCCTTTTTTTTTTTTTTGGCCAGTCCCGGGCCTTGGACTCAGGGCCTGAGCACTGTCCCTGGCTTCTTCCCACTCAAGGCTAGCACTCTGCCACCTGAGCCACAGCGCCCCTTCTGGCCGTTTTCCATGTATGTGGTGCTAGGGAATCGAACCGAGAGCTTCATGTGTAGGAGGCAAGCACTCTTGCCACTAGGCCATATTCCCAGCCCCTCATAGATCATTTTTAAGACTTTACTGGAAAGCTACCAGCTTTATCTTTTAGATCTAGTATGTTATAACTTGAAGGTTTGTGGTGTTGTATTCTAAACTCAACCAAAGACCAAACTGTTACCGGCACACTGGCCTTCAGAGAGGCAGAGCCCTCATCTGGCTCAGGCTATCCGGATATGGTACTCTCCTGCAGGTGGGTCAACAAGACCCACCTCCTCCTCTACAATGGGGCTCTAGCGCCTTTCGTTCTCCACTGGTGGGGGCCACGCGCACGGGAAGACAGTTACGCTATGCCAATGCGTGTGGTCCTCCTGGTCCACACGCCACCCCATGAATGCCAGTGACTCCAGCGGCACATCCCATCGCTGCTACCTGAGAGTTCGCAAACGTCCTCTGCCTCCCCTCCTCCTGGCCTTCCCCAGAGAAAAACTACTCAACACACTACGACCTTTTCTTCTCAAAGACAGAAGAAACCCTCACTTGACTCTGATGAGAAACCCCGGCGGGGGCCCAAAACCCTAATCTAAAGCTTCTAGACCTCAGGCATTATTGACCAGGCCCCATCACGTGACTGTTTCTTCATGGGTGTGGTATGTATTTAAGATTTTCCTAGCTGGATAATGGTGGTTTACGCTTGTAATCCTAGCCACTCCGGAAGCTGAAATCTGGTGGATTAAATTCAAAGCTAAACCAAGCAGACAAATCAGAGAGACTCCATCTCCTATTAACTAGAAAAATGCCAGACTTTAGAGGCCTGGCTCAAGTGGTATAGTGCCAGCAATGATAGGAAATCAACAACAAATAAGCAAGGGCAGGAGACTCCGAGTCCAAGCCACTATATAAGCAATATATTTTTTAAAATAAAAGCTTTAGATATATACGACTCAACATGTTACTGACCAGTTCATTATTTCTAAACCACAGGTCAGACAGTAACAACACACCTCCTTCGGCACTCTGCTTTCCGTCATTGTTTTTAAGTAGATTATACCATCTCAGAGTACCATGGCTTCTGCAATACTACTGCCAAGAAGACAGGGACCTAAAGCCACCCAACCCCACTCAGGATCAGAACCAGTCTCCCCTCCAACTGAGCATCCAGCACCCACTCCTGCCTGAAAAAATGGAAGCAAAGAACAAGAACCCCCAAATGACAACTGTTTTCATATTCCAGCAGATGAGCACAGATCTTGGTCATCTGATCCGGTTACAATGAATTCTCTCCAGCAAGTAATAAATGACCCTGATCAGCAGCACATGCTTCTGTGGGTCTGAGGGCCCAGTAGTCATTGAGTCAAGCAACAGGGCCACTTCTGTTTAAAGCATTTTCACAGCTCACCCCAGGAGCCCTGTCCTTCCCCTTCCTTCACACCTACAGCCTGGCTGGCTCTCAGAGACAGAGCTCTCTGCCATCAAATGGGACAACGATGTGGGCTCCAGACACGCAGTCAGGACTCGGGGATCTGCAGGGATTTCTACCGCACACCAAACATCCGTGGTCTGAACATCTGAAATCCAGAATGCTCCAAAAACCTCAAGCTCTGTGGGCACCACCGACAGGATGCCACGAGAGGGAAGTACCACACCTGACCCCAAATGAGAAATAGCAATGCCCAGGTACACTAAACATACTGTGTAAAATTACCTTCAGGCTACGTGCATAAGATATGTATGAATTCTGTGTTGACACGGGGGTCCCATCCACAAGAAAGCACATTAGGCATATGGGAAAATACCCAAACCCCCAAATTCGAGTCTCCATACAAGTTTTCATACCAGGCATTTCAAACAAAGGCTATTCCGCCCATAGCACAAATGGTACTATCAGCCCTTTGAAGGCAGAGGTGGTAACCTTGCCTGTCCCATCCAGTTTAGACTATAGACAGGTAATCCTCCCGGGGTGAGAACCCATGAGTGAACAACGTGTTTAGCTGGGCACTGGTAGCTCCTACCTGTAGTCCCAGGAACTCAGAAAGCAGAGATCCGGAGGCCTGCCGAACAGGACAGCCTGAACCAAAAAAATCAAGACGCTATCTTTAAAATCGCCAGAGTAAAACAGTCTAGCAAAATGATAGAGTATCTGCTTAGCAAGCACAAAGCCCTTGTGCTACAAAGAAATCGAAAAGGAAATGGAAGAGGAAAAGGAGAGAGAAAAGGAAGATAGATGGTCTGCTTGTCCCAAAACGCAGAAATGAAGAGAGGTACCCAAGAGCAAGGTAGCGCTTTAAACCGCATTCAAACTCAGCCCCAAGATAGCATTCCCGAAACCAGGCTGAGCTGCGGGGTCTGCCCAAGGCTTACCAACGCGCCAGCGCTGTTTCTGCCATGCCCCTGGCAGGGGTGAAAACACGCAGGTGGGGGACGAGTCCCAGGGGGAGGCTGGGGGTGGATGTGGGTGGCTGACTTGGGAGGGAGACCCCAGGGGCCCAGCAGCCCTAGGGAAATAAGCTTTGGGAAACACAGGAGTTTTTTGGTGGGCTTCCAGATCGTCTTAGGACCAGCCCTGGGATGCATGAGTGCTGACGGGGTTTGTGCTCACCTTACCACGCACCAGAGGCTTCTTCCCTTCCCTGACCTTCCGGCGACTCAATCAAGTATGGAGGGGAGATACCCCCCCCTCCGCCGCCAACGCTCAAGCCCCCCAAGGCCAAACCACAAAGCCACCAATGGCGGCCCCGGACAGCTTTCAAGCACTCCTCATGGAGCAGAAGCTGGCCGGGGTGGACAGCCCAAGCTGGGGGGCGGGGGGAGGGGGCACTGGAAGCGGGGAGAGGCGTGAGTCTCCGTGGCAAGAAGGGATCTGTATACTGGAACAACTTCCAGCGATAAGCAAAAGCTGACAACATATGACTGCCACCAAAAAAGCCTCAAACACAGACCTGAGAGCTGTAAAGGCCTAATAGCGGATGGCTAATTAGCCCGGGACCCTGAGCAGGCCCCCAGAAAGGGAGGCGTCTGCGGAGGGGGTGCTCGACAGGGGGAGCCTCCTGGAAGGTGCACGGGCCCCCGGCGGTGACTCCTCGGCAGTTCGCTCCGCGAGTAACCATGGTGATGCCCAGTGACATCACCCCGGCCAGCCACCACATCCCTGACAAGGCCACGGATGCAGCCGGGGGGGGGGGGGGCACGCGGGGGGGGGCGGGGGCCTCAAGGGAGGGGGGAGGGACTGCCGGCTCCTTGTGGCGGAAAATTACATCACCCAGAGATACAGGTGCCCAAGAAGGATCGTCACTGTGAGGGGAAGCCACCTGTGCACAGGCAAGCGGGGCTCACTGGACACGCCTCACCCGCAGTCACAGACAGGTGAGGGAGGCAATCAAGGCGCCATCCAACGCCCGCCACGCATCCGGGTCTCCTTCCAAGCTCACCTGTGCACAGAACGTAAGCCGGAGGCCACAGGCCGGAGCCTGCGCGTCACCAGACACGCGCGCTGTTGCGCAGTGGGCGCCGCAGTGGCTGAAAACATTTTGAAACTTGAGGTGAGAGCTGGGTACCAGACACGTGGAGAAAGGAGGCGCCAGGCTCTCACACATCCATTCGTGATCCAAGCTTTCCTCGTATTCGAACTTCCCAATCAGCTCTTCACGCTTTCTGCTCTCTTGGGAAAGGGGGAGGGGGGCTCTGAGGCCCTAGACCTAGCTCCTCAGACTAGATGCCAACCCACCCAAGAGGCCTCGCAGAGCTGCCTGGCACCGGAAGCCAGCCGAGGCACGCAGCAGTCGCTGCCAGGGGCACGGTTTCGTCAGCTCCACCAGCGTGGCTAGGGACAATGGCGACCACCTCAGGGCCTCTACACCCCCCACCTCACCTGCTGAGGTGAGAACACACCTGCCTCACAGAGCGGTGTGGGCCATCACCCGCAGAAGGCCCCACATTCAGGAAGCAGCAGCAGGTATTTGGCCCCATTCCCCCATCCCGCCCCCTACCTTAGACCCCTGCTAGACAAGCTGAGAGGCACTGGGGATGACTGAATAACGAGGAGCCTGCCCGGCAGCTGTCTAGAAACCAGGCTTGCACCAGGATATCCTACCAGAACCTGAAATGCAACTACTGACTCTCAAGGAAATCCAGAAGTTAACCAATTAACTGAAATCACAACAGCAGATCTCAGCAAGATAGGGAAGGCAAGAAATCCAACCTATTCCACTCAGAGACCTGCCGGCCAGAGGAAGCAAACCAAGCCCTGGGCTCGGGCTCCCTGCAGCGCCGACGGGCCTCACCCTGGAGCTCAAGGCCAGGGAGCAGCCCCTAGCCCCAGCCCACGTGTCCAGGCACTGCGCCCCTCTCTTTCACCATCGGGCTGCCATCCTGCTGCTCTGTTCCCCTGTGCCAACATGTCTTGAGGCCCAGCTTAGGGTGGTTCAAAGCTGGCGGCCAGGTCTCCCCAAGGCAGGACCCGGCCCATGCCAGTGCAGTGCCGCACTCCAGCCCTGACTCACCAGAGCTATAACGGCCGGGGCCTAAGAACCCAGAGACTTCACCACCCGCTAGTGCTCAACGCAGCAGCCCAGCTCCTCAGGATGCTGAGCGCTGAGCCTAAGACTCAGACCCTGCCCTTCGAGAGTTTACGGCCCAGGCTTCTGCCTGCCCCTCGAAACCAGCACTTGTGCGGAAAAGCACTTGATCTCTACGTTCACATATGCAGAAATGTGCAAAAAAAAAAAGACAGTCAGCAATATGATATCACTGACTAAAAAAGAGACGGCTTTCACAAGTACATCCAGAAAGACAGATGAATGTCCACATGAAAGTTCCTAACGTCAGCTGAGACAAATATTATGAATACACCAAAACAAAACAAAACACAAAAAGCCTGCTGAACGGCTACAGCGTGAGAGAGCCGCGTTCAACCCAAAAAAGCAAAAAGGCAGCCTAAAGTGAAGAGAAGATAGGCCCTTGAGGGAAGGTCATTAAAGCATAAGGTGGAAAGCAGGAGGAGAAGACCCCAAGCCCGGCTCTCTGTGGAAGGAGCCCTCTGCGGGAGCGTCATGATCTGAGAATGGGAAGCAGGCTCACCCAGGACCCGCTGGGACACACCCCACTGCCTGATTCTCCTGAAACGGATGGAGCAACAACACGACTCAGGTAAGATATTCCGAGCCCAAGTGACCAATCATAGAGGGCCATGGTCAAGAATTCTGAGAGGATGGAAAGAGATAAAACACGGCTAAGTGGCAGAGTGCCTACCCAGCAACCACAAGGCCCGCAAGTTCAAAACTCTGGAACCCTCCCCACCAAAACAATACTCCAATGCATGGTCCTGCATACTGTTTGATGGGCTGAAGATGTGGCTCAAGCAGTAGAGTGTCCACCTGGCAAATGGAAAGCCCTGAGTTCAAATCCCAGAACTACCAAAAAGAGAAAGAAAAAACAAAGTCACGCAGAGGACCGAGCCCTGGCCTGACTGGGGGGACGGTGGAGGGAGAGAGACGGATCCCCCCACGGCCATCTTGCCGCCAGAGCAGGCCAGCTGGGAGAGGGCTGCTTGGGTCAGGGCCAGCAGAAAACTAGATCCTCTGAAGAAAAGGCCGTGGGATGTTCACAAGGTGAAATCGCATCGAGCTACTTCACTAGAACGGTTACAGCATAAGCAGATAAGAGCATAACAGGAAACCCTGAATACAACCCATGGCTCTTCCAAGACTGGCACCCTTTCAGGAATGCGCAAGCGCTATCACTAATCGAAGACTTATGAATACACCCACGCTAAACATTTCACATACTGTGCTTCGTTTAATCCCCCCCAAATGACTCATAAGAACCATCATCATCCCCATCTAACAGATAAGCAAACGGAGACCCAAGCAGACCAAGGAAACGCGAGAAAAGTGACAGACCTCAGCTGTGAGTCGGACGTGTCCGGCTGGAAACGCTGCCCTCTCTGTGCTCTGAGGAGACAGGGAGTCACGCGCGGAGCGAGAGCTGGGACCAGGCGATCTCTTCAGACGCCAGTCACAGGGAGGGTAATGCGGCACGCTGGCTGTGTCATGCGGGGGAAGATGGGCAGAATGGTGGTGAAGTGTGAAACACTGGGTGGGCTGCCCCAGGACCCGGGCTTCCCAGAGAGAAGGCTCCGTCACACAGCCTAGCTGCAAATAAGCTCAGCCTTCCCAAGTGAGCTCTCCTCTAGTCTCCTTGTGCCTCTGTTTCCTCACCTCTAAAATGGGGTGTGTGTGTGGGGGAACACCGGCTCCCATCCCAAAGGAGAGCTTGGCACTTCAATAAGGCAATGAGGCCAGGTGCCGGTGACTCACGCCTATAATCCCAGCTACTCAGGAGGCTGAGATCTAAGGATCACGGTTCCAAGCCTGGCCAGGCAGGGAAGTCTGTGAGACTCTTATCTTCAAGTAATCACAGAAAAAGCAGGAAGTGGTGCTGTGGCTCAAGTGGTAGAGCGCTAGCCTTGAGCAAAAGAAGCTCAGGAACAGTGCCCAGGCCCTGAGTTCCAGGCCCAGGATGGGCAAAAAAAAAAAAAAAAAGTCAATGATTTCTCTTTTTACACAAGCGCCTGATTTTTAAGAATCACCAAGCTCCTCTTCCTAGAGATTCTTCTGTCCCCTCCAGGTTTGAGAGAGGACACAGAAAGAAAATGAGAAAGCGTACATCAAACACAGAACACGGAGTGCACAATAAATGTTAGCCTAAAAAAAGACAGCAAACTATGGGTGGTGAAGAAGAGCCAAACTCACAGGCAGATAACAGGGAAGAGCTTGAACAAACAGCAGGACAAAACAATAAGTTCTAACACTGACAAAGCAGTGTAAAACATCTAAGAAAAAAAATATCAAAGCGCAGCGGGGGCTCTGCCCTGCCCTCCGTCCCCCGTGCCGAGCGCCAGCCGGCCCTCCCGCTGCGGCCACAAGGCCAAAGGAGGAAAAAGACATCCTGCACAGCAACACAGCAACACGAGAAAACAAAAGGAAGCCGGAGGCATGGCCCAATGGTAGAGCGCCTGCCCAGCAAGTGCAAAGCTCTGAATTCAAACCCTAGTTACACCAAGAAAAAAAGAAAGAAGAACTATACCACCTATCCCTGCTTCTGCTCCCATAACATTAGAAAACGGTCTACCCAAGAGCAGTGGGGACCTCTTGTCAAGATGACTGTCAAAGCCAGAGGGGTCAGCCGTATGCCGGGTGATGAGGCTAAGCTAGAAGATGGTGTTCTTCAGGCCAGAAAGCTTAGGGCCAAGAGGGGAAAAGGAGGCACTGAAGTGGCCACCAAATCCTGAAAGGCCCAAGAGAGACTTCGTAACACCCGTGGGAGAGCAGAGAGGAGGAGGACTCAACTTCGTAAAGAAGGCGGCGGCAGCGCAGCGCTGGGTCTGGACAAGGGTACGAACGCAGGACTGGGTCTCCTAGGGTTCCAGCCCATGCGTCTTCACCATCTGAGGAAGGCTCTGAAGGCAAGGACAGGAGCCCACAAAGGCCACGAAGGCCTGCACCGCCTCCTGGTGGGGTAACCAGTGGTATTATGCCAGCCTAGAGACCGGGCACATCGCTAGAGACAAGCCCAGGGCACTGCCGCCCCTTCCGTGCCACACCGCCCCCTAGGGGCAGCAGTGGGAACTGCTGGGGCTAATGTTACAACGTCTTACTTTCTAGGACCTGCAGAGAGCGCCCCGCCCTCTCGTCTCCCCCCCCACCCACCCCCCACCCCCGCACAGATATGTGCAATTAAACCCGTAGCAGCAGCCCTGTGGCAAGGCTCTTCAACTCCCACTTCCTGGCTGAGGACTTGGAAATGTTTCTCTCCTTTCTCTTCCCACTTTAACTTATACTAAAAATAAATTCTTGCCAAAACTTAAAAAAAAAATACTAAAATCCTCCCCAAGTGCTTCACTTTGGCTTGAAAATGCAAGCCACACTGTGTGCTAAGATGGCACCAAGAGGACCCACAGACCCACAGGAGAGGGGAAAGGCCCCAGCTGGGGTGAAGCGGGCTTACCAGTTACCATCCAGAGTCCAGAGTGGGGCTGGGCCGTCCTGACACTTCCCTACATAAATAAGATCTATCCACAGACAGGCCAAAGTCCTGGGGGCTGGGTGGGGCCCAGAAAGAATGAACCGTGGGGCCCCAAAGGAGCGGGCATGGACGGGAGGCCCACAAGGATAGGTGACACACAAGCACGCTCTGAATCCTGCCTAGTCTTGAAGTGATTTGCACACTGGCAGCACACACCCTTCATACATGTTCTCTCTCTCTCTCTCTCTCTCTCTCACACACACACACACACACACACACACAGCCTACAGTAGCCCTACAGGAAGAAGTGACCCCCATAGTGTCTTCAGAATGCACAATCAAAGCACCTGAATTCATTCACCACTCAAGAGAAAACCCACAAGGGCAGCAACAATGTTTCCTCCAACAGTTTGTAACAAAAACAGAGAGGGGGAGTGACTTACAGTGCCAATCAATTAGGGAACCCCCAAACCTAGTTTCAGCCTTCTGATTCCAAGGGAGAGGAGGCAGGAATCAAGCCAGATCAAGACATACATGCTGAGGAGACATCCTGGGGAGATATTTGCGGGGGGGGGGGGGCAGGCTGGGGGGCAGCACACATGGCTTTCAGTACCCCCTAGTAGAAATACAAGCTTTCAAAATCCTGTGAAGGGGGCTGGGAATATGGCAAGAATGCTTGCCTCGTATACATGAAGCCCTGAGTTCGATTCCCCAGCACCACATATATAAAAAAAAGGCCAGAAGCGGTGCTGTGGCTCAAGTGGCAGAGTGCTAGCCTTGAGCAAAAAGAAGCCAGGGACAGTGCTCAGGCTCTGAGTCCAAGCCCCAGGACTGCCCCCCCCCAAATCAAACCAACTCTATGAACAGGACACCAAGAGCCCAGGACAGTAGCTGACTGCTTCCAATGATAGCAGATGGAGGAAAGGCCTGGAGTTACAAGTGGTGGCCAAGATATGTTTTGCTTACTCTGTAGTTGTTTGCAGTATTTTTCCCCTACAGAGAACATATTCATACATTACTTCTGTGATGAAAATTTCATTTCTTTCTTAAAGAAAAACAGACGCTGGTGAATACATGTTAATAATGAGTTTGGGGGTGATCTGTGCTGGAGTCTGCCTCTTCCCTCCCCCTGGCCCCCCGACCAGCAAGCTGAGCCTATCTGCTTCCAACTAGCTTTGCAACAAAGATCTTATTTCTATCTTTCAAGTGCAACTCTGTAACTTTGTGGATTGTTAAATTTACAGGACAGTTGAAAGAAGAGATAGAAAATGAGAATGCTTGTCATGAGGACTTCCAATAATCCTAAGGGAGGTCTTAGAAACAATTCCAGGTCCAACCTGGCAATACAGCCCTGGAACACAGGCTAAAACACCAGCGCAGACGGACACGCAGGCAGGCAAGACGGACACGCAGGCAGGCACAAATGTACTCGGTAACGACACAGCTCATGACCAGCCACGCTTCCTCCACTCCAGCAACCTGAGTCTCTAGCATTCCCATCTGGGAGCCAGGGTTTCTAATATCAAGTTGAATCCCTTGGCCCCACAAAAAGAACCTTAACACCTATTAGACACATATACTATAATATATACTACATCATATACTGCATATGTGATAACATTCTATAGATACTATATATAGCACATTCTGTAGATACTATATACTATAATATATGCCATAGTACTTTCATTTAC
The DNA here is from genome assembly GCF_023159225.1 of Perognathus longimembris pacificus. NCBI lineage: Eukaryota > Metazoa > Chordata > Mammalia > Rodentia > Heteromyidae > Perognathus > Perognathus longimembris. The sequence continues at coordinate 5,320,969 of NC_063181.1, read as the reverse complement.
TTACTGGGGCCACTTAACCAGAGACTACTAATTTTACTACTGTTGTTTATTTACTGCTATGGTAGGAAATGAACCTAGGGCCTCGTGTGAGCTACATAGAGCCCAGCCCTAGATACAGATTTTTAATTACACACACACACACACACACACACACACACGCACACACACCTTTTCAAAGCATCACTTATTGAGTATTTAGAAACCCAATCAGCCCAACACAGTGGCTCATGTCTGTAGTCCCAGCTGTGGCGACAGGAAGATACAGTGGAGACAAGAAGATTACAGTTTGAGTCCTACCCATGAAAAAGTTTAGTGAGACTCTGGCTTCAAAGAACAATCTGGGAGATGGTGCGTGTCCAGAACCCCAGCTACAGGGGATGCAGAGGTAGGAAGATCAGGGCTACAAGGTTGGCTTTGGGGAAAACTGAGAGAACCTATCCGAAATACATCTAAAGCATCAGAAGGCTAGAAGCAGGGGTCCAGAGGTAGAGATTTGCATAGCAAGCAGGAGGCCCTGAGTTCCAACTCCAGTACTGCCACATACACACACGATACTACAATACAAAGAAGTGACCAGGAGAAAATAACCTACCTCCGGCTCGGGGCAAGGGTGACCTGCAAATGGTCACAAGGAGGATGATGGGGGCAACAACAGCATTTGTCAAAACTGCACAGTTAAGGGCTGGGATGTAGCTCAGTGGCAAAGCACTTGCCTAAGCAAGTGCAATGTCCTGGGTTCAATCCCTGGTACCAAAAACAAAAAGACCCCTCCCCCAGAAAAACTGCGCACTTAAGACCTGCATGTAAATTATACCTCCATTTCCCCCCCCCCACACACACACTTCTTTCCCCGCTGCAGAGCGCCTGCACCGTCCTGTAGACGTGTGGGGAGCTCTCCGTACCACAGCGACAGGCCCCGTAAAACTAGGCAACAAGACTAAAATGGACGGAGGACACACGGATTTCAGAACGGCACTCTAAGAGCAGCAATTCATGTTCAGAAGAAGAAAAACAGAAGGAGGACAGCAAGCTTTTAATTCCTCCTGCACTTAGCCACTACCTAGAGTGTTTTGTTTTTTTTTTACTGAGAATTGCATGTCTTTCCAATACTCAAAGGGCAAGAAAGAAAGGCAAACAGACAGGCTGAACTGCTACTTCTTATATTTTGCTTTATAAAAAAAAAAATGGTGGGCTGGGGATATGGCCTAGTGGCAAGAGCGCTTGCCTCATATACTTGAAGCCCTGGGTTCGATTCCCCAGCACCACATATATAGAAAATGGCCAGAAGTGGCGCTGTGGCTCAAGTGGCAGAGTGCTAGCCTTGAGCAAAAAGAAGCCAGTGACAGTGCGCAGCCCTGAGTCCAAGGCCCAGGACTGGCAAAAAACAAAAAAGAAAAGAAAAGGTATCTGGGGCTGGGGATATGGCCTAGTGGCAAGAGCGCTTGCCTCATATACTTGAAGCCCTGGGTTCGATTCCCCAGCACCACATATACAGAAAATGGCCAGAAGTGGCGCTGTGACTCAAGTGGCAGAGTGCTAGCCCTGAGCAAAAAGAAGCCAGGGACAGTGGTCAGGCCCTGAGTCCAAGGCCCAGGACTGGCAAAAAAAAAAAAAAAAGAAAAAAGAAAGAAAAGGTATCTGGGCATGGTGGCATATAACTGTGATCCCAGCACTTGGGAGTCAGCAAAGTCAGAAGCGGGAGGCCAAGCAGGGCTATAAATATAAAGGGAGTTCCAGGCCATACATGCAGTGTCTCCAAAAAATACCAAGGATACCTGCGTCTCTCGCCAACTAGTGTATTAAGATTTTTTTTCAGGGGGCTGGGAGTATGGCTTAGTGGCAAGAGTGCTTGCCTCCAACACATGAAGCCCTCGGTTCGAATCCCCAGCACCACATATATGGAAAACGGCCAGAAGTGGCGCCGTGGCTCAGGTGGCAAGAGTGCTAGCCTTGAGCGGGAAGAAGCCAGGGACAGTGCTCAGGCCCTGAGTCCAAAGCCCAGGACTGGCCAAAAAAAAAAAAAAAAGATTTTTTTTCAGGGGCTGGGAATATGGCTTAGTGGTAGAGTGCTTGCCTCGTATACATGGGGCCCTGGGTTCAATTCCCCAGCACCACATATACAGAAAATGGCCAGAAGGGGCGCTGTGGCTCAAGTCACAGAGTGCTAGCCTTGAGCAAAAAGAAGCCAGGGACAGTGCTCAGGCCCTGAGTCCAAGGCCCAGGACTGGCCAAAAAAAAAAAAAAAAAAAAAAAAAAAGGACTTTTTTTTTTCAGTTTCAGGTCTAAATAACCAAAATCTACCTATACTTTTTTGTGAATGTATCTACCAGTCCTGAGGCTTGAACTCAGGGTCTGGGCACTGTCCCTGAGCTTCTTTTGCTCAAGACTAGCAGTCTACCACTTAAGCCAGAGCTCCACTTCTGGCTTTTTTGGGGGGAGAGGAGGGACTTTTTGGGGGGAGGCCAAAGTCTCCTGCCTGGGCTGGTTTCAAATTGCAATCCTCAGATCTCAGCCTCTTGATTAGCTAGGATTACAGGCATGAGCCACAGGTACCTGGCCCTCCTCATGCCTTCTGGCTGACTGGTTTGTTGGCTGGTGGGTTAGCTGATCGCTCTGTATAGCCTGGGTTGGCTGGGAAGTCTCCCTGTACCCTGAGAATTCCTGGGAGGCTGTAGATAGAGATCAGCCTCCTCCCCTGTCTCCACAGCAGGCCTGATCCACAGCCTCACTTGCGCACCTGCAACAGTGGAAAGCTCAGACATGTCCTCTTTGGGACAGTCTGCCAACCAGTGCAGTGTTTAACGAGGCCCGGGCAGCCCACCCTCCCCACAATCACTGTCCAGACTGGAAACCTAAAGAGGACCACGCCCATGGATGAAACCGCAACACCAGCAGCAAAAGCAAATGTCTACCCTACCCCACGGCGGACAGCCACGGGAACATTAGGAAGGTGCTACTGTGCCCATGCCATGAGCTCCAGCATCGGCCCCATCTCCCTCCAGGGAGCAAGACTCGCCTCACGTGTCTCAACATGGTTCCTGCAGTGCCTCAGGACCCGCAAGGGTCCTGAAGCCAATCAAGCGATGACTTCCCTTGACTGTTTATTAGCAATCCACTTATGATAATCACACTGACCGCATGAACACTAGAAAGATGTCCCAGATGCCTTCCCATAGGACCCGACCCTCCCCAGGTCAAGGGACTGAGTCTTACTTTGTGACTCCAGGGCCCAACCTGGTGGTTGAAACCCAGACACTCAACACTGACCACTGCATCTAAGTAGCAGTGTTTTCCCCACTGACAATAAATTGAAGGGGTGGGGTGGGGGTAATTTGCCTCAACCAGCAGAAGCAAGCACTGTATTTTGATATTAGTGTTATGAATACATTTCCTTCGGGTCACACTGGACGGAGGTGCACTGGGTTTTTGGGTGTTGGTTTGTTTTTTGTTTTGTTTTTTTTTACATCTAAATTCATATTTCTGATGTGCCTTCACTTGTAACAGAAGCAGTCTTCCCTCTGATTTGCAAACAATTCCTAACTTTGTACCACCCCATTATAAAGACATAACAAAGCTGGGCACCAGGGGCTCATGCCTGTAATCCTAGCTACTCAGAAGGCTGATATAGCAGGATCGGGGTTCAAAGTATCAGGCAAAGTCCCTGAGATTCTTATCTCCAATTAGCCACCAAAAAGAGCTTGAAGTGGAGCTGTGGTAGAGTGTTAGCCTTGAGCAAAAAAAGTTCTAGGACAGCATCCAGGCCCTGAGTTCAAGTCCTAGGACCAGAACAAAAAAAATAAGTAAATAAAATAGATACATGGTGCAGAACTCACTCAGCCTTGCAACTCAGGCCACTGGCTACTTCAGTTGGTTCCAATTTTCCCCCACTTTCGTTTGTTTTGTTTTTTAAAAAATCTCTTGTAGTATCTTCAAAGGATTGCATTTACATTTTGAATACAATCTCAGAGATAACCCTAGCAGAGGAACTATCTTATCATAATGTATAAACACGATATATAAACATGGTCCAACGTTTCAAAACTAAATCAGACATTATATTTGTTTCTTGTTGAATTTGTTTTCTTTCTTTTCTTAACTTGCCCCCCCCCCGCCCCACGCTAGATGACTCTGACAGGTAGGCACCTATTCAATAAGCAATCCCTCCATCTATGTACAATTAACAAATCAGATAAACATACCCTCCACCCTGTCACCTACAACAATGGAAAACACTGAACAGCTCAAAGCCGAGACTGGCATACTGCGGCATTACCTTCAGACCCTGTTCCTGAAAGGGGGCTGACTCAATGCCAATAATGGTTTTCTGTGATTATCAAGTTAACAACGCCACGGAGCCCAGATTGTACCACTTAGGACTAATGTGGACAATCACATTCTAAGACATTGCGAAGACTTCACTAAAGCCACAAGGAGCCACATCTGCTGCACAAATTCTCCAGCGAGTAATCCAACCACCATACAGAAGGGCGTGCATTCGTTTTCACACGAGTCAGCTGACTTCTGTTATCCTGCCACCCTAACACACTTGTTTAAGCAAAATGCACTTTAGCTTGTGTTTTTTTTTTTTTTTGAGACAGGTTCTAACTATGCAGCCCAGGCCCGCCTGGAAGTCACTATGTAATCTAGGCTGATCTCGAAGCTATGATCCTTCTATGCTCCACCCCTGTGCTGGTATTAAAGGCACACACCTCCATGCTCAGGTTAGTAATACTGGAGTTTGAACTCCATGCTGTGTATACCTGCGAAACAGGCACTCTGACACTTGAACCATGCCTCCAGCCTGCCCTTTTTGCTCTGGGTACTTTTAAGAGAGGTTCTCATCTTTTTAATCCAGACTGGAACTACAATCCTCCTGACCTCAGCTTCCTGTTTGGGCTAGGATGACAGGAGTATGCCAGTCCACCAGCTACTGCTTGTGATGATGGGTTCTCATCAACTTTTCATTTTTGGCCCACCGGGCCTCAATTAGCAATCCTTTGGATTGCCGTGTCCTGAGTAGCATGGATTACAGTCATGAGCCACTATACCAGAGTAACTTACATTGTATTATATTAGCAACATTGTTTCAACAATTGAAATGTATCCCACCTGTAAAAAGCAAGAGGCCTACTGGCCAGTCCCACTCATCTGTAGCTTCTTGGGAAGGAGCTCTGGCCTCTCCAGGCAAACCAAACTGCTGTAGATTACAAGGGTTTAGCTTACTCCAGCTGCTCTCCAAATCAGCCCAGCGTGCTGGAGTCATTTCCATCGGCCCCTCTGCTTCAACAGCTCTTCTGGGGCCATCATGAGCCTGTCTGGATGTGGGGGACACTGCAGGGGTGAGGAAACAAGAGACATGGCTCCGCCCTTCTCCTCGTGCTTCCCTTGTACACAGAACCAAAGCTCCAGAGAATCTCATTTCATACAGCATGTGACAGCACGACTCACATCTCACCTAGTTATTACCTATACACAGACAGCACCCTCGGAGATTCGTGCCAGCAGCTACCCCCTAACTACAAGTGGGTTGCACCCAGAGCCGGGAAGTGGGGATCCCTGGAAATCTACCTCACTCCACAGAATGCAGGTCAAGGTCCTCTCCAAAGAAAACCATTCCAGTCACTATAAAAATAGTTCAGGTCCCAGCCAGCCGCGACTCAGAATGTGCTGCTGACTTGTCTAAAACAAGCACCCAGCACACAAATATCTCCGATTCCACCATGTCGCTCTCCTGCCAGCAACCAGGATGAGCCAGCCAGCCCCAACTCCTGGGCCTGACATTCAAATCCCTTAAAAACTGAGGCGGCAGGCAAATGCAACGGTGGTGTTTTCAGTAACACACTAGGAACCGTGTCCCTTGTGGGCAGGGAGGAGAGGGGGAATGCAAAGGAAGGGGTGACATTGTCCAAACAAGAAACATACTCACTACCTGACTCATGAAATGGTGACCCCCCCCCGTACAACACCTTAATCATAATAATAAAATTAGGTTTTAAACACGGAGGCGGCAAAGCTCAATGCCCACAGGGCTCAGCAGAGAACGTGAGGGACGCGATGGGGGCGAGAGGTGGCCTGGCAGGCCACGGCCACTGGGGACTGTCAGGGCCTGTCCCTGTCCAGAGCTCACCGCGTCCCTCAGCTCGTGGTCACTGCCGAACCTGGCTGTTAATGAGTCTCAAAACCAAACACTTTCTGGATTCCCCCCCCCCCCAATTTTGTTAAAACTTTGGCGTTGCCCTAACTATAACATCCAGCAGGCCGCCTACTGCATACAAGCCGACGGGGCGCCTGCAGCCTGAACGCGGCTCTCTCCTCCCTGGCTCAACAGCAAGCCACACCCACCGGTCACCCCCCCCACCCCCCACACCTTCCCCGGGCCACACGACACACCCCCACAATGGGCATCTCAGACTGTTCTTATTCCAGAGCGGTCCCAAGCCAGCATGGTGGCGCACACCCACAATCCCAGGTACTGAAGAGGCCGGGGCAGGAGGATGTTGAGTTCAAGGCCAGTTCCGGCAAAGTTACTGAGACCCTGCCTCAAAAATAAAATGCATGGGCTAAAGTATGCTATACACGGGCTGGATTTCCACGGCAGAATCCCTTATCATCCCAATTAACAGAAAGTTTAACCAAGTGAGTACCCAGGAATCTAAAACATGTCCTATCTAGGGGAGAGGGATAAATGGAGACAGGAACTGTATTGGTAAATACAAGGTACGTGTGTGAAAATGGAACTAGGAAACTTGGGTTCGTGGGAGAGAAGGAAGAAGGGTGACAAACCAACATGTTGAAACCCTGGTGGCTCATGCCTGTAACCCCCGCTACTCAGGAGGCTGAGATCCAGAATCGTGGCTCCAAGCCAGCCCCGGCAGAAAAGTCCATGAAACTATTATCTCCAATGAAGCACAAAAAAATAAAATAAAATAAATCCAGAAGTGATGCTGTGGCTCAAGCACAAAAAAGCTCAGCGATCACACCCAGGGTCCGAGTTCAAGCCCCAGGACCTACACCCGAAATAAGTAAACAAACTGACATGTTGAACTGAAATTCCATTGTACAATTATCTAAAGATAGCTTTTAAATAAATTTCTTTTTTTTTTTTTTTTTGCCAGTCCTGGGGTTTGGACTCAGGGCCTGAGCACTGTCCCTGGCTTCTTTTTGCTCAAGGCTAGCACTCTGCCACTGAGCCACAGCATCACTTCTGGCCATTTTCTATATATGTGGCGCTGGGGAATCGAACCCAAGGCTTCATGTATACAAGGCAGGCGCTCGTGCCACTAGGCCATATTCCCAGCCCAATAAATTTCTTTTCTAAAGTGAAATACAAAGGGTTTAGGATCCTGGTTCAAGTGGTAGAGTGCTAGCCTTGAGCAAAAAGAAGCCAGGGACAGTGCTCAGGCCCTGATTCAAGCCCAAGGAGTGGCCAAAAAAAAAAGAAAGAAAGAAAAGAAAGAAATGTTTATTTTTTAAGTAAAAAGTAAATTGAATAGAAAATTTAAAATGTCAGAGGAGTGTGCACCAAGCAAAGGGATATATCATGAACTGAAATTAGATATTTTTTTTTTACACATGCACAAATTTTATTTCTTAATGTAGGTCCTGGTCAAAATAGTATGGAAAACCTTGCTCTGCAATGAGCAAGTGAACTCAACCCCTGCTCCATGTACTTTTTTTTTTTTTTGAGGGGAGGAATGGTCAGATATTCCCTATAAAGAAAAAGAAATCTGACGCGGCCAGCCCTCCTCCCAGGCCCTCTCTTCCCCTGCCAGCTCACTGATCCTCCATGGCAGAGACCAGGAGGCCGGGGAACTATAATTACATTCCCCGCTCACTCGCTAACCTTCTGCAATCACCCTTCAAACCCCGATGTTGCAAGCCGAGGCTTGGGGAATTTGTTCAGCAAATCACCCTAAGTCACCCTTTCAGAATTGGAAGCTCAGAAGAGCGAGCAGGGGCTCCCTTCTCCCTGCTGGGCTCCCAACACCTGGGACAACCGGATTTGTCATCAGTAGGCGATACCCCTACACCCCAAATTCCCTCCTTCCTTCAGGCCATCTGGACGCTCTCTCTCCCCCACCACAAATGGGATGCCTAGAAGAGTTTGGTGGAGAGGAAAGGCCAAGGCATACTTAAAAACCCAACAATGGACAACTTCAGCATCACACTCTACCCTTCTCCAACCTCGGTCCCTCCCGTGCTTGGGCCTCCTGGTCCCCCAGCCAGGCGATGCCATGTGACTGGCAATACAGAAGGGCAAAATACAGAAACCTTTTGAGACAGACTCCAAGTCCCACTGCCGTTCTGCTACCTTCCCACCAGGAAGGCTTGTCCACCCTCCCCCCCAAAACTACATGGTAGGGTTCCTACCAATCTCAGAGCCGCCACCGTGAGCAAAGCACCTACACACGGATATCTTGGCAAACAGGAGCTACAGCCTGCGTGTCAATTACTTCTCTGCAAAACACACATTTCCGATTTCTCCAGTTACCAACAACAGCAGGTCCAAGGTCCTGGCAAACCATCAATTTCCACAAAGAATTAATTTCCCTTGGTGTCTTCTGCACCCTGCCCCGGCCCCTTCGCAGATTATTTCAACAGTATTGTTCCTAGACCCAGTCGCTTTTCCACTTCCAATTAAATCCAGTCCAAACTCTGCGCATGCCACAAGCGCCGACAGTGTGCTAACGGGTCTAGCTCCTAGCCTTACTTTCAAAAGCCTTTCCACATACTCTCCTTACATCACTCACTGGGCTCGGTTCTCCCCAGTGCATTTAAGAGAGCACAATTCCTCAGTCTGGCTTTCCAGGCCTTTCACAATCTCTGCCGTTCGAACTCAATACCTGACACTTTTGCTCCTTGGCTCGCACTCTACCAACTGAGCCAACCCCATCTTTATCCTCTATGCTCAGGAAACATCCCAAGACAAGCAAAGCCAGCTCCTCCTTAGGGAAAGCCACAGATAGTCCCACTTCGTAGCCCACCTCAAAGGCCCCCAACAACACAGTCCTGGTGACCCCTGTTCTAGCTCCCGCCCCACTCGTGCCCCGTCCCTGTGCCCCCTCTGGAGTTTTATTGCTGTGTCCTCCCTGAGGGGGTGAGTCAGGAGGAAATGTTCTCATGAACGTTGGTATCCTTTCTTGCTGAGGACAACCACTGTAGGTCTTCCTTACAGTCCACCTGTTACTTCTCTCCGGACTTTGGGTCTTGCCAGTGAATTATTCTCCACATGCAGGACTTACTTCAAAACCAGTACCCCAAGTCGGTTCAACTCTAATCTTTATTATCTTCTCCCTCTCATCCCACCGCACTACACTAACTGCACGATCAGAACATCTTAAGTTTTGAAGCTGAGCTCTGGGATCGCTTTTCCCTACGTTTCCTGAGGCCTTACACTTCTCCATTACCACTACACGTCTCCCAGAGAACCGGCAGGGTGCGGAGAACACAGCAGCCCCTCCCAAGGACCCCTGTATTGTGTTTCCCTCCAAACCAGGGACCTCTGTTTAACTAGGGAGGGTGTTTGAAGGCAACCAATACCTGTTGCAGAGCTGGGTACCTGTAGCTCAGTGGCAAAGTGTTTGCCTAGCAAGTGCAACGTCCTGGGTTCGATCCCCAGTACCAAAAAAAGACCATTAAAAAAGAATCAATACCTGTTGCTCACTCACTTTGGAGCAGACTAGACTGCCCCAGTGACACCTTTCTGGAAAGGGTTGTGGAGAAAGCAGTGAGGGCCTGCGGGTGTCCGGGGGTTCGGAAATACGTCCCCTCCCCCGCCCCCCGCCCCCCCCCGCCCCCCCCCCCCCGCGGCAGGACCGGGCCGGAGGCGGCGGGGCTCCCGCAGGGCGCGCGTGGCTGCGCTCCTCCACCGCCCCGGCTCGGCCCGGAGCGCCCCAGAGCGCGCACCGCCCGGCGCGGCAGCGGACCGAGCCTTGGAAATCGCTGGCACGGGACCGGGTCCCAGGCCGGGCCCCCACCGGGGCTCCCCGGCCGTGCACGGCGAGCGCCACGGGCGGGAAGGGCCGGGGCCCGCGGGTGGGGGGGGGGGGCCGGGCGGAGGGTGTGTCGCGGCCCGGGAGGGCTGGAGCGCGCGCGGGCGCCCGCGGCCCCGCCGGAAAGGCGGGCTGCCCGGTTAACAGGTCGGTCTCGTCCCCCCCACCCCCCCCCCGCCCCGCGGAGGCGACCACCGCTCAAAAGTTAGGAGGGGGCCCCGACGGGAGGGCCGGCGGCGAGGAGGTAAACAAGGGGCGCCGCCGCGGGCCCCCGCGTCCCGCCCTCCGCGGCACCCGGCCCCGCCGGCCTCCGGGCCGCTCCCCCCCCCCCCACCCGCCCCCGGGCTGCGGCGGGCCCGGCCCCGCGGACGTGCGGAGCGTGGGAAGTTCCCGGCCGGCCGCCGCCCCCCCCCCGCCCGCCCGCCCCCGGGCTCCCGCGCAGCTCACCTCGGCCCGCCAGCGGCCGCAGCGCCCGCCCCGCAGCTCCGGCTCGGACGGCCCGGCCCGCCCGCTGCAGCCGCCGCGGCCCCGCCCGCTCCGCCCGCTCCGCTCGGCTCCGCTCCGGCCGCCGAGGCGCAGTTCGCGCCCACCTGGCCGCCCGCCCTCCCTCGCTCCCCGCTCCGGGACACAGCGCTCACGTACGCGGCGGCGGCCACAACCCGGCCCGGATTCCCCGCCCGGGAAGGGAGCTCCGGAGGAGCCGCGATCCCCGCGGGCCCCGCCAGCCAGGCAGCCCGCGAGCGAGCGCGCGAGCGAGCGCGCGGGCGCCGAGACGCCGGGGCCGCCCCGCCCCCCGCCCCCCGCGCGCGCCGCCCCGCACGCCCGCGGAACGCACGCCCCGCGAACGCACCGGCCTCCCGTAGACAGTCGGCGCTCAATTAGTGCCCGGGCGCCTCCTCGCCGCACATGCGCACTTGAACCTGACCCCGTCGTGACCCGCCCCCGCCCCGCCCCCGAGCCGGGCCGGGCCGGGCCGCCGCGGCGCCGCGAACCCCGGCGCTGCCCGCTTTTTTCTTTTTTTTCGTTTTTGCACTGAATGTGCACAGCCGGCCAAAGTTTCTGGCGGTTGTTTTTCCAGGCCGGGCTCTGGCACGGCACGGGGGCCGAGCGTGCCCCCGGGGCGGGAAGGCGAGCCTCGGGCCACGGGGGCGGGGCGCGCGCTCCCCCCCCGCCCCCGCCCGCACCGCTCTGCTCCCGGCGGGGACGGGAGGTGCGGGGGGGCCCCCGCCGTTTCTGCAATCGGCCGGGAGAAAGTTAACTATTAGCCCCCAGCCCGTGTGTAAACAGTGCCGGCGGCTTTGGGCACCGTTAGGCTCCGGCCCTGGGAGAATGTGTAACCGGGCGCGGGGGGGGGGGGGGGGGACGGGGGAGGGGAGGAGGGGGTGGAGGCCGTGCCCTGGGCCGCTTGCTCGGGGTTTTCCCTAGATAAGCCCCGAGCCACATCGGCGGGGAGCACGAGTGGGTAAAACGTATTTATATAACAAGCAGATTCAGTAAATTCACTATTCTTTTCCTCCAAAACAATAAGTTTCCTGATGCTTTCTGACACGGGGTGTGCCTGGCGGGTCACCCCGGCTTTGAGGCCTGAGAGGAGGCGCTGGGGAAGGCTGAGGTCTCTGGGTCCGGCCACCTGGGATCCTCACTGAACTGGTAGCCTAACCTTGTGATCTTCAAGCAAGTAGCCTAGGCATAGTGCCCAGCTCACAGCAAGTAAGTAGAAATATTTCCCTTCCCACCTAGCTTTCTGCCACTTATTATTGAGGTTGAGCCTAACTGCAATCCGAACTACTCAGAGAGGTCTGAGGATCACAGTTCAAAGCCAACCTGAGCAGAAAGAAAAAAAACATCAGGGAAACTCTCGTGTCCAAGTAACTAGCAAAAATCTGGTAGTGAAGGTGTGGCTCAAGTGGCAGAATGCCAGCCTTGAATGTGAAAAGCTAAGCAGAAACACAAGGGCCCTGAGTCCAAGTCCCTCCCAGGATTGGCACAAAATAAAAAAGACCAGGCTGGACTGGGGATATGGGCTAGTGGCAAGAGTGCCTGCCTCATATACATGAGACCCTGGGTTCGATTCCCCAGCACCACATATACAGAAAGTGGCCAGAAGTGGCGCTGTGGCTCAAGTGGCAGAGTGCTAGCCTTGAGCAAAAAGAAGCCAGGGACAGTGCTCAGGCCCTGAGTCCAAGCTCTAGGACTGGCCAAAAAAAAAAAAAAAAAAAAAAAAAAGACCAATAAATGAACTAGAACCACAATTCAGCTAAAAGGCTGGTTCTCAACTAGGGGTGGGTAGGTGACTTTTGTGTCCGAGGGGACCCATAGACATGCTTGATTGTCACAACCAGCAGGGAGGACATTCCTGTGGGTGTCTGGGTTGGCAGAGACCAAGGGGGCTACTGTTCAATATCCTGAAATGCCCAAGACAGCCCCCAAAAGCAATTTACCTACTCTAAAGAATTACATACTACGCTCGTGGTTGGCAAGGCCAGCTATGGAGTCACTTGGGCACAGAAGACTGTCTTAACTCACAACCTCTGGAAACAGTTCTGTTTTACATTAAGAACAAAGCCTTGTAAGGGCCACAGCAATTGCCTTAAGATGCAAAGCCTCCCCTTCACCTGAAGAGGAAGGCTGGAATCTTACACTTCATTATTAGAGGAACAAATACAACGTACCCAACCTACCCATAGCTTTGTGTTGTTCTCATTTGTCCTCCAGGACTACAGTCTATTCATCTCCGTTTTAGAGAGTTCCCTTTCTCCTCGGAAGTAGATTATTGTGCACATAACAATTATGGAACAATACAAGACAACATATAATTAAACTTTAATTGCAGCCCTGAGACTAAGGTGGTTCAGAGGCAAGGGAAATGGTCCCTGCGGCAGAGCCCAGGGCTTGCCTGTGGGACTGAGCTGTTCAGGAAATGTGAATTGAACAACATGAAATGGTTAGGGAAAGTTTCTTACACAAAATAGGACCCCGCCAAGTCTACACATTCCATTGCAGAACTTAAAACTGCTAGATTTTGTAATAGAACATTGCTATCTGGCTGTGAAATTCATTCTTCTCAAACATCTAGTTCATAGACCTGGGTGTTTTTTATTATTGTTAATATAAAGATGATGTACAGAGGGGTTACAGTTACATAAGTCAGGTTAATAAGGACATTTCTTTTTAAGCAGTGTCAGTTCTTCCTTCATTTGCTCCTAGTTTTTCCCTCCCAACCCTTCCTATCACAAGTTGTCCAGTTCATGTTCACAAGTGTCCAGTGAGTATCACTGCTGCATTTGTTCCACCATTTCTGTGCTTCCTCTTCTCCCCCAAATAGATAAGATTACATATAAGGCAAAAGGTACCAAAAACAAAAAACAGCAACAAAGGAGAAAAAAGCAAATTAATGAAAAAAAACTCTTGTTTCCATTTATTGGAGTTCATTTCAATAAACATTGTTTTAATAAAGAGTATCTTCCTTTGGTCTCACTGTGTGAATGTCTAGAGTCCTGTATAATTTATCATGTCCACGAATATACATCTATTTTTTACCTTCCAGGTGCTCACTTGTAGATTAGGCACATTCTAGTTACAACAAATGAGGGAAACCATGCAACCTTCTTTGGGTCTGGCGTGCTTTGCTTAATATGATTTTTTCCATTTCCTTACGAATGGTACAATATCATTCTTTCTGTGAACGCATAGAATTTCATTGTGTATACATGCCGTATCGTCTTGATCCATTTGTCTGCTGAGGGGCATCCGGGTTGAAAGGTTCAACCATCTGACAAGTACAGGAAGGCCTGTTGTGTGTAGGGAGTCGGAATACCCTCTATGTGAACGGAACTCATGGTGTGTGCTGTTTGAGACGTCTTGAAGGCAGGCTATCCAAAGGCACAAGCTTTCTCCAAGCACAGGCTAGATGCCAATCTCCTTTTACAGCAGGTACATACTTGCACAGTACACATTCCAGAGCTCAGATCAGACAAAACATCCAGCCCCGACCAAGCGCACACACACTCTGTGCAGTCTGCACTTTCCCAGGTACTGGGCCTTGCCCTGGGCATACTGGACAGCCTACATGCTACAGGGAGTCTGATTCACTTAGAGAGACCATCACTACTTCCTCTCCTCCTCCTCCTCCTCTTCCTCCTCCATGACAACAACATGTCCTTTTTGGCCCCCTGGTCTTGGACACCTTGGCCCCCTATTCAATTGCTGGCCTCTTAGCCTGGCATTGGTGGCTAATCCCAGCTACTCAGGAAGCTGAGATCTGAGGATCTCCTTTTGAAGCTAGCCAGGCGGAAAAGCCCAGGAGACTTTTATCTCCAATTAACGAGCGAAATCCCAGAAGTGGAGGTGTGGCTTAAGTGGTAGAATATCAGCCAGCCTTGGAAAAAAAGCTCAAGACGGCACCCAGGTCCTAAGTTCAAGTCCCAGACTCGCACACACACACGTTGAAGTGCCAGACTTTGAAGTCAGGTCCCACTTTACCACGCGAACCCTACTTTACCACGTGAACCTGAGATAAACAGGCCCTGTGAGCAAACCCAGGACAAGCCCATTAGGGCCCAGTCGGTCAAGAACTCTAACCGCTGGGAATGCTTAACTCTGACTGCCCCCAGAATGCCACGAGCCCTGAGCCAATCAGATTGGTACCCATGTCCTAATCTTGCTTGCTTGAACACCTGATTGTTGTAACTTTGTTTTTGCCTTTATAAGCCCTGTGTAATCGCAGCTTGAGGCTCCCTCCTAGCCTCCGCTGTGTTGGTGGGTAGGACGAAGCCCGAGTTGCAGCTCGCTTGAATAAAGCCTTGCCTTGCTTTTGCATTTCGGAATGTCTGAGTCTCGGTGGTGGTTTTGCGACTTGGCACAACAACATTGGAGCTGGATGCTGATGCCACGTGCCTGTAATCCTAGCTACTTAGAAGGCTGAGATCTGAGGATTGTGGTTCAAAGCCAGCCCAGTCAGTAAAGTCCATGAGATTCATCTCCAAATAACCATCAGAAAACTGGAAATGGAGTTGTGGCTCAAAATGGAAGAGTTCCAGCCTTAAGCAAAACAGCTCAGGGACAGTGTGCCCAGGATTTAAGTTCAAGTCCCCAACCAGGAAAAAAAAAAAATTGGCATTTTGTACCTCATTTCCATCAAAACAAGTAGGTCCTTGCAAAGTTATCTCCCATTCGGCAAGGTTAAGCTAAGCAGACTCAAGGCCTCCTCCCTGTCCCCGCCTGTTTCCTAGGTGCTTACCTCTTGTGACACTGAATCTTGTGACAGACACTGAGATTGTCATCCTCCAAACCCTTGTGCGACCACTTCTAGGCTTGCCTCCCCCCAACCCACCCCAGCCTCTTTCTTTTTATTTTTTGGCCAGTCCTGGGCCTTGGACTCAGGGCCTGAGCACTGTCCCTGGCTTCTTCCCGCTCAAGGCTAGCACTCTGCCACTTGAGCCACAGCGCTGCTTCTGGCCGTTTTCTGTATATGTGGTGCTAGGGAATTGAACCTAGGGCCTCGTGTATCTGAGGCAGGCACTCTTGCCACTAGGCTATATCCCCAGCCCTACCCAGCCTCTTTCTTTTACTCTTCAAAAGCGCCCCTACATTTGTGTGCGGATATGTTGGTGGGTGTGTATGTATGCATGTGTGCCAAGACTGGGCTTGAACTCAGGGGCCTGGACACTGAGTTGAACTCCTGTGTTGGCCTCCTTTGAACCACGATTCTCAGATCTCAGCCTCGTGAGTGGCTAGGATGACAGGCAGAGCCACCGACCTCTGGCTTCCTCTATGCTTTTATTATGAAGTCTCTGTACTGGCCTGTGGGCCCAGTCCTTCGGGGTGCACCTCCAGCCTTTGCCTGCCTCTTTCTGCCTCTGTCTACTTCTTCACCCTGTACTCCAGACTTGCTCAACTGAGCTTGAACTCAGGGCCAGGGCACCGTCCCTGAGCTTCTTTTTGCTCAAGGCTAGCACTCTACCACTTGAGCCACAGGGCCACTTCGGCCTTTTCTGCTTATGTGGTGCTGAGGAATGGAACCCAAGGCTTCATGCATGCTAGGCAAGCACTCTACCACAGAGCCACATCCCCAGACCCTTTTTTTTGCTGGTTAATTGCAGATAAGAGTCTCACAGACTTTCCTGCCTAGGCTGGCCTCACAATGTGATCCTCAGATCTCAGCCTCCTAAACAGCTATTGGGGCCTGCCAACATAGCTGTCCTCTTAAAACCTGAGTCCGATCCTATCACTCTGCTTACCACCTCCAAGGACTTTCCTCTCCACTCACTCACTGTAAGGCCCTCGTAACCCAAACTCTCTAGTCCTTCCCTCTGTCATCACCAGCAGCAACATCCACACTGGTCCTCTGCTGTTCCTTAGACCCACACCCTACTAGGCCTTTCCAGAACTGGTTCAATGACACCCGTGCTCCCTCTTCAATGTATCTATCTAAAATAGTACCCACCAGACAGCCCTTTACTGTCCTTTATTTCTTCTTTTTCACACCCCACTTCAAAACCTCTCTCTGTCCTCTTGACTATCAGCTCAATGAGAACAGGGACTTTTTCTTATTGCTGTGTTCTCAGCTTCCGAGACAGTGTGTCTAGCATACAGCAGACACTCAGTAAACAATCAGGAATTGAGGGTCTAGTTAGATGATCAAAAAGTTAGCCATGCCGATAATCCTAACTACTCAGGAGGCTGAGATCTGAGAATTGTGGTTTGAAGCCAGCCTGAGCAGACAAATCCTGAGAGACTCTTATCTTTTATTAACCAGCAAAAATCTGGAAGTGGAACGGTGGTTCAAGTGGCAGAATACCAGCCTCTATCAGAAAAACAAGAGCTTGAGGACCTGTGTTCAAGCCCCAGTACAGGCATTAAAAAAAAAAAAGAAAAGAAAAAGAAAGCTACCCAGGAAGCATGTTTGATTCTTACTACTCCCTGGGGAACTAGCGCCCCTAAAGTGGGGTGTCAGGATGCAATTAAGGACCACCACTGTCCTTGATAACACATTCCTAAACACACACCTTTCTTGCCCCCTATGAGTTTCAAATGTAAAGAATAGCAATGCTAATTTTGTATTTATACCCTTGTATGTGTCTTCTGATGGAGACAAAGTCACAATGTATTTCAGTGAACAAAAACAGGCCCAGCACGGTCTAACAGCATTTTTTTTTTTCTCCAGGCAGTTACAAGAGTCAGAAATCCTAAAGAGAAAGTGCCTTGCAAATGTGCCTGGGGCCAATGGCATCTCCTGGCAATCTAAGCAGTCAGAGCCGGCTTCAGCTTTCCTCCAGGAGGCTGGCTGTACATTCCAGCCGGACTGACTGGCAGCTAGGAGCTTGCTCAAAGCTTAGGATGCCGAAGTATCGTGCTCAGATCTGCTCACTGACACTTTCCCACAAACAAGCTCGCACTCGCGCGGACAGCCTCGGATACACCCCAACGCACACTCCTAGGTCTCCGCTGGCTTCCTCCTATGCCTAAAACTGTGGATTTCAGCAAGAGTCTGCACTCAAAAGAATAGTCGACTCCGATCATAAAGTCTAATGACTCTAGCTATGAAAGAATGTATGAGCCCGGCAGGCTGCTTGTGCACATCTGGTTTTTTCCTTTTATGCTTCTGTGATTTCTATGACACAGGAAATCCCTTTGAGAACAACCCCGCCTGCTTTCTAGAGAGTGCATTTTTTTAAAACAGGGATTAAAATTATGTTTATCTCACTGCTTAAGACAGGATGATAAAATCCAGAACAGGACCATTTCAAGCATTTCGAGGGTGGGTCAGCTGTGCCTTCTTACTCTGTGCCCCGGAAGGGGGGGGAGGGTGCTAGCAGCTGAGCCTGAAGGAACGGAAGACCAAGGGAAAGGGAAAGACTTCCCCCCCACAAGGGTTCACACCATCTAAACGTGGCTCTGGCTCCAGAGCCTCCCAAATACAGGAAAATACTGCGGAGTGAAAGTTCCAGTTCAGCTCAAGTAAATAAATGTGATCTAAGTACCTCCCTGTCCCCTGGGCCCTCCTCCATTAGAGGCTCTGAATGAAGAATCTTCTCAAAGAAGGTCCCCCCCCCCCCCGTGAGGCCTTCCCCCCCCCCGCCCCCATCTTTCCCACCCAGCCCAGACCATCTTTCCCACCCCCAGCTGGAGAACTTGAAGCTGTTTGAGAGATAACTACGTAAAACAGGTGCCTGCGGCGGGGTGTGAAGGTGATTCTCTCCCCAAGCCTGGGGTGTGTTGGAAGCCTGAGTCCCACTGCGGCACTATTTACAGCTGGTGAACCTTTAAGGGGTGGGGCCAAACGGGAGGTGGTGAGGTTACTGGGGATGTCACCCTTGGAGAAGATGAATGCTGGTCTGTTTCACGGTTAGTTTTCCCTAGAGTGAGTTGTTAGAAGAGAGGCAGGCTCTTCCGGGCGTGCTGTGGTTTCTTCTGCATGGACGTTCTGCCATTGTGATGATGCTAGCTGTGAAGCGTGTCACTAAGCTGATTGAAGGGCACCACCTAATCTTGGACTTACAGCCTTCCAAGTTGTGAACTAAATAAATCTGTTTTCATCCAGGCTCAGGCCTGTAATCCCAGCTACTCAAGAGGCAGAGATCTGAAAGATCACCTTTGGAGGCCAACTAGGGTAAAAAGTTAGTGAGAGTTGGTAGCCAGTGGCTCACACCTGTAATCCTAGCTTCTCAGGAGGCTGAGACCTGATGGTCAGGGTTCAAAGCCAGCCTGGGCAGGACAGTTTGTGAGACTCGTATCTCCAATAAACTATCAAAAAGAAGAGGAAGAAGAAGCTGGAGGTGGAGGGTAGAGCACTAACTTTGAACAAAAGAAGTTCAGAGACAGCAAGCACCCAGGTCCCCGAGTTCAAGCCCCAGCACTGGCAGATACAAAAGGAAACCGATAGTGAGACTTCATTTCCCTCAGGAAGCCCAGTGTGGTGAAGTATGCTTGTGATCCCAGCTATGGGGGAGATTATTAGAAGATGGATCCTAAACTGAGGCCAGCCATGGAAAAAAACAAAACTACTTGAAACATAACAAAGTGACTGGGGGCATGGGTCACGTGGTGCACGGCCTGCCTAGCAAAGCATGAGGCCCTGATACCACCCAAAACCAAAAACAAATCATCTCTTTCCCTCCTCACTACTCACTCACCCTCTGGTAACTTGTTATAACCACCAAAAATGGACTAATACCATGGCAGAAGACAAGGACTCAAGCTTAAAGAAGGACTGGGTTTTACTCCAGGGAAAAATTAGAAGGTATCAGATCCTCTAACTTACAAATAGAACTAGAAAAACAGATTTGAGCCCTCCCATCAGTGAAATGGGGAAGAGATCAGGCAAAGACACCAAGGCAGTGAGAAGCACAGAAGTGGCAGAACAAAGTCTGTCCTGCGCCCCACACTGGCCCAATGACTTGGGTCCCCGTCATCCCATTACAGTTATTTTTTCTGCAGCATGGTTGTCGAGTGCCCTTGCTCTGACCTTCTGTCCCCTGGCAGTACTGCCCCTATCCTCCACACAGGGGGTTGGCAGCCTTTCCTCTGGTGAGCTCACCAGAGCCTGATTTGGGCCCAGCTGCTGAGCTCCATCATCCTTCACACACACGCCATCTGTTCACTAGACCCACATACCCATTCAGCCAGCCTTCTTCTGTAGGCCCAACGAACGTGCTAGCCAAGCCAGGTGCCTGCTGTCAACCAGACCCCCAGATGCCCAGAGTGGCCAGGTCCCGAGCAGCGATCACACAGCAGTACCTTAGTTCTTGATGCAAACCATGGAACGGTAGAATCATAGAGCACTGAGAAATATCTACTGCCCTGTGCCACCTGCCCCTGCCCAGGATGTGAAGTTCATCAACTCAGCAATGACAACCAAAATGAAGATTAAAA
Organism: Perognathus longimembris pacificus; assembly: GCF_023159225.1. Taxonomy (NCBI): domain Eukaryota; kingdom Metazoa; phylum Chordata; class Mammalia; order Rodentia; family Heteromyidae; genus Perognathus; species Perognathus longimembris. The sequence goes on along the minus strand of NC_063181.1, from coordinate 5,301,104 downwards.
AATAATAAGTTTCATAAACCTAAAAGTCTATCAGATGACATTCCAAGCATACAAGTCTATTTCTAAAAGCAATATATATATCCAGTCCTGGGGCTTGAATTCAGGGCCTGGGCACTGTCCCTGGCTTCTTTTTGTTCAAGGCTAGCACTCTACCACTTGAGCCACAGCACCACTTCTGGCCTTTTTTATATATGTGGTGCTGGGGAATCAAACCCAAGGCTTCATGTATATGAGGCGAGCACTCTTGCCACTAGGCTATATTCCCAGCCCCCTAGAAGCATTTTAAATGCTCCTGGTAATTACATAACCATTTCTTCCTCTTCAGAATTGAACAACAGGTTTGTACCAGGTACCTTTCTACACTGGCAGTCAGTACAGGTTCTTACGCCCCTCTGAGCTGGCCTCTATCACTACATGAAGGATACACAACTTCAGGAGCTACCCAATGGGCGAATTCAGTGTGGAACTCCTTCTTGAGCTTCTGTATACAGTGAGGTCAGAAACTAAGATTCTCCCTCAAGTTTAACCTTTCCAAGTGTAAATAATGTACTGACAAGACATTTCTCCTCTTTGTCATAGTCTTGCCTAAATTCATGTAGGTGAGGGAAACTGGGCCCTAACTTTCTCTCGCTGTTTGGAGTCAATCAAATACTTACCTTGAAAACTGAGCCTGAGCTTGATAAGCTATCTAGTCACCACATTGACTCTCCTAACCTACAATTTATCTGGCATTAGGCCACATCCTGCTTTGTGAATCCTTATAATACATGTGGGGTAAGAGCCCAATGAATTATTAAAATCCTATTCAATTACCCTTTTGTATTTCCCACCTGGGAGCAGTCTTGTTTTCCAATGCTTGTCTTCAACACAGTCAATCTCACAATTTTCTCACTTATAAGCTGTTGATTTACCAAACCCCAACCTCCGCTCACTCACAGTGTAATTGACTGCCTTCCCAATTGCCTCGGACAGACTTTCCTTTTTTTTTTGCCTTGGACTCGGGGCCTGAGCACTGTCCCTGGCTTCTTTTTGCTCAAGGCTAGCACTCTGCCACTTGAGCCACAGCGCCACTTCTGGCCATTTTCTATATATGTGTGGTGCTGAGGAATCGAACCCAGGGCTTCATGTATACAAGGCAAGCACACTTGCCACTAGGCCATATTCCCAGCCCTCGGACAACTTTCAATGACCCCTGAGTTCAAGAGAAGTTGCTGGCAAGGAAGCATTCTGTAAAAGTTGGTGTCTAGTAGAGGTTACCAGCTCAGCCCACTCCTAGATTGTTCTAGGTTATTCCTGACATTTTCTTTCCTCCACAATGGCTTAACTCTGATCCCAAGTAATCACCCTCGCCCCGCCCCCCCCAAATCTTTCCAGTTCACCAGACAATCCATTTTGCAACCAATACTAATTTCTAGATGGCTGGGAATTCATTACCATAATATACCTACCGTAGCACTCACTAGCTCCATTCCCAACAAGCAAACCCATTATTTGGTAACTAGAAGTTATTGTCTCTGACCTCTCCTATGCAGTTTTTTCTCTTTATGCCAACAATAATAGACTGTCTCCTTTTTCCTGATATGTTCCCAAGGCATCTGCACAGGTCTTTCAAATTTTTCCTCTCAGGTTCTCAGAATGGCTAAGAATAGCAAACAAAAAATTGTGAAAAGACTATCCAGCCTTTCTTTGAGCATTGGCCACCTTTTTTCTTGATGATGTACTACTGTCCATCAATGGAATTGTTCAGGAAGAACCACTCATCAGCACTCCCTGAGTCTCTAAGATAGCGTAATTTTCAGAGGTCTCTCTGCTCCTTGAGACTTCCTGGTATCTTTCTACTTGCTTCTTCTAGACTGATTATCATCTTCCCTTCTTCCAGCTACAACCTATAGAAGAATACATGTTACTACTCCTTCCCTCTTTTCTTCTCCTCCCCCCTTCCCCCCTTCCTTTCCTTCCTCAGGTCACCAAGGCCTTCTAGTAATCTCATCTACCCATCTAAGTCTTTAGGCCCAAGATTCAGACCATTACAATACCTCACGGTTAAATGTTATCTATCCAGCCTCTAATTTGGGCTTGTTGAATTGTGTCCTGTTTGTAGCAGCAATAATACTGAGGAGGAATTAGATCTGCTTCTGTCTAACTCACATCCACGGGCCTCACACTTGGCATGTCTTATTATGGAAAATGGAATACTTCAGAAGTGATAGTTGTGGCCAGCACCCAACTTCCATTATTCTCTGAGGGATAAATAAACACTCTGCCAAGCTTATTAGTCAGACTTCTTTCTGGAGACAACTAACAGGAACTCAATTTATGCTAACTTAAGCAAAAAGAAAAAAATGAACTGGTTGGCTTAACTAGGAAACAGTTAAGCAGTAAGTACATGGAAAGGCCTAGCTTTAAACAAAGTCTTAAGACCTATTTTCTGTCTTTTTTTCTTTTTTTTGGCCAGTCCTGGGCCTTGGACTCAGGGCCTGAGCACTGTCCCCGGCTTCTTTTTGCTCAAGGCTAGCACTCTGCCACTTGAGCCACAGCGCCACTTCTGGCCTTTTCTACATATATGTGGTGCTGAGGAATCGATCCCAGGGCTTCATGTATAAGGAGGCAAACACTCTTGCCACTAGGCCATATTCCCAGCCCTTAAGACCTACTTTCTAAAATTCGCATCTATGCTCGATCCTTCTAGAGAGTCCCTTTTTCCCCCCATTTCAAAGAACTCCTGCGCGCACGCGCGCACGCACACACACACACACACACACACACACACCCCAAAAGAGAAATTCCTTAGGCCCTTGGCAGTTCCCAATTACCACCTCCCAACTTAGCAACGTAAGGAGAAAAAAGCTTTTTTTTCTTTTCCTTCCTCTTAACAGTCCTGTTGGTTTCCGGGGGGAATGGTGATGGACTCTGTGTAAAATGTCCACCCTAACTAAGGGCCACGGTTGCCTGAGGGGAGGGAGGGGTGCCAGGATCAAACACAGCCACAGGAAACGGGCGACATCCGAACGGAAAGGGCACGGAACAGCAAAACTCACCTAGGCGGGCACACGCGCGCGCTTGCACACACGCGCGCGCTTGCACACACGCGCGCGCACACGCACGTCCCCCCCCACCCCCGCCCCGGGCTGGCACTTCGGGGGAACCGAAGGACTCGCCATCGTGTGCATGGCGTGCCGCGCCGTCGTTGTGGCGCGCACCCCTCGTGACACGGCATCCGATGGCGGGCCTCCGTGTCGGGGCGCTGGGTTTTCGGAGGGTGGGGGGAGTGCGCGGACGGCCACGCCCGGCGCCCGCGGCGCCCCCGCCCCGCGCCGCCGCCCAAGTTCGCGGAGCGAGGGCTCCGGAGGCGCGGACGGGCGGCGGGCCGACCCGGGCGCGCGCAGGCCCCACGGCCACCGGGCGCGCTTCCGGGACTCGGCAGCGTGGCGGGGGCCCGCCCCCGGCCGCGATCGCGACCCACCCGTCCCCACAGCCCTCCCCGAGGGCCGAGCGGCTCCGGGGCCCGCAGGAAGGCGCGCACACACCCTTCCCGCCGAGGGGCGGGGCGGCGGGGGGGGCGGCCCGGGCCCGCCCCGGCTCACTGGCTAGTGAACGCGGCGAACCGCGTCGGGCGTCGTGGGCCAGGCCCAGACCCTCGCGGCACCGCCGCAGCCCCTGGCTCCCGCTCCCGCGGATCTGGCCCGGGTTTTCGCGCTCGCCCTCCCGGCCCCCCGGGTGAAAGCTCCCCCGCCAGGAGTAAACAAGCCGCCCGAACCCGCTGCCAGGAGGACCCGCCCCTTCGCGCCGTTTCCTGTGCCAGCCTTAGCAACAGGCCCCGCCCATCGCGACAGGCTCCTCCCCTTCCCTTAAGCCCCTCCCACCTCGCCTCCCTTCCGAAGCCGGGGGCCGAATCCCGGTCCGGTCGCGAGTCTTCTCCTTCCAGACTCGCCCCGCCCGCGCGCCCGCAGCCCGCGCTGGGGAGGGTGCGTGGAGCGCACGTGACGTGCTGTGGGCGGGGCCTCGCGAGGCGAGGGGCGGGGAGTGGAGGGGTATGCGGAGGAGAGGGGAGGTGGGGCAGGGAGCGGGGAGGAAGGGGGCGGGAGACGGGCTGCGGGGAGCGGGGACGAGGGGGGCGGGAGACGGGAAGGAGGGGGGAGCGGGAGACGGGGGGCGGGGAGGAGGGGGGAGCGGGCCTGGCGCTCGCCCCGCGGGGATCCCGGCGCCCCTCCCCTCCTCCTGGCCCCCTGCCTGGCCGCGCAGGGCCCCCGGTGGTTGGGCCGGCGCCGCCCCCTCCCCGCCGTCCCCAAGTTTCCTGCCCGGCGCCTCGACACGACGTCGTCCCCCTCCCCCGCGTCCACGCGCGGCGCTCCCGCCCCCTCCCCGCGGCGCGCACCGCCCTCCGCGGTGCCTCTCCCTCCCCCTCCCCCCCACCGACTCCCCTCGGACGGCGGACGCGCGGGAGGCTCCTGTGGCTTCCCGACCCTGCTCCCTCCCTGCGCTGGGGGAGCGGACGCCCGACACCCCGAGCCTGCAGCTCCGGCCCGGGCCAGCAGTCAGCTCCACTGCGCCCCCGACGCCCGGGCCCCTCCCCGGCTGCCGGTCCCCACGCCCTCCGGGGCAGAAGCCACCGCTGGGGGCAGGGGCACGGGCGGAGGGGCACGGGCGGCGTGCAGGCTGCTCGCTGTCCCGAGGACCGAGCCGCCGGGGCTCCGCCACCTACTCGTTATCTTGGGCAAGTCATTTGACTTCTCTCTGCTGGATTCCGGGGAGCCAGGAGGCGAAGGACGGCGAATGAAAGAAAGCACCCAGAGCTCATTCCTGGCTGCGCTCCCGGGGTTCTGCCCTTCCCGCCTCCTAGGCTGTGTGGCAGACGGGAGAGCCTGGGCTCAGGGCCTGGTGCCCTCCCTCAGCTTTTTAGCTCAAGGCTGGTGCTCTGCCCCTTGAGCCACACCTCCACTTCTAGCTTTTTTTTTTCTTTTTCTGGTTAATTGGAGACATAAATGTTTCTGGGCCCTTTTTTTTTTTGCCCGCCCTCCTCACTTCTGGCCTTGAGCCTGGATCCTCAGGTCTCTATTTCCTAAGTAGCTAGGATTACAAGCATGAGCCCCCAACACCTCAAACAAGGCCATGTGTAGGCAGGGAGGAATGGAGGCAGAGGATGGGGGGCGGTCACTGACTGCGCTGTCCTCAGACTGGGGAGAACCAGAAGTATGCGCGGCCAGGTGTTGGAACCGGGAAAAGGTGGGGTCCACCTTGGGGGTCACTGGAGGCAGGGGGAGACAGTAACTGCTAAATTAAACAGAATGTGAAACAGACAAGGTGCCAGCTCCTGACCTTTCCTCCTGACCCCTCATTCAACACATTCCACAAGCGAGTGTGCGCAGCTAGGCCACGCTCCTGTTCCTTGAGAACAGTGCTGTTTTGTTAAGGTCCACCAACCTGATCTGATTTGCATCTTTTGCGAGACATAGTCACTGACATTCACTTACCACGGAAAAGAAACTACCAGTTAGACTGTCTCTATTTAATTCCTCTCGAAATGCATGCGCCTGGGGAGGGGGGGGTGAGTTTGGGGGGGAGCAGAGGCAAGAGAGGGAGGTTAGCACTATGACTGTATCTGCTGTGGCCAGGCATTTTACCTGCACTATGGCATGGAACCCCAAACTGGTGGGATGTATTACTATTTTGGTAATTCCAGAATGCCTGGTCTCTGTCTCTCTCTCTCTTCTCTGCTCCCTCTCTCCCTCTCCCTTCTTTATCTCTTGTCCTGGGGCTTGAACTCAGGGCATGGGCGCATTTTTACGAAAAGCTAGAGCTCCACCACTTGAGACAAAGCTCCACTTCCAGTTTTGTTTTTTTGATAGTTAATTGGACATAAAGAGTCTCCCAGACTTTTCTTGCCCAGGCTGGCTTCCAACTTCAATCCTGAGATCTCCGCTCCTGAACAGGATTACAGGCACGAGCCACCGGTGCCTGACTTTTATTTGTTTTTGTTGTTTTTATCAGTACTGATCTTCATTCTTACTCCCAGCTAGTAGGTTGAAAACCGAGCTCAAAAGTACATTCATTTACAAGGCAGGTGCCGGTGGCTCAAGCCTGTAATCCTACTCAGGAGACCGAGATCTGAGGATCACTGTTTGAAGCCAGCCTAGGCAGAGAAGTCCCAGAGACTCTTAAATCCATTTAACCTGCAAAGATTACTAATGAGCTAATAAAAGTTGTGCTTCAGTGCTCCTCGCTCTCATAAACCTGTCCGCTCATTTCCAAGCCCTTAGCTTTGCACTATTGTCCTTGCAAAAGGATCCAATCATTGCATGAGCCATGTGTGGATGTGTTGCTTGGCTCTTTAATCACTCTAGGATGGCATTCTACCCCTCTGAGCCACAGCTCCACTTCTGGCCTTTGCTGGTCAATTAGAGATAAGAGTCTCCTGGATTTATCTGCCTAAGGCTGGCTTCAAACCATTATCCTCAGATCCTGCCTCCTGAGTACAGACAAAAGCCACTGGCACCGGGCTACCTTCGGGTTGTTTAACACCTGACTCTGCCTCAAATGGATGACCTTCCTCAGATCACTTTCTGAGACCTCAGCTTCACATGGGAATAAATCCAACCTAGACTCTGGTCTATCAGCTGATCATCTAGTTCGGGACCATTGCTAGAGGCTGAACTAACTTGCAGAACCAGATCTCACAGAGCCTTGGGCCTCCGGCAAAGGTTCACACAGCCCAGAGGCCAAAAGAAATACCAAAACTGTTTATTTAGTAGTTAGGTTCAAACAACCTAACTACTAAGTAAATATAAAGTACTTACATCCTGACAATTTATTGGTCCTTTAAGAAAATAATAGGTGCAGGTGGAAAGAAATTGATATGTTTGTTTCTTTAATAACTGAGACTTTCTAATGCAATGTGTGCACATGTTGAACCCTGCACAATTTCCCAAACCTTAGGATCTAGTGCACACACCTACCCTCAATTCTGGTTCCCAGCCACGCCTAGAGCCAGAGGATCCATCAAAATGCAAGGCTAAGCCCGTGCTGGTGGCTCACATCTTTAATCCTAGCTACTTAGGAGGCTGAGATGGATCTGAGAATTGCAGTTTCAGGCCACCCCCAGCATGAAATTCTGCGAGACTTTTCCAGTAAAAACCTGGAAGTGGTGGCCGGCCTTGAGCAAAAAAAAAAAAAGCTAAGTGACACCTCCCAGGCCTTGAGTTCAACCCCCAGTATTGGCAGAAAATAGAACAAAACGACAAGAAAAACTATGCAAAGACATGATGTCATCAAAAGAAAATTAATGCAATGCTGAAAATTTGAATTCCCTTTAAGAGTTCACACAGTGTATGATGCGGGACAGCAATAGCATGGGGCTTGGTTTTGTTTTGTGCTGGTCCTGGGGCTTGAACTCAGGGCCTGGGTGCTGTCCCTGAGCTTTTTGCTCACAACTGGTGCTCTCACCATTGAGCCACAGCTCCACTTCCGGCTTTCTTTTTTAAAATATTTTATTGTTATTATAAAGAGGTTATAGTTACAGTATGTCAGGCAAACAGTACATTTCTCTATGGACAATGTCACCTTCTCCCCACTTTCCCCTCCCATAAGTTGTATACAGTAGTTCATTTTCAATACAGCGTCCAGGGAGGACCATTGCTGCATTTTTCGCCCTTTGTGCCTCCATTTCTGCGCCTCCCCTTACATTCATTCCCAAAGACAAAGCAACAAATAGAACATAAAGGAAAGAAAACAAAAACATCAAAAAAGAAAAAAAAACTTCTTTTCATTTTCTGCAGTTCATTTCGATAAATATTATTTTGTATGATCAGATGCACAGAGGCATTGTGCCTTTCTGTTCCTAAGAGTGTACTCCTTTGGTCTTACTGTATGTGCCCAGCCCATGTTTCTCTTGAAAATTTTAAACATCCTGACGTGTGCCAGGCACTGGTGGCTCATACCTGTAATCCTGGCTACTCAGGAGGCTGAGATCTGAGGATCAAAGCCAGCCAGGGTAGGAAAGTCCATGGGACTCTTATCTCCAATTAACCATCAGAAACTGGGAAGTGGTGCTGTGGCTCAAAGTGGTAGAGCGCTAGCCTTGAGCAAAAGAGCTCAGGGACAGCATCCAGGCTCTGAGTCAAGCCCTGTGACTGACAATCAATAAGTATCCTGAGGTACACGGTGAGTTTTCTATTGTAATCTAGAGTTCCTTGACATATAGTCTGGGAAAGGTCAACTAGAGACTGTTATAGGCTATTTCAGAACTAACAAAGGCAGGAGGAGCATCCTGCCGATACCACCCTGAATCTTGTCTGCACTCAGAAACCAAGCAGGGTCAGGCTTGGTAGTACCTGGATGAGAAAATGAAGAAACCTGGCACGGGGTTCGCAGCGTGCCACAGTGTTCTTGCTCAGCCAAAGGCAGGAAACCTTCCCCAAGTCTGTCCTGCAGGACATCTCTCCACCCTCAAAAGGTTACAACTACTTACATAACACTAACAAAGAATAATGGCAGACTGTCAGGAGGCCTGGGCTTGAGTCCCAGATCTGCCTCTGGGGAGGGAGAGCCCTGTGGCCACAACCTCTTCCCAGAGTCTATTCCAGCCGTCCAAGTCTCAGAATCCCAGCTCGTACCCTCACGTCCCGTCCTAAGGCACAGGTCTCCAGGCACTAGTTTACCTCGGCCTCTTTTTCTTTTCCATTGGGAAGGAAAGGGCCCTCCCTCCCTTCCTTTCTCCCTCCCTCCCTTTCTCTCTCCCTTCCTTCCTATTTATTGTGCTGGCCCTGGGGCTTGAACTCAGGTCCAGGGCGTTGTTCCTGAACTTTTTTTATTTGCTCAAGGCCTGCTTTCTATCACATGAGCCACAGCTCCACTTCCAGCTTTTTTGGTGGCTAATTGAAGAGTCTCACAGACTTTCCTTCCAAGGCTGCCTTCAATCCATGATCCTCAGACCTACCCCTCCTGAGGAGCTAGGTTTACAGGCAAGGGCTGTTTGTTTAGGTGCCCATGTCTGCATGCAAGGAAGTAGGGAAAGTGACACCTTTTAATTAAGAGGAAAAATCATCTTCACATCAGGCATTTTCCCCCCCAGTACTGGAGTTTGGATTCTTGGCCTCATGCTTGCTAAACAGGCACTGTACTATTTGAACCACACATCTAGTCCTGGTTTATGCTGTTGTTCTATGAGATGAAGTCTAGAAAACCTTTCTGCCTCAGGTAGCCTGATCCTCTATATCTCATCCCCCGAGTGTGGTTAAGATTACAGGTGTGAACTGCTCGTGTGCAGCTCAAGTGGTACTTTTTCTGTACAGACATTGTACATTAGTGTTTTTAAGGGGGGAGGAAAAGAAAATTGCAGAATTGAAATGATACAGGAATTATCAAAACAAAGAATTGCTTTTAAAATTGAAAATAACATTTGAACATGCTATATACTTGTAATGCTTTAAAATAAATGCTAAATCATTTGAAAAACAAAATAAAGCAAAGCACTCACCATCTATAAAAAGTTTCAGGGGACTGGGAATATGGCCTAATGGTAGAGTGCTTGCCCTGGGTTCGATTCCTTAGCACCACATACATAGAAAAAGCCAAAAGCAGCGCTGTGGCTCAAGCAGTAGAGTGCTAGCCTTAAGCAAAAAGAAGCCAGGGACAGTGCTCAGGCCCTGAGTTCAAGCCCCAGGACTGGTTAAAAAAAAAGTTTCAAGATTGGGACAGAAAGTGAAGGTGTGTTTTGCTTGATGCCTCTGTGTGTGTTTGTATGTGTGTCTGTGTTCATGTGTGGGTACGCTGCTATTGGGACTTGAACTCAGGACCTGGACACTGTCCCTTTTTTCACTCAAGGTTAAGCTCTAACATTTGAGTCACAACACCACTTCTGGACTTTTTGGTGTTTAAGCACAGAGTTTCCTGACAGGGCTAGCTTTGAACCTTGATCTTCAGATCCCAGCATCCTGAATAGTTCAGATTGCAGACACAAGACACTCACTGGTGCTGGGCTCTTCATGACTTAAGTCTGAGGTCTCGGAAGGGCCTCCTTTCCACGGCCACACTGCCAAGGGTCAGATGCTTAACCAATGCAAATCCATAAGGCAATCAGCTTATCAGGAGTTTATAGAGTAAATACAGGAAAACTCACATTTCTCAAGAGGTCACAAATCTCTAGCCAGAGGCAGAAGCCTTGCAAGGCAGAGGCCTTTGTTGATGGACCTTGTTGATACTGATATCTTCCTTCTATCAGTGAAGCTTGCACACTGGAGTAGCCTAGAGTCAAGGAAACAGCTAGTGGCTACTTGTTCTACTCAGCAGACCTCTGAAGTGGATGTGGGTGTGTCAACCTTAGTGATACAACCAGCTGAGCTGACCAGGTCAGCTCTTCATAACAGAACGAATGGGTTCCTTCTAGCTTGGAAATTCCATCCTTTCCTGATCTGGTGATTCTAGAAGAGAAGAAGCCTGAAAGAAGAGGACCCAAGCCTATCTGGCAAGAGGAGTTTTTGTGGTCTTGGGAATCAAACCAAGGGCCTTGGACACGTGAAGCCTTACCACTGACCTACACCCTAATCCCTCATCTGGAAAGAAAGTCCAAGTTCAAGTAGCCTTCAGAAGTACCCTGAGGCCAGGGGTCTAGATGAGAACTGCCAGGCAAATACAAGAATATGACTACTTTCAAAGATCAGGGCAAAACAGGAGGCTCCAACTCATCCTGGGGGCTGAATTTATGACTCTGAGTAAGCAAGCAGACCACCTTATGGGAAAATATATGTCACAGCCACCAGATAGTAAATCTGTAGCCAAATTGAAGCAAATGAAAAAAGTGGTTTCTGTTGCCTGTATGTTTTAGCCAAAGTCACTGCCCAGACTACCTGGGCACTATGTACAGGAGCTTAAAGTATAAGTGAAGGACCAACCCCTACCTATTGCTCCAGGTGCATACAGACACCAGGCAAAACCTCAGGTATTAGTGAGCCTGCTTTGATATGCTGGCAGGGCAATTCACCTAGGCCTACCTGTAAACAATCTTTTGTGGGCCAAATGGAAAAGCCCCCAACTTCCTAGTGGCTCCTTCATTAACCTCCGCCAACTTGCTCAGACCCCATACAAGCCGGATTCCAAATTCACCCCTTCGCACAACCTCCAAACCCAGGGGAGGTCTGTGTCCCTCACTGTTCCTCAATGAACAGTCCTTGTCCGTTGACGATTTCCCCAACACGAAGAAAAAGCGCATTTTCACTCAGATTCACTCCTTCTTCACCCACAGAAGGAGTGAAAGAAATTGACACAGGCATCAAGAAGCCAGCCCTCCCCGCTCCGGGAACCTGTTTCATCTGTAAAGTGAAGGAAACCAGGTACCTTCCTCTGAGCATCACCATGACCTGGATAGTGTTATAAGGGAGTGCAGGCCAGGGCCATCTTTGTTGACACAATGTCACTTAGGAGCCCCTGGAGCCAGAGGTGGAGGACTTGAACTCAGGGCCTGGGCTCTGCCCCTTAGTGTCTTCCACTCAAGGCTGGTACTCTGTCACTTGAGCCACACACAGTTCCACTTTTGGCTTTTGGCTGGTTCATTGAAGATACGAGTCTTGTGGACTTTCCTCCCCACGCTGGCTTTGAACCTCTACCCTCAGATCTCAGCCTCAATGAGCCACTGGTGCCTGGCCCACAGGTCTCATAAGAAGATAATTGTAAGGGCTGGGGATATGGCCTAGTGGCAAGAGTGCTTGCCTCGTATACATGAGGCCCTGGGTTCAATTCCCCAGCACTACATATACAGAAAATGGCCAGAAGTGGTGCTGCTGTGGCTCAAGTGGCAGAGTGCTAGCCTTGAGCAAAAAGAAGCCAGGGACAGTGCTCAGGCCCTGAGTCCAAGCCCCAGGACTGGCCAAAAAAAAAAAAAAAAAGATAATTATACAGAACCTATGCGGTAGTTTATTGGGCCTGAGGCCAAGGGAGCTATTTGCTCAGTCTCCTGGGTTCTGGGGGGCCTCTAAGGCAGCCTAGCCTCACATGGAGGCCGGGAGGCAGGGAATACCTCCGGAGGCACTTCTTGCTAATTCCTCTTCCAGCTCTTTAGGGTACTGCCACTGACTGGCAGTTTCTAAGTATTGTGTTTCAGTGCTGATTTGGTGATAGCATTTTGAAGCCTGAGGAGAACAGATAACGATGTGGGGGGGGGAAGCACAAACCTGCCCCACTGTCTGAATGTGAGTCCAAAAGGCACTGCAAATTCTTTCTCTTTTATTGGAAGGTGGAAGGTGAAAGAGATTTGAGGCTTAGAAAGAGCCATAGGGGTAACATACCAAAACTAGCTGTTGTTCTTTAATGGACATCCACAATGACACTGGCCAAAATATAAATTTGAAGTTTTTCAGGAAACATTATAGAAGCTGGGCATCAGTGGCTAATAATGCCTGTAATCCTAGCCACTCAGGAGGTTGAGATCTGAAGATCATCATTTAGCCAGCCTAGGCACCAAAAATGCCAAAAGTGGAGGTATAGCTCAAGTGGTTGAGCAACAGCCTTGAGCAAAAGAGCTTATGGACAGAGTTCAAGCCCTATTACTGGTGCATCGACAAAGAATGAAGAACCACAGGCAAGGCACTGTGGCTTACATCTGTAACCCTAGCTACTTGGGAGAAGATGTAGATCAGGAGTTACAGCTACCCTGGGCAAGAAAGCTAGCAAGAATAAATAAGCTGAGTGTAATGTCCTACAGCTGTGTTATCAGCTAGGCGAGAATAGGTTGGTGAATCTCGGTCCCAGGCAGGTAAACAAAACAACAAAACAAACAAAAACGTTTACGCCTTATCTGAAAGACTAAAGCAAACAGGGCTACAGAGACCTGACCCAGGTGGTCAAACCTCTGCCCAGCAAGGAAAGGCCCTGAGTTCAAACTCCAGTACAGCAAAGAAGAAAAATACAGTTAACTATGCAAATATTTGATCACCTTTGATCATGCCAACCAATGAAAATGGTTACACTGGTGTTCAGCTGGGCGATGTTAGCCAAGAAGCATCCAGACACGCTTACAATGTGTTTAAGGATGCAGGAAGCAAGTTGAGGCACTCAGTGATTTGCACAGGCTTATAAGGCATACAAGGAGAAATAAATACCCACTGGCGACACGCGAGATTCCCGTGTGCAGGGCTGCGCCTGGGTGGTGGAACTGCGGCTGTGTTTTTTCCTCTGGGTGTGTGTGTGTGTGTGATTACTCACACTTCTCAGTGTTTTTGCCGGCGTACACCCACCCTGACCACCTCTTACTTCGACTTGCAGGCGGCAGAGGCCGAGGCCCAGGGAGTCTCCTCGGCCTCCTTCCGGGCGGTGGGAGGCTCGCCGGGGTCGGGGCGCCCTCTCCCAGGGGCAGAAGCCTCAAGGAAGGTTCCAGAGGCCGTGCAGCACAGGGGAAGGAGCGCCCCCGAGGATGAGGCTGTGTGACCTCGAGGTGGGGCGCCCGGGGGAGCCCGGGGCGGCGGAGCGCGCGGGAAGGGAAGCTCGCGGTCGGAGCCCGCGTCCTGCACGCCCTAGGCTGACGGGCGGGCGGGCGGGCGGAGCAGACACGGCGGGGGGCGTGGCGGGGGGCGTGGTCACCGAGGAGCCACCGACCCAACGAGCTGACAGGGCGGAGGGGGCGTGGCCGGGGCGTGGTCACCGAGGAGCCACCGACCCAACGTGCAGACAGGGCGGAGGGGCGTGACCGGGGGCGTGGTCTCGGGGGCGTGGTTCCTCGAGGCCCCGCCCCGGCCCGACCCGCGGGGAGCCGACGTGCACAGGCCCACGGAGACCCTGTGCCGCCCCCGTCGCCCCGCCCCGAAACCTGGGAGGCCCCGAGCGCCCCACGGGGCCTCGGCCCGCTGCCCGGGGCTCGCGGCGGCCCGTCCCGCCTCGGTCACGGGGCCTCGGCCGGCTGTCCGCGCTCCCGGGCGCCCCGGCGGGTGGGCGTCGGGCCGTCCCGAAGCCGTCCCCGTGGGTGCTCAGTGCCTGGAAGAACAAACACGCAGACCCCGTTTAGGGTGGATCGTTCTAGAACCGACGTGTCTTCCTGGCCTGCCGGCCCCCGTCTCTTCCCCGCCGCCCGCCTTTCTCGTGAAGCCTTTGCCCTCCTCCTTCTCCAAGCCCGCCTTTCTAGCTTCCCCTTGGGTTCCCTTGCAGTTCCTATGAGCAAATCCAAAGGCAGATCGAGCTCTGGACTGTTGATGATCGTGTGGGGTTGGGGGGGGGGGGGTTGCTCTTTGTATTTTGTCTTGTTTTGCAGACCCAGGGGCTTGCGTCTGCTAAGCAAATAACTCCACTGCTGACTTCGAATATGTGCTTCCTTTCCTTTCCTTCCTTTCTCCTTTCCTTCCTCCTTCCCTCCTTTCCTTCCTTTCTTCCTTCCCTCCTCCCTTCCTCCCTTCCTTCCTCTCTTCCTCCCTCCCTTCTTTCCTTCTTTCTTTCCTTCCTTCCTCCCTTCTTTCCTCCCTTTCTCCCTCCCTCCCTCCCTCCCTCCCTCCCTTCCTTCCTTCATTCCTTCTTCCCTCCCTCCCTCCCTCCCTTCCTTCCTTCTTTCCTCCCTCCCTTCCTTCCTTCCTTCTTTACTTCTTTCCTTCTTCCTCCTTTTCTTCCTTCCTTCCTTCCTGGCTCCCTCCCTCTTTCCTCCCATTTTTCCCTTTTTGAGCAAAACGTAAACTGAGTCTAGGACCCCTCTAGTTCGCCTGGGTGCAGCACCTGGCACCTTTCTGGGTGACGTGGGGTGGGGGTGAGGTTACCTTGGAGCGGCCTGGCAGACACCATCCTGGGCAAGTCACGAAGCCACCACAGGTCACAAGGTGAGTGCACACTCCCCCCCCCCCCCCCGCAGGACGATGTGACAGTGACAAGGGACAGTATCACTCTGGTGACTCCCCAGCCACGTGGGACTGGTTCTGATCACGAGGGAATATGGAGAGACAGCCTCAGAAGTGGCCCAGACCATCGTCACCACCGTCGTCAAAGTCAAGGCCACCTTCACCAAGGAGACTGCTCTACACAGGAGACCCCACAGAAGGCCCAGGGCCTCTGGCTGGGCTCTAAAAGGCTTCCTGAGATCATCTGTGAAAGGTCACCAGTCTCTGATCAAAGAGAGCGCGCTTGTAACTCTTCTTCTGGGTGGTTGTGTAGGGCTTGAACTTGGGGCCTGGGCGCTGTCCCTGAGCTCTTCTGTTCAAGGCTAGCACTCTACCACTCAAAGCTACACTTGCAGTTTTCTGGTGCATAACAGGAGATCGGAATCTCATGGACTTTCCTCAGATCTTAGCCTCCTGAGTAGCCACCAGCACCTGGCTAGTTTGTAACTTTTTTGTGTGTGGTGGTTTTTTTTTTGTGTGTGTGTGTGAGTGTGTGTGTGTGTGTGTGTATTTTTTTTTTGGGGGGGTGGCAGTCCTGGGCCTTGGACTCAGGGCCTGAGCACTGTCCCTGGCTTCTTTTTTGCTCAAGGCTAGCACTCTGCCACTTGAGCCACAGCGCCACTTCTGGCCGTTTTCTATATATGTGGTGCTGCGGAATCGAACCCAGGGCTTCATGTATATGAGGCAAGCATTTTACCACTAGGCCATATTCCCAGCCCTAGTGTGTAACTTTTTAAGTACATTTGAATATGTCAGAATGAAAGGAATAAGTGAAATTCACCACCACAGCCCCACCTGCCCCAGCTTGTCCTTGGGACTTGTGCCAACACAGCAGCTGTCTCCTGTCCCCCAAACATAACTCCTACCATGTCCTCCCAATTCTTTTTTCAAATACAATGTATCTCATGAACTATTTAACTTGTGGGCAGGGTTGGGAGAGGGAAGCTGGGGGAGATCAGAGGAAGAGGTGACTCCAAAAAAAAAAAAAAAGCAATGTACTCAATATCTGACTTATAAAATGGTAATCCCCCTGTACAACACCTTAACAAGCAAATTATACTTTAAAAAATGTCTCTCACGTAGCTGCCTTTTAAATTAAACCTCTGACTTTTTTTGTTTTGTTTTGTTTTTTTGGCCAGTCCTAGGCCGTGAACTCAGGGACTGAGCACTGTCCCTGGCTTCTTTTTTGCTCAAGGCTAGCACTCTGCCACTTGAACCACAGCGCCACTTCTGGCCATTTTCTGTATATGCGGTGCTGAGGAATCGAACCCAGGGCCTCATGTATACGAGACAAGCACTCTTGCCACTAGGCCATATCCCCAGCCCCACCTCTGACTTTTTTTAATGGCTACATAATGGTTTTAAGGAGAGTCTGTAAGAAGAATTTGTATAACATAAAGTTCTTTGCAACCCCTAAGGACTGATGACCCCAAATCTAGTCAGGATCACTGCTGTTTTCTGAGGTAAACTCCTAGCTGTTTTTCGGGTCTCCTTTTGCTCGCTCCATCCTCCTATCCTCTGTACAGTTACTGGAGTCATCTGCCTATAAGCACATGGTTATCCTTTCGGGACCCTGCTTCCCACAGTGCCAGGCCAGACTTACCCATGATTCTTGGGAAAGCCACGTTCTTTGAGCTGAGCCCAGGTAATCTCCTATCAAATGACCAGAACCTTCCTCAATTACAGAGGGGGGAAAATGTTTGTGGCTAAAACTTTCTCAACATGAAAATATATTTTCCCTGTATTTTTTTCCATAGTAGTAAAGACCTACACTTTGATCCACTGACATATGGGAAATTACAAAGATTTGGTGACAGCATATAACTTTAGTAGCTTTTTTAATGGGTATGTGTTGGCAGTTGTGATTTTTACAATTGTACAGTCAATTTCTTTCTTAATTATTATTTCAGTGTATGTGTGCATGTGCACCAGTCCTGGGGCTTGAACTCCAAGCCTGGGTGCTGATTCTAGCTTTTTTGTCCAAAGCTGGCATTCTGCCACTTGAGCCACAGCTCCACTTCTGCCTTTTTGCTGGTTAACTGGAGATAAGAGTTTCATAGACTCTTTGCTTCCTGGGCTGGCTTTGAATGTTGAACCTCAGACCTCAGCTTCTTGAATGGCTAGATTTATAGGCCTGAGCCAATGGTGCCTTCCTGTTGCTATTTTTTGACTATGGGATGAAACAGAGCAAAATTTCATCATGAACGAGTTAGAGGAAAATCACCACACTCAAGACTAAATGCTTTGGTGCCTTCTTATAGTTTTTCAACTTTTCAACTATTACGCCCCTTGACTTGAAAGTTGACTAATTTCTGTTTGTGTTGTCTTTTTTTTTTTTCTAGAACCTGCTAGCTCCCTGGAAAATTTCTGTGCTCATGTCTCTATATAATTCATCAGCTTTAAAAGACCCAGTCAATTCTCCACTTGGTAAAATTTTTGAAAATCAAGACATTAGTCTCCTTTTACTAACTTAGAGTATTATTCCCACCATCTGTCTATTACACAGAGAAGTATTGCCTTGGAGAGCTCTCAATTTTTGTTGTGTGGAACTGTATTTAACATGTTTACTCAGCACATGCAATTACAGTGGAAGGAGAAAGAAAATACGACTGAAAAGTCACTGGAGAACGTTATCAAGGAGTTGAGACTTTTTTTTTAAATAAAAGAATGTTTCTACTACAAACTGTCATGTACAGGAGATCTTGTTAGACTCTAGGGCCAGGTGTGGTAGCTTGTATCTATAGTCCTAGCTACTTAGGAGGTGGAGGAAGGAAGATCAAAACCCAAAGTTGGCCAGAGGAAAAAAGTGGAAGACCTTCTCTAGAAACAAAATAAAGAAAGGTAAAAGCAGATTCTGATTTATAGGTCTGGAAGGTAACCAAGATTCACCATTTCAACTAAGTACCAAGGTCACGTAGAAGAACTAGCAATGGGAGGAAGAAACCCATCTGGGCAGAATAAAAGGGGAAGGAGTGCCCTCTAGTGTCAGAGAATAAAAAAGCAGGCGGAGAAAGGCACATCTCAGGTGGTTGGATGACAGTCTGGTGAGTGTTGTTCCTACTGTGCAAAGAATGGAAATATGGAGTGAGTGAAGCCAGGTTCCTTTGAAGACGCTCAGTCTAGAAGGTGGCAACAAGGGAGGTTCAAGGAGAAATGACTAGTAGATGGGACACATGAACAGAATACAGAATCCTGCACCAGGAATATCGCATCAGCACAAACCGTGAGTCGGAGCCCTTTGTAGGTTTAAACAGTCTCTCTGTGTCCGTGGTCCCTCCGAGGGGCTTCGAGAACTCACCTCATTTCCGATCTTCTGTTCTGAACTTCCCATGCCTCACTCTTGTCCTCTCTCGCTCATTCCTCATCCAAGCTGTTCTTGAGAAATAAAATGGAACAGCTGGGCACGTGCGGCTCATGGCTATCACCCTGGCTACGTGGGAGGTCTGGAATAGGACGATTTCAATTTGACGCCAACCTAGACAGAACATTCTCAAACTCATAGTTTGGGTACCATGGTGAGGGCCGATCGACCTGAGGCAACTTTGAGGGGCTGTGTTTGGGAGGACTGCGGCAGCAGGTTGGCCCAGGCAGGGAAGTCAGTGAGTCTGTCTGTCTCTGAGGATAGAGGCTGGATGGAAGGATGCAGAACACAGTGGTGTCCCTGCTGATTCCAACTGTGGGGGGTTCTGTTTCACACACAGATATGAGAACAGGTAATATTTGTCATTGTGCCTGGCTTATTTCACCTCATGTAATGTCCTCTAGGTCCATCTGTGTTGTCACAAATGACAAGACTTCACTTTTATGGCAGAATAATATTCCACTGTATAGCACATTAAAAAATCTACTCATAGCTGGGTGCGGTCACTCACATCCTAAAACCCTAGCTACTCAGCAGGCTGAGATGTGGGAATCTTGGTTCAAAGCCAGCCCCCAGGCAGCCAAATTTGTGAGATCCTTCTCTCCAAACAGCCAGCAAAAAGACAAAAGTAGAGGGATGGGTCAAGTGGTAGGGTACTAGCTGAGTGAATAAAACCAAGTGAGAGCACAAGACCCTGAATTCAAGCCCCAGCACCCCCAAAGCCATTCATTTCCCAATAAGCTCTAAGGTTTAGCTCCTAGCTTGGCTATTGTGTCCTAAACATGGCTGTGCAGATGTCTCAACATGTTGATTTCATTGCCTTGATGTCATCTTCCAACACCCCTACTCCCCTAAACTGCCTGCTGGCGGGGACCGCGTCTCCGTGGCTTCCTTTGGCCCTGATGCCACAAAGATAATTACATGGTGCCCTGGTTTTAGAGTTTTGCAAACACAGTTACTGTAGGGACATGTTGCGAAGGACGGAGGAGGGTACTCGCCATCCGCGTGCCTGACAGCGCCTTCCTCGGCCTCTTAGAGCCCCAGGGCTGGTGCTCCCTCCCTCCCTCTGCATCGTGCTCTGTGCCCCTGTCCTGGGTCTAGGAAGACCTGCTTCTCAGCCCACATGCTGAGTGAAGACAGGCCGCAGGGGAGGCAGTGGATGCGCGGAAATGCCCGGTGGGGAGGAGGCGGGGCCATTGGTAGAGCTGTGGATCTTTGGAAGCAAACACCTCTGGGCTCAGCCTCAGCCTTGCTTCTTGGTAGCTGTGGTCACCTGGAGCACATGCCTTTATTCTGATTCTGCATCTATAAAATGAGGAGTCTTGTGGAAATTAAACAAGAGTGCAAAAGTAACTCATGAAGCCAGATGCTGGTGGCTCACACCTGTAATCCTAGCTATTCAAGAGGCTGAGCCAGCCCGGGCAGGAAAGCCTGCAAGACTCTTCTCTTTAACCACTAAGAAGCTGGAAGTGGAGCTGTGATTCCACTTGAGCATAAAAGCTAAAGGACAGCACCCAGACCCTGAGTTCAAGTCCCAGTTCCAGTGCACGTGCATGCACACACGCGCGCACACACACACACACACACACACACACACACACACACACCAAGTAGCCTTGGAGCATTGAACACATGCCTATCTCCTTCACCATCAGACTCGAACCTCCTGCTTATTCTGGGGGTGTAAGGGGCAGAAGTATCCTGGCTGTGGCTGAGATTTCTAAAATCCGTTGCACAACAGCCTTCAGATCAGCGAGGGCTGCTAAGGAAGGAAAGAATGGCTGCTCTGTTTGCATTGTGGTGGAGGGTGGCGTGGGGAAGAGATTTCCAAACCACCCTAATTACCTCCCAAGACTTTTTCCACTTGCCCAAGCCAGAGATCTACAAGTCACTCTTGACTTTTCCTCTCCCACCAACCATCTCTACGTCTTTCTCCTGAAAACAGACTACCCCCTTCTAGATCTTTCCACCCTCCGCTTCTTCAGTTTACGTTTCCATCGTCTTTTCCCTGGAAAGGGGCACTGGCTCCATGCCGGTGGCAACCTTCCGTACTGTCCCTGAGCGCCTTCTAAGCCAAGTCTCAGCATGTCACTCTCCCCGCTGAAATTCCTTATTGATTGTTCAGTGACCTAAGGGAGAAGGCTGGCTTCCTGTTCTCACTCTTGGCTGGCTCTCTAACTCAACCTTAGCCCAAATCCCCCGGCTCTCCTGCACAGCTTGGTCACAGGATAGCTTATAGTGACTGAGGGTTTGCCTAGACTTGGGTCTTTTAGTGCAAAAGTGGGAAAGCCATAATGGTTCGTCACCTTTACCTCTGCATGTTTTTATCTCTTTCCTTTTTCGAGAAGACTCCCCTAGGTTTCCCCTCCCCCCAAACACACCTTACTTCTTATTTACTACTAAACGATACTCATCTCTAGCTTCTTTCTTGGCAAGTGTGTGTGTGTGTGTGTGTGTCTGTGTGTGTGTGTGTGTCTGTGTGTGTGTGTCTTGAAGCTTGAACTCAGGGCCTAGGTTGCTGTCCCTTAGCTTTTTCACTCAAGGCTGGTGCTCTACCACTTGAGCCATACCTCTACTTCTGGCTTTTTGCTGGTTAGTTGGAGATAAGAGTCTTGCAGACTTTCCTACCTGGGCTGGCTTCGAACCTCAGTCCTCAGATCTCAGCCTCCCTAGTGGCTCTTATTCTCTTCTCCCTGCCCACATCTTATGGTGGTCACATCACATGGTGGTCCCTAGGAGTCCAGGTGCTGATGTCCTAACTCCTAGCATGCATGGAGATAGAAAGGAATTGGGGTTAAGTGAGGTCACTAGGATGGGATCCCAAACTAGTATGACTTATGTTCTTGTAAGAAGAAGACATTCAGAAACAGACAGACACACTGAAGAAACTAGCAAAAACTCGGGGGGTATGATGGCCATCTACCCAGACCATCACAATCCAGAATACCATGAAGACACATGCACACCCATATTCATTGCTGCACTAGTCACAATAGCCAAATTTATGGAACTAGCCCAATGTCCTACAATAGATGGGTGGATCAAGAAAATGGGGTACCTATACACAATGGGATTGTACTTATCCTGTGGAAATAATTAGATGATGTCATTTACAGGGACTTGGATGGACCTTGAACAAATCATGTTAAGTAAGCCAAGCTCAGAGACCAATGACACATGTTTTCTTTCATATGAGGAAGCTAGATAAAAATACAACTACGCATGTTAACATACAGGACTCAATGCATTTACACACGGATAGACTGAAGGAGGGTACATATAGGGGAGGGATCCAAAGGCGTAACTCTTCTGAACAACAAATCTACTATCAAAATGAATACCAGGAAGAAGAAACGTGCTTTAGGGAATGTAAAAATGAGCCGCGTAACTTGAGGATAGGTATGGGAGGCGGAAAGGGGGAAGAATGAAGGACGGCACAACAATGACCAAGAAGCATAGTCCTCATAACCTGACTTGGGGAATCGTAACCCCTTTGTACAACTACTTAATAATAACAATTTAAAGAAAGATTAAAAAAAAAAACTAGCCCTACTGATGACTCGGTTTTAGATTTCCAGCTTCTAGAATTGTGGAAAGATGAACTTGTATTGTTGAAGCCACCCCGTCGTGGAACAGCCCTAGCAAACAATGACGCCATGATAGATACCCGCTTTGAATGTGCGCAGAGACTTGGGCTGCATCATCACTTCCTTCTGGGATGTTCCTCAGCAGCTAGAACAACCAGAGGTACCATCAGATGTCCCTTCTTTAACCCCACGGTGCCTAGCTCTCTAAGATGCCATTTCGAAGACAGTACAATGCCAACACTGACTCCATGAACTCCTTTTCCCCTGAAATACTGTCAGACTCACTTGCACAACCAAGTATGAAGCCAAGAGAGTTTCCGATGGAGGAGCCAGGCGGGACCCAAGCGTGCCCCGTGCCTCAGCTTGTCCTTCCCCGAGTCCTTCCTGAGTCTCACACCCCCTAGCTCCTTGCTGTGTCTTCCATCCTCTTACTCGGGGGCCAGGATGGGGTGGGACTGCAGCCCAGCAGGTCTTTGTAGGTGCTGCCCAGGAATGTCACGGGCTGCTTCAGGGGCTGGGGGTCCCAGGGATGAAGGCGGAAGCCAGGCAAGATGAGCTGGAACTTTCAGAGGGCGGCCAGCACTTAGGGACATCTAGGGAGGAAAAGAGTAACATGAGGAGGAGGGTGGCCAAAACAATCAAGAGAAGCTATCCGAATGAGGGCAATTTTATGCAGTTACCGGGCGGAAGTGGGGGGGTTGGGTTATGGAACGCTCCCCTCCCCCACCCCATGCGATGTTCCCATGGAATTCTAATAAATTCTCCAGCCTCCAGAATGTTTCACACACATTATTTTCTTTGGACCTCAAGAAAGGCACATGAGGTAGGGAGGTATTAATAATCTTCATTATACAAATAAATGGCTGAGTGGGTACGACCACGGACAGCCCACGCGTGTTCGCACCGTTCAAACTCACAGTTGGGCCTGGAGGCTTGTGAGGAGATCGGGGAGCGCTGGGCGGGGGCCCATGTTTTCTGTTAGATTCATATTTCTATGCATCTGTACATGAACCTCTTCTCTCCAGAGAGGCGTATGGCACAGGTTGACAACATCCCAACCCCAACTCACAGTGACAGAGGACTTCTCGGTGACATCTGGCCATGTGCACGGGGAAGGAAGAGACACACACACAGAAAAAGAAAAGAATAATGCAAGCTGAGCTTGTAAGAAGAGAGAAGGAAGCTTGTTTTGGGGGGAGAAATGGGGTACTGAGGGTTGAATTCAGGGTGCCCTGCATGCTAGGCAAGTACTCTTCCATTTGCAACTTGCCCTCAGCTCTTTTTGTTATTTGTCTTATTTATTTATTTTTGTTCCAGTCCTGGGGCATGAACTCAGGGCCCAGGTGCTTTCCCTTAACTTTTTTTCCTCGAGGCTGGGGCTCTACTATTTGAGCCACAGCTCCATTGCCAACTTTTTGGGGGTTAATTGGAGACAAGAGTCTCATGGACTTTTCTGCCCAGTTGGGTTCTGAATTGTGATCCTCAGATCTCAGCCTCTGGAGTGACTAGCGTTATAGGAATAAGCCACTGGTACTAAGTTGAGTGGTTAATTTGTGTGTGTGTGTGTGTGTGTGGGCGTGTGTGTGTGTGCGTGTGTGTGTGTGTGTGTGTGTGTATACTGGGGCTTGAACTTCGGGCCTCTTGACCAAAGCTGGCACTCTACCACTGGAGCCACAGCTCCATTTCAGGCTTTTGCCTGGTTAATTGGAGATAAGAGTCTCACAAACTTTTTCCGTCCAGGCTGGCTTTGAACTGCACTCCTCAGCTCTCAGCCTCTTAAGTAGCTAGGATTCCGGGTGTGAGCCACCAGCACCCGGCATGGTTCAGTTCTGAATGAAACCTTGTGTCTCCTAAAAACGCTGCAAGCTTCTTGTGGGCAAAGCTTCTCTTCCCTGTCTCTCCGGGTGTCTTCTGTCTGCTCACAGTGTCCAGTGTTGAGAAGACAAAACTGAGGGGAAGCAGCAAGTGGCTAACTCAGAGAAAGCGTGTGTGGGAAGGGGGGAAGCCAGGAGCAAACCATCTTCCCTCACGAGAAGCTTTCCGTGCTGCTTTAAGGTCCTGTGAAGTGGGGCTGGGCAGAAGGTAAGGGAATCAATTGGAGTGTTCCTTTGTGCCGGGTTGGGAATGCTGGTGATAAAGTCATGCCAGTTGAATGAAGAAAAAGCCTGTGATAACAAGACGCGGCGAGTCACACCTTGGCTGTAACACTTTCAGATCTAATCCTGTTACTACAGTGGCTTATCTGTCACTGCTTTTAAGGAAGCCCCAGGCCCGGGGGAGTTCACAGGCCCAGGCAGGCCACTGGCAGCTTTCCATTTTCACAGTGGAGGGTCCCTGGGCTCCAGACTCTTGAACTTCTTTCTCTTCTCCCCAAGATCAGCTCTGAGAAAGTGGTTTCCTCATGCCCACCCCTCTTGCCCCAGGAAACAAGCTTACAGACACTCATCAGTTTAGGACCTTACTGGCCCTCATTCAAAGACACGATGGAAAGAATAGGGGCGTTAGAGAAAAGAGGTCTTGCTCACGTTGGCGCCTCGCACCGCCGTGCACCACAGGCTAGAAACACATCAGCGGTCTTCGGTTCCAGGAATGTGTGTGAGTTTGCTTGAATCAGGAGAGCAGGGAGGGAAATCTACTTTGCAAGGAGAGACTTAGGACAGGCACTGATGGCCCAGGAAGGGGGCCAAGAATAGGATCCTGCGGGATTTCAATAATTCCGGTGTCCAAAGCATGCCTTTACATTTCTCATCTACTCCCTTCCATTTAAAGACATAGCAGTTGGGGGCTGGTGGCTCACGCCTGTAATCCCGGCTACTCAAGAGGCTGAGATCTGAGGATCACAGTCTGAAACCAGCCCAGACAGGAAACTCTATGAGACTCTTAGCTCCACTAAACTATCAAAAGAGCTGCAAGTAGAGCTGTGGCTAAAGTGGTAGAGCACTGGAGCAAAAGCAGCTCAGGGACAGTGCCTGGGCTCTGAGTTCAAGCCCTAGGACCAGCACCGATTAAAAAAATAAAGTGAACCTATCTAAAAAAAATGTCCTAAAGCTAAAAGGGCTGAGGGCATGGCTCAAGTGGCAGAGTGCCTGAGGTCCTAGCAAGCCTGAGGCCTTGAGTTCAAATCCCAGTACCAACAAAAACAAAAGAAGGTAAGAGAGCCAAGCACAGTGACTACTTGGAGGCCAGGGTTCAAGGCCAATGAGACCACAATAAAACAAACAAACAGGGCTGGGGATATAGCCTAGTGGCAAGAGAGCTTGCCTCGTATACATGAGGCCCTGGGTTCGATTCCCCAGCACCACATATACAGAAAATGGCCAGAAGTGGCGCTGTGGCTCAAGTGGCAGAGTGCTAGCCTTGAGCAAAAGGAAGCCAGGGACAGTGCTCAGGCCCAGAGTCCAAGGCCCAGGACTGGCCAAAAAAAAAAAAAAAAAAAAAAAAACAAGGGCATAGTGCTAACTTTCCCCTTGTAGGAGACCCCACCTCCCTCCTCCGTGAAAAACATCTCCCCTCCATGTGTTGTGAAGACTTCCAGTCCAGGGGTGATGTGTAACACTGTGCTTAAGCAGGGATGATCATTTGAAAGTCGTCAGAGTAGAAGCGTGAGCCAGGCACGTGGCTCAAGTCTGTAATACTAGTCACTTGGGAGGCAGAGATTGGAGGATTAAGGTTGGAGGCCGGTCCAGGCATAGGAGCTCATGAGTTTCCACCCATGGCTGGGTTACGTGGTGCTTGGGGTGGACACAGTGGCTGCTGTCTGTCATCGTCAGCCCCGTGGTGAAACATATGTAGTGGAGAGTGGCAAAGACCGTATTTTGAAAATAAGCAACACAGAAGGAGAGGAAGGGAGAACTCAAGTGGTAGAAAGTCTGTTGTGGAAGCACAAAGCCCTGTGTTCAAGCCTCGGTACCACCACCTCAGGGAGAAAAAGAAAAGAAAAAAAAAAGCAGAAATGTTTTTGTTTGAGTCCCCAGGACTGAAGAGATTCACAAGACTTTCCACCAGGATCTTACGGGAGACCCGTCCCCAGAGTGTCACTGAGCCCAGAAAGCTGCTCAGACTGCCTGGTCACCTTCCGGGGAGCCCCGATTGGATCACTATTTATAATATTTATAAGGACGATAGTTCCCTTTCCTTCTCCCAGGTTCTAGAAAACAGAAGCAAGGTGTTAGGCAGAACCAGTCCACAAGGTTTTAAAGAAGCCCTCGGCCTGTCTTGGGGGGAAATTGTCATGGCAGAGATTAGGCAGAGTTAGCTGAGACTATGAAATTTAAATCCAAGATGACAGGCTTACACCACCCAGCCACCCAAGCGGCTAACCAAGTGAGTCCTGCGTACCGTGACATCTGAGCGGCTTGCTAGCAATGATACACGCATGCACACACGTGCACATGCACACACTATGTTCAGACACACGTCTATATGCATTTTGTTCCGGTGGTTCTGGAGTTGAAGCCATGCCTCTGGCCATTTTCTTGCTCTGGTTATTTTTTGAGATAGGGTGCTACTTTTTGCTCAGTAGCAGCTTGGAACAAGACCCTCTTTATTTACACTTCCTACTACAGCTGGGATACTAGGCATGGCTACCATGCCCAGATACTGGCTAACTGGGGAGGGTGTCTCTCCAACCTTTTGCCCAGGCTGGTCTCAAACCTTGGTAGGATTATAGGCATGAGCCACAGCGTCCAGTCATACACACACACACACACACACACACACACACACACACACACACACATCATAGTAGTAACAGTGGTTAAACATGTCCTTACTGATATGTATATAGCAAATAATATAACTATTTCAAAAACTCAGTTCTCTCCTATTTAAATCTTATATAGAAGCTAATTTATGTCAAATATTTTGGTTTAACTCTAAATGAAAACAAATAGCCATTGGGCCCTTCTTGTCTAAGTAGTCAGTGACAGGGAAGCAGGTAGAATCATTCCAGTGGGAAATGCCAAGATGATTTATTATTTAGCACTATAAAACAAGAGGCGACAAGCCAGAACAGGCACATGGTCCACACACTCTTAGCAGCAAAGGAGGAATGTGAAGACTTAAGTGCAGTCCCTTATGAGAGTGCATTTTGCCAATTGGGATGTGTGTGTGTGTGTGTGTGTGTGTGTGTGTGTGTGTGTGTGTGTCTGGTCCTAGGGCTTAAACTCAGTGCCTGGGCCACTGTCCCTGAGCTGAGCTTCTTTTTGCTCAAGGCTAGCATTCTACCACTTGAGCTACAATGCCAATTCTGGCTTTTTCTGAGTAGTTTGTCTCACAAACTTTTCTGCCCTGGCTGGCTTTGAACCCTGATCCTCAGATCTCAGCCTCCTGCGTAGCTAGGATGACAGGGGTGAGCCCCCGGCACCCGGCACCGCTCAGAATCTTTATCCATGTGGTCTTTTCTCCCTCAAGTACCAAAGCTAACAACTGAGCTGGTAGTTGGCAGGAGAGGTGTGCACACAACCCAGATTTGATAACGGTGAGTTCAACACACTCACGCTTTTCGGTCTAGGAGTGTGGGTGACCTGGAGGAGGAGCTAGCTGCTACACGAAAGCAGGGGCGGGAAAGGGCTCAGAATTACCCAGAGGTCACAGGGGCAGAGGTGGGGCTGCGAGCACATGCCTCACACTTCAGACAGCTACGTGTGACCCTAAGAGTGCACTGGCACCTGGCTCAAGAAGAAGAAAACCGGGGTGGGGGGGTGGGGGGGGAGGCACAAGCCATGAGGTCCCTCTCTCACACGCTGCAGCCTCCTGCTACCACCTTCCACTGTGGGGCTGGTCCCTCTGTGGGTCTCACTTGAATCCTCCTCACTCGTAGGTGATCATTCCCGGTTGCTGCGGCTACAGGAGGCGTTATCCCTTATCTGAAAGGCTTGGGCCCCGAGACAGTCCGGATTTCGGAATGTTTACATTTACACAGGGAGATATCTTGGGGATGGAACTCAGGTGTAACGAAGAAATGCACCTAGCTTTTATGTATACCTTTTCCACGTATAGCCTGCGGGGAATCTGACAGAATATTTCAGTGTTCCTGTGTTTTGACGGTGACTGATGGCGAGAGGTCAAGGGTGGGATTTTCCAACTTGGGGGGTCACCATAGCACTCAGAAACGTTTGGATTTTGGACCAGGCACAGTGGCTCCTACCTACAATCATTGCACCTAGTTGGGAGACTGAGGTCAGAGGATAACAGTTCCAGGCTATTCCAAGCAAAAAAAAAAATCACCAATAACAGGTGGGCCTGATGGCATGCCTGTCTTCCCAACTACAGCATAAATAGGAAGATTTGGAGGATTGTGGTCCAGGGCAGCCCTGCCAAAAAGCAAGATCAGAGCACAAGCATAGCCACAGCAAAGAGGGCCGGTGGCGTGGCTCGGGTGTTGAAGCACCTTCCTAGCAAGCAGACACTCCTGAGTTTAAAGTCTAGTACTATCAGGAAAAGAGGAAAAGATGGGAGAGAGAAACCATTTTTTTTTACTGGCATAAAATTACCATTCACAAATGTAGTGGGAATTATCTTTTCTTGTGCGTGTGTGGCAGTCCTGGGTCTTGAGCGCTGTCTCTGCTCAAGGCTGGGGCTCTACCACTTGAGCCACAGCTCCACTTCTGGCTTTTTTGGTAGTTAATTGAAGTATCTTACAGCCTTGGGCTGGCTTTAAACCACAATCCTCAGACCTCAGCTTCCTCAATAGCTAGGATTACAGGTATAATCCACTGACTCTTGCTGAATTTTTTTTTTAAATCATAGCTAGTGGTAAAATGGATTTCTTTTTAAAAATTAAAAAAAATTATTATAAAGATGATGTGCAGAGGAGTTGCAGTTGCCTAAGTCAGGTAAACGGTACATTTCTTTTTGGATAATGTCACTTCTTCCCTCTCTCCCAGTTTTTCCCTCCCATCCCTACACACAAACTGTAGAGCTCATTTTCAGCGTAGTATTTAATGACTATCACTGCTGCATTTGTTCATCCTATGTCTCCACGTTTCTGTGTCCCTGAAGACAGATAAAGGAACCAGCAAGATAAAAAGAAAGCAAAAACAACAACAAAGAAGAAGAAAACCCGCTTCCATTTCCTGGAGTTCATTGTGATGGATATGTTCTATGGCCTTTGTGTTCCTCTCCTGAGGGTCTCCTCCTTGGGTCTCGCTCGCTGGGTGTGAATGCAAAGGAGCCCGGTATCATTTATCACGTGGATGTCTTGATATTTATAAAAGTCTCACAAGAAGTATGGAAGCGGCCAAGTGTTAGTGATGAGATCTAGGTTTTAGTCCCATCTCCTGCCAATTGTTCACAGCAGACAGCACTTGGGCGAAGCGGTTACGACTCAGGCGGCCCCTGAGGGACCCCCGCTAGAATTGAGAGCCGAAGGGAGAATTGTCAGCTCCCTTTCCAGCTCACTCCGAAGCAGCCCAGGTCACATGGTTTCCCTGGGGACCGTCCTCTTCTACGCCTGGGGTGGTGGCCTAGGGAGAAGTCTTTGTATTCTCTTGTACTTCTGTACTTTTTTTCTCTTCCAGACCTTTCCACTTGAGAAAGCTTCTCCAGCCACCGACCCCTCTGCCCCTTGGGCGTCTCAGCCTGCAGACGGCCTTCCGCTCCGTGCCTGAGGCTTTGCCATGGTCCTTAGGGCACTCAGCACATTCCGGATTCTCCGGGTCTTCCGGAATTCCACCGCCCCGCCTCCAAAACCTACCAAAACCATGCAGGAGCTGAGATCTGAGGATCCAAGTTCAAAGTCAGCAGGAAAAGTCCCCAAGATTCTTATCTCCAATTAACTATCAATTAACTGTGATGCAAGTGTCAGAGCACCAGCTTTGAGCAAGAAAGCTTCGGGTTAGCATCTAGGCCCTGAGTTCAAGATCCTTCACTGGCACAGTAACCACACCAATAACCAGGACAACAAAAACAAACGGAAACCATGTAAGGACTCCCCTCCTCTCCCTTTCCTTTTCCTTTCCTTCTCTCCTTCTTTTCCTTCCCTCCCTCCCTCCCTCCCTCCCTCTCTCTCTCTTTCTTTTTTGTACTAAAGGCCGAGCTCAGAGCCTTGCGCTTGCTGGGCAGGCATTCTATAAATGAGCCTGGTCTCCTGCTTCCCCTTTTGCATGGGTTATTTTCAGCGCAGGATCTTGCTTTATGCCCAGGCAGGCCTGGACTGGGACCCTCCTATTTGTGCTTCACCGCGTCACTGGCAGTGACAGGCACGCACTGGCTGGGCACACGCCTTGCGCTTTCCTTCCAGCCACTGGTTGGAAAGAGAGTTCCGAGAACTTTTATGTGTAGGCCTTGAACCATGATTCCTCCATCTCTGTCTCCCAAATAGCTAGGATAATAGGCCTGGGCCACAGTGCCCAGCTGAGGTAGGGACTTTGTATCAAAGTCACGAGTGTCTCCATGGGAATTACACCCGGGCTGTGTCTACTGTAACAAATATAGCTCTAGGGCTGCACTAGCAAATGTTCTCCTTGGCACGCCTGACGGGATTGCCTCAGCTCGCTCTCCTGGGGCTCCCCTAGCCAGGATTTCTTCACTTCCACAGTTGTCTTGCGTCACTTTGGCGGCCTGTTTCCCCCGTGGTCTGGGTTCTGTGCAGGCCCTGCAAACGGCCACATGCATCCTTGTAACTCCCAGAGCCATGCTCATCACGGTCCGGCACGTGTGTCAGAGACCACAACAGACTTTGGCATAAGGCATCACATGCTCTCCAGCAAAACGGCTACACAGTCCTAGCAACTGAACTCAGGATAGTTACACAGCTAATAGCAGGAGGCAGCTATGATTACGGACTTCACTTACTACTAGCTAACTGTTCTCTTATCATTGTTTAATTTTCTTCCTGGTTTCCTTTCAGCCTTCCTTAGCACAACTTTTTGGCTTTTTAATTCATAATGCATGTTAGGACTTAAGCCATTTCGGCTAGTATTTTCCAGATGGCTAATGGTCAAAAGCCTACTTGGGATGGCTCCTGTTTTTGTGTATGTGTTGTTATTTATTTATTTATTTTGGTCAGTCCTGGGGCTTGAACTCAGGGCCTGAGCACTGTCCCTGGCTTCTGTTTTGCTCAAGGCTAACACTCTACCACGTGAGCCACAGCGCCACTTCTGGCTTTTTCTATATATGTGGTGCTGAGGAATCGAACCCAGGGCTTCATGTATACGTGGCGAGCACTTTACCGTAACTAGGCCATAGTCCCAGCCCCTTTGTTTTCTGCATATGGCTGCCCAGTTCTCCCAGCACCAGTAGTTGAAGAGGCTCTGTTTATTCCATTGTATGTCTTTAGCTCCTTTGTCGAATATCAGCTGACTGTAAGAGTGCGGTTTTATTTCTGGATCTTCAATTCTAATCCATTGGTCTTCAGGTCTGTTTTTATACCAATACCAGGCTGTTTTTGTTATGATGGCCTTGTAGTAGAGCTTGAAGTCTGGTATTGTGATACCTCCTGCACTGCTTTTTTTGCCTAGAATTGCTTTGGCTATTCTAGGTCTCCCAGCCCCTTGTGTGTTTTTTCTAAGCAGAAGAAACATCTGACTGTGCGGATCATTTGTAAGCAGACATCACCATCCATTTTTGTCGTCCTTCAAATTTTCTGTTTTTCTCTGAGCTTCGCCTCTACTCCGTGCCTAGTAGGGGGTGGAAGTAATGGCCCACTTGATAAGCCTCATAAAGTTATTTTTCACAATGAATGGTCTCACCTAACAATGTTACTGCTTGGCTCAAAGCTTTCTATTCCTTTGGTTGTCTGTATACATGTTGGTGATAAGGCTTCCCTACCAACAAATGGGCCCTTCTATTTTAAGAAGCTCATCTCTTCTTGGTATTTTTTAACATAACACTTGAAAATACATTTAACCAGAAGTAATAAGACTTGAGAGCAGAGCTATGAAAGTGACTTGTTCATCAGCACTTACATACAATGCTCCCAGCCCTCCTCTATTTTATAGTCATTGTCCTAGCATGTGCATCCTCAGCTTTTCCCAGGACACTTTACGGCAATGTAAGGACTTTTTAATTCCACCTCTATTTCCTTTTCTTTTGCTCCCTAGACTCCTTGATGTGTTAAAAGGGATCTCCTGAGGTTCAGATCCACAATTTGAGTAGCGCTGCTATGAATTCAATAACGTGCCCTAGTCACAATTACTGACTTTATTTAGGTAGTCAATTAGCTGGGTTTTGTTTCCCCCTAATCAGAGAAAGAAAAGTTCTTATTTTATTTTTCACTTTAAATGCACATTTCAGCTCATGCTCCACTGACAGTGGGAAAACTACAGGAAACGTGCCTGGTTCTCAGGCCTGAGCACCTTCACCAGCGAGAGAAGCAGTGTCTGGCATTTTCTGCCCTTGCCCCTGTCCAACAGGACTCGGAACAGAAGAAAAAACACCACAGATAAAAACATACCCTCCAGCCTGGAACTGGTGGCTCACATCTGTAATACTAGCTACTCAGGAGGCTGAGATCAAGGTCTGAAGCCAGGGCAGGAAAGTCTATGAGACTCTGATTTCCACTAAACTACCAAGAAAGCAGAAGTGGAGTTGTGGCTCAAGAGGTACAGTGCTAGCCTTGATCAAAAGCAGCTCAGGGACAGTGCCCAGGCTTAGCTCAAGCCTGAGGTCCAGAACACATATACACACAAAATGCACCCTGTATATTGTGCAAGACTTATCTGATCTTTCTTTTTTAAACAGCCGATTGGAACAGAGGCTCAGATTAAAATCTCCCAGGTCTCAAAGCTCATCAGCGAGTCAGAAGCAGAGTTCAAGATTTAAACAAGCACTTGATGCCTTCTGATTTACAACACAAATTCAATTTCACAAATACAATTAGCAATCAGGCAATTTTCATATCATCATGTGGTGGATGTTTTATAAGCTGAACTTACCAGTGACTGTGCTTTTCTTAGTCTAGCTCTGTCCTGCAGCTGGTTTTTCTGAGAACGTCGGCTGAAGTCTGGGGTCACTGCATTTCTTTTCCTTCCTCTGCAATTGCACAGAAGTGGGTAAATGATAAATTACCATTTTTAAAATTGGGATGATTTGCATAGATATTTGTTTGATTTCTGTTGCCCCATTTACTTAAAAGATTGTCTTTGCCCACCTAGAAATAAATTAAATGTCTGTCAATAAAGAACAGGTTCAATAAACTCTAGCTCATCCACATAGGGATTATAATGACCTGTAAAAAGAAAGCACATATTTTCTACAGTATGATCACCATGATATAAATGCTACACGGAAAGGTGAAAGGTAGGTAAAGAAAGATGAATATATTGTATGTTGCTTTCCATTTCAGAAAGGATTTACTTAAAATATAATACACAATATCTATTTGCTTGTACTTTTTTTTTTTTCCCTTGGCCAGTCCTGGGCCTTGGACTCAGGGCCTGAGCACTGTCCCTGGCTTCTTCCCGCTCAAGGCTAGCACTCTGCCACTTGAGCCACAGCGCCACTTCTGGCCATTTTCTATATATGTGGTGCTGGGGAATTGAACCCAGGGCCTCATGTATACAAGACAAGCACTCTTGCCACTAGGCCTTATCCCTAGCCCTTGCTTGTACTTTTTAAAAAATTTGGCCATGCTGTTGTTGTTGTTTTTTGAACTCAGGGCCTGGACACTGTCTCTGTGCCTCTTTATACTCAAGGTTGACACTCTACCACTTGAGCCACCATGTCACTTTGGTTTCTGAGTGGTTAATTGGACATAAGAATCTCTCAGGGGGCTGGGAATGTGGCCTAAGGTACAGTGTTTGCCTAGCATGCATGAAGCCCTGGGTTCGATTGTGCTTAGTGCTCAGGCTCTGAGTTCCAGCCCCAGGACTGGCAAAAAAAAAAAAAAAAAAAAAAAAAGAATCTCTCAGGGACTTCTCTGCTTAGGCTGGCTTTGAACAGTGATCCTCAGATCTCAACTTCCTGAGTAGCTAGGACTATAGCACCAGCCATATTTTTTAGCTTGGAGATTATAGCATATATTTTTGGAAAATGGTTCTCTGTATTGTGGGGAGATAGGGACTTTTCAATTCTGCTTTACCTGGTCTGCTTCACTTGAAAATCCACTTACCTATTTCTTAAAATTATAAGCCAAGGGCTGGGAGTATGACTTGGCAGTAGAGTGCTTAACCTAGCATGCATGAAGCCCTGGGTTGGAGTCCTCAGTACCACATAAACAGAAAAGGGGCTGGGGATATAGCCTAGTGGCAAGAGTGCCTGCCTCGGATACACGAGGCCCTAGGTTCGATTCCCCAGTACCACATATACAGAAAACGGCCAGAAGCGGCGCTGTGGCTCAAGTGGCAGAGTGCTAGCCTTGAGCGGGAAGAAGCCAGGGACAGTGCTCAGGCCCTGAGTTCAAGCTCCAGGAATGGTGAAAAAAAAATTATAAGCCAAGATGAAGACTTCAGATTTAGGCAAAATCCCTACAATCTAAAGAGCTAAATAAAACTAAAGATCTTGTCCACGGAGCTGGGGCATTAACACAGACAGAAGATTTATTTCACATGACTTGCATACAATCATTTGAGTATACTTGGTAGAATATCTCCAACAGATGAAAATGCAGGCAAACCCTAAGCTGTTTTCAATAATGTGGTGTGCATTAATGTCAGCATTTGTTAGGATAAAGCCAGGCTCACAGGCCACATTTGCCTGGGCCTGCAAATAAAGTTTTACTGGAACACAGTCATGCTTGCCCTGAACCTGGCGAGAACTCCTAAGCTGGGGTCTGTTCAATCACCATCGTCGTTACCACGGTGATGATGATGATGAGGTGGAGAGGAGGATCAAGATAGTCGCTTTTTTCCTTGCATGATGTCTGTGGCTATTTTCAGTTGTCAACAACAGGCTAAGCAGTTGTTCTACAGACTGACCATATGTCCTGAAAAGCCTACTGAAATAGCTCATGCCTGGTCCTTTACAGAAGGTTTGCCTGAAATAATGGACGTAGGTAGAGCTTCCATGGTTACCAACACCACAAAAAGGGAAACCACCAGAACGGATGTGCCTCATGGTGGACGTTCGTGTGGATGGTTACATGCTCTGGACCAGGGGAGGATGTAACCCTGCCCAACGGCGGTGCCGTCCAGAGTCCAGAATGTGGGAGGCTCTATAGAACCGGAGGGAAGAGAAGAGAGGGGAAGGAAGGGAGAAAAGGAGGGAAGGAGAAAAGAAAGAAAGGAAGGGAGGAGAAATGGAGGGAGGGAAGGGAGGGAGGGAGAAGGGAGGGAAGGAAGGAAGGAAGGAAGGAAGGAAGGAAGGAAGGAAGGAAGGAAGGAAGGAAGGAAGGAAGGAAGGAAGGAAGGCAGGCAGGCAGGCAGGCCTATAGACCAAAGCAAAACACAAGTAATACATGGGTCAACTGTAACATGGAAACCTTATCTGGAATCCATCTTAAATTTCCTGCCATTGTAGTAGAGGGCTTTTTATAGCTCCCTCTCTCTTCTCTTCTGTGCTGGTCCTGGGACTTGAACTCAGGGCCTGGTGCTCTCTTAGCTTTTTTTGTTTTTTCTCCAGTCTAGCACTCTACCATTTGAGCCACAGCTCAATTGGAGATAAGAGTCTCAGACTTTCCTGCCTAGGCTAGTTTTGTTTTGGTTGCCAGTCCTGGGGCATGGGCTCAGGGCCTGAGCACTGTCCCTGGCTTCTTTTTGCTCAAGGCTAGTACTCTAC
Organism: Perognathus longimembris pacificus; assembly: GCF_023159225.1. Taxonomy (NCBI): domain Eukaryota; kingdom Metazoa; phylum Chordata; class Mammalia; order Rodentia; family Heteromyidae; genus Perognathus; species Perognathus longimembris. The sequence continues at coordinate 5,265,660 of NC_063181.1, read as the reverse complement.
CACTTGAGCCACAGCGCCACTTCCGGCTTTTTTCAATATATGTGGTGCTGAGGAATCGAACCCAGGGCTTCATGTATCAGAGGTGAGCACTTTTACCACTAGGCCATATTCCCAGCCCCCTAGGCTAGTTTTGAACTGTGATCCTCAGATCTCACCCTCCTAAGGAGCTAGGATTACAGGCACTAGCCATCAGTGCTCAACACCCTTTGTGTTTATCTTTAAATTAGGACCTCATCATGTCTCTCGTGATTAAAACTCTCTCTCTCTCTCTCTCTCTTTAACCTCCATGGTACAGATTCTTCGAGGCCTGATCTGAAACGTCCCATGGAAGTGTACCACCTTCTGGTTTCCTCTCCTCATCTTCTCATGATATCATTTAGCTGTGACTTTGACGGTTGGAGAGCAGGAAGTAAGGCTGTAGATTATTCTGCTAACTGATTCTGATAAACGAAGAAGTTAGTAGGATTTGGGGCCTCTTGCCTTTGCCAGCCAAGCTCAGGATCACAATTGTCTAGATAATTAAAACGAATGATATCAGTGGGATGTTTGTCGGAGGATCGCCAAGGTGGGAGCGCCTTCTCTCCTGGGTTCGTCTTCTTGTTTGAAGAGGAGGCCGATCGGAAGGCTGATGAGGGAGAGTGCTTTCCTTCTGAAGAGTTACTCGTCCCGGGCTGCACGTCAGCAATGCTCCATCCATCTTTCGGAGGAGTCTAGAAGAAGAAAAGGCATCATTTCTGCTCACAAAGCTCGGCGATAATAATGACAACAGTGAAATGAAGAACATCTCGATTCTCCTCTCCACCCCATCATCATCATCACCGTGGTAACGACGGTGGTGGTTGAGCAGACCCCACCTTAGGAGTTCTCGCCATGTTCCTGGCACCGTCTCGAGCCGTTTTCATGCACTGTATTATTTAACCTTGATAGTAACTTTATAAGTAAGGATTCCCGCTCCTGGTCGACCAAGGAGGAAGTCCACGACAGGAGAAACCAATTATTACCAGAACACCAGGAGAATTTAAATGCAGATTTCAAACCCAGATTTTCTCATTTTGAGGGACTGGAGATTGAACTGAGGGCCTTGAGTTTACTATTTGGGCTTCTCCTCCAACCCCTTTATGTGTTGGTTATATTCAAAATAGGATCTTGCTTTGTGTTGTGTCTCGCCTGTGCTTCTTTATGTCCCTGGAGATGATGGGTGTACACACCACTGTGCCCAGCCAATGGCCAAGATGGAGCCGCACAAACTGTTACGCCCATGATACATCGTCTACTCTATCACTACGGCATGTTGACTTATTCATAAAATTGCTTTACAGCTGGGTGCCGGTGGCTCACATCTGTAATCCTAGCTACTCAGGAGGCTGAGATCCAAGGATCACAGTTCAAAACCAGCCCAGGACCTCTGCCAGATTCATATTTGTGTGTGTGTGTGTGTGTACACATATACTTACAAAAAAAAAAGATGCTACAGTCCTAAACTGTAAGCCCAGAGACAATTTCAAATTACACAGACTATAGATTTGATCCATTATCCAAACCTCAACCACTCCCCCAAAATACTTCTGCTTAATTTCTAAAATTGAAAGTCTGCCCTTTGTGTGCAATTCATGAGCTTTTTTTTTCTTAATGTGGTTGTAGCCTGCGGGGAATGGTACTGGTATGTTGAGAAGCTATTAAGAGCTTAATTTTTTTTCATTGAGAGATTAAGAAAGGTTTCTTTGGTAAATTGGTTTGCTTCAGTTGTTTGTAGAAATTAAGAAAATTCCCAGTTGGAGTTGGGGTGTAGCTTATTTCTGTCACAGGGCAATGCAATATCCAGTATTATAATTACAATATTCGTTTATGTTTGCCCTGGGCTACTGGATGTGGCTCTGTGAAAACAATATTAGGATTTTTTCTTCCCTTTACTTTCTTTTTTTTTCTGGTCATGGGGCTTGAACTAAGGGCCTCGGCATTGTCCTTGAGCTCTTTTGCTCAAGAGCTCTACCACTTTGAACCACAGCTCCACTTCTGGTTTTTGAGTGGTGAATTGGAGATACGAATCTCACAGGAACTCTTCTGCCTATTTCTATTAGCTGGGTTTCTCTCCTCTCCCCAACAGCAGCCTGAGCTTTAGCCATTGAATGCTGTTCCCCACACCCCAAGTAGAGTCCAGAAAAAGACTGATGAGTCAAGAGGTCATAGTTACAAGAACTTTTCAGATGCTGCATTTGAATTTGTTTCTATTTAAAGAAAAATTAGCACCCTAGTTAGATTAGCCAACATCAAGCATTGAACAACAAATGTCGGGGATGTGGGAAAAAAGGAACCCTACTGCTGGCAGAAATGTAAATTAGTACAACCACTCTAGAGAGCAATCTGGGGGTTTCTCAAAAAACTAAACATAAAACTGGAGCGCCTACCCAGAACACCACAGGCCAGGGTAGCATAAAGATGCTGGCACATCCATGTTCCTTGCTGCGCTAGTCACAATGGCCCAGTTATAGAAACAGCCCAGATGCTCTACAATAGGTGAACGGATCAAGAAAATGTGGTACCTACACACAATGGAATTTTACTCATCCAGTAGAAATAATAAGATCACGTCATTTGCAGGGAAACAGATGGACCTTGAACAAATCATGTTAAGTGAGGTCAGCCAAGCTCAGAGAGACAAATGGAGTGTGTTTTCTTTTCCTTTTTTTTTTTTTTTTTTTTTCCAGTCCTGGGCCTTGGACTCAGGGCCTGAGCACTGTCCCTGGCTTCTTTTTTTTTCAAGGCTAGCACTCTGCCACTTGGGCCACAGCGCCACTTTTGGCCTTTTCTATATATGTGGTGCTGGGGAATCGAACCCAGGGTTTCATGTGTACAAGGTGAGCACTCTCCCACTAGGCCATGTTCCCAGCCCTGTGTTTTCTCTCCTATGCGAATGCTAGATCTAAAATGGCAGGACATCATACACTATACGGGTCTCTAGGCATTCACACACAGTGAGCCCAAAGGAGGGCGCTCTTAGGAGAGGAGGACAAAGGTGCAATTCCTATGTGCATGGGCTCATATAAAATAATATGTATCAAAATGAACTCTAGGAAATAGAAACAAGAAATTTTTCTTTGCTGCTGTTTTTCTTCTTTTTTTAAATTTTTGAGGGTCTTGTTTGCATATTTATCTGTCCTTGAGAGGGTATAGAGAGGCACAGAAATGGAGGACAAAGGGTGAACAAATGCAGCACTAATACTCACTAGACGAAGTTGAAAATGCACTGTACAACTTGGGGGGGACGTTGGGAGGGAAAAAGTGGGAAAGAGAGAGAGAGAGAAAGAAGGGGGAAGAGGTGACATTGTCCAGAAAGAAATGTACTTTTTACCTGACTTATGTAACTGTAACCTCTTCTCTGTACATCACCTTTATAACAACAACAAAAAATTTTTTTTTAGCAGTATTGGGGTTTGAATTCAGGGCCTCACACTTGGGCCATGTCTCCAACTCCTTTTGCGCTATTATTCTGTTTTTGTTTTTATTTTTCTTTACAGGTAAGATGTCAGGATTTTTTTCTTCTTAGCTGGCCTTGGACAGTGATCTTCCTACCTATAACTCCCGTGTAGCTTAGATTACAAGTATGTCTCACCGCACTTGGCTTATCAGTTGAGATAGGAATTTTACTAATTTTTTTGCCCAGTTGGCCCTGAACCTTGATACTCCTAATCTCTTTCTCCCAAGTGGCCAGGACTCTAGGTGTGCATCACTACAGCCACTTAAATGTATGATTTGTAGCCAGGTGCTTGGTGGTATACACCTGTTACAAACACCCGCTACTTAGAAACTGAGGCTTGAGGATTCTGAGTTCAAGGTAAGCCAGGGCTACATAGACTTCATTATAAAAACATTAATTAATTAACTTAAAATGATAAAATTGTTTTTTGAAAAGAAATCTTTATGAGGTACACCAACTACCAAAATTAAGATGATTCGTTTTATCAGTATAATTGTAGTGATATTAATTATGCATAATTCATCACTACCTAAATGTAGATGAAATCTACTTTTAAAACACACAATAAAACCTAATGCTAAATGGAGTTTAGTTAAGAGTTATCTGTTCATATTTCAGAAAGATGCTTCCATTTTTAAAAGATTCACTGCAGGGGCTGGGAATATGGCCTAGTGGTAGAGTACCCGCCTTGTATACATGAAGCCCTGGGTTCGATTCCTCAGCACCACATATATAGAAAAGGCCAGAAGTGGTGCTGTGACTCAAGTGGCAGAGTGCTAGCCTTGAGCAAAAAGAAGCCAGGGACAGTGCTCAGGCCCTGAGTCTAAGGCCCAGGACTGGCAAAACAAAAAAGAAAAAGATTCATTGCAGTGTGTTTGCAGATTATGTTAGCCTGTGGTTTCAAAAGTCATTTAAACATTAATTGACACATAATTTTTCAGCAGCTCATCCATTTACAAAATAACATACAACAGGGCACATGCATAGATAGCATCATAAACAAAGGCGCATAAAAACCTTCATAAATTATATAACCAGCTTCGACCACAGGAATGAACATAAAACTGGTTGTAATGCATTGAAAGCCACAAGCAAAACGCTTCCTGCATTATTTACGCTTGATGATTACGTGTAAGACAGTTTGTGGCTTAGAAAGGAATCCTAAGTGTGCCATTCTCTTCTACCCTCATGAGCACTTGAATGGAGAACTTTCTTGTAGAAATGACACACAAAATTAGCCTCAGGGCTGGGGATGTACCCCTGTGATAGAGGCTGGCCAAGCATGCAAGAGGCCTGGGTTTAATGTCCAGCAGTGTAAATTAGAGCTCAACAAACCTTAGCTCACCTTATGGACTCAGAGCACATTTAAATTAGCGTGGTCACAGACACTGCGTAATACCCAGAGTTTCTGTCATGGGTATCATCTGAGATAGGGGGTCCGAGGCAGAGCAGGAAGTCCCGCTCCTCATCCTGCCTTCTTGGAGGATATCCAGGAAAGGCTGCTAACTAACATGGGCTATGGAGCCTCAGAAAAGGAGAATTTTGAAATCATAATGCATTTCCTTTGAACAGTTTTTCTTTCTAAACTTGACATTTGGCCATTTACTGTAGCTGACATAAATAGTTTGCCTTTTCTTCTTAGTGCCAGTACTGGGACTTGAACTCAGGACCTCGACACTGTCCCTGACCTTCTGTACTTAAAGCTGGTGCTCTACCACTTGAGCCACAGCTCCACTTCTGGCTGTTTGCTGGTTGACTGGAGATGAGAGGTTCATGGACTTTCTTGCCTGGGCTGGCTTTGAGCCACAATCCTCAGATCCCAGCCTAGATGACTAGCTAGGATTGCTGGTGTACGTTTCAGGCACTCTGCGGGTGAGCTTCTTTTCCTCACGTTTACCTTGGGCTTGGTGACATGAAGTACTCTCACCATGTGAATATAATGCTTCTTCCACACCCCTTGCTCAAAGGGAGTCGGGGAGAAACCGATGCACCAGTTAAACCGCAAGCATTTGAGCATCCACAGCTGGTCCAGCTCAGCTAAGTTCTTCCAGTGCCAGCTCACCTGAAAAACAATCACCATGAAGAGTGGAACCTGCCCTCCCACTTCCCGAGCCCACTGCCTTGGCTTCTGAGCTGTTATTCTGTACTGAAAGTATCCTGCGTTATTTTCCCCCAAATCCTAGCCTAAGCAGTTGTCTCCTGCCTAGCACACTTCTAGGAAGGCAAAAAGATCTTGCCTCACTGTTAATTCAGACTTAGCAAGAGTCAGTCAGGGTCAGCGAACAACTAGGCACCTGCTAACCATCCTCAGAGCAACAGCCGAAGTGTAAGAATTACTGTCATGGTTGTTATGATCATCATCATTACTATTATTATGATAGGCCAGCACTGTGACTTTGGGATCTTGTACTCTTGCAGGACTTTTTAATGCTCACAGATAGTGCTTTTACTGCTTGACCAATGCCTCCAGCCTTGCTTTTTGTAGGTGATTTGGAGATGGAGTCCTGATGACTTTTCTGCCAGGGCTGGCTTCAAACCATGATCCTGCTATCTCAGCCTCCTGAGTAGCTAGGATTACAGGTGTGAGCCAGGGTGCCGAGCTCCCCCCCACTCTTTAATTTCACTAAATGCATATTTCATAAACGTAACATCATTAATGGCATTATTTAGCATGTAGGCAGAGACTACACAGTGACTGCCAGTTTTATAGCCTAACTAAAGTAACTTCATTCTAACACCCTATGGAACCACCTGTAAGAAATGAGTGGCTATCTTCTTCTCAGAGGCCTCTGTGGACATACTGCTCATTTGGGCCATTTTCACACTCTGTATTTTCTCACGAGCGCCTTACATTGAGCTCTTTTTATGTTTGTTTGACTGCACTGAACAACTTAGGGTTTTCTTGTAGCTATATGCTGTGTAATAAGACTGTCTTATTCAAGAACCATTTCTCCCAGGCATGCATGCCTGTCTCCTCAGCTAACAGATAATTTTCCAAGGACACTCATTGTGGGGATCAAGTGCTAAATACAGAGTTAGGCACAAAGGAGGCTGATGGTCTTTCAAACTTCACGGACTCAACATCTATTGCGCGCATGGGGATTTTCCTCTTGGGTTAGTTATGCAAGTCTCAGAGGCTCCTAAGTTGTCCTTACAAAATGCCCCACGCCACTCCGTTGCCTTTACCTGGGCACAACGACAAAGGCTCCGGGGGTCCAGAAAGGAAAAGATGTAGATGGATAACACGCGTGGGAGTATGGTAGTGAAATCCACGGCTTCGGCTGGAATTTTTTCCTGCAGCTTCCGGCAGCAGAACTTCTGCTGGGACAGGGAACAGCGCTCCAGCAAGCTGGCCAGGATTCTTCTCCTTTGAGAGTCTGTCCATTTATCAAACTGGAAAGGCAACAAGGCCAAAGACGAAAAGCTGCAGGGTTAGTCTGAGAGCAGAGATTCACTCTGAGGATGGGACAGGAAGGACAAGGAACGCAAGCTAGGCAATGTATTGCTAATGTGGAGCATGCATTTCGGTCCCAATTCAGGACCAATTTCAGGTTCCAATCCACGTCTGCCATTTACCTGTCCTTTTCAATAATATATATATATATATATATTTTTTTTTTTTTTTGCCAGTCCTAGGCCTTGGACTCAGGGCCTGAGCACTGTCCCTGGCTTCTTTTTGCTCAAGGCTAGCACTCTGCCACTTGAGTCACAGCGCCACTTCTGGCCATTTTCTGTATATGTGGTGCTGGGGAATCGAACCCAGGGCTTCATGTATACGAGGCAAGCGCTCTTGCCACTAGGCTATATCCCCAACCCCTCAATATTTATATTTGTGAGCCTGAGCATGTTGGTGTGCCCATGGAAGCGCATCTGACCTCAGACCTTGAGTTACATAAGAATGATAAGCAGCTGTGCGCTGGTGGCTCACACCTATAATCCTAGCTACTCAGGAGGCTGAGACCTGAGGATTGTGGTTCAAAGCCAGCCTGGGCAAGAAAGTCCATGAGAGTCTTATCTCCAGTTTATCCCCAGAAATCGGGAAGTGGAGCTGTGGCCCAATCCCCAAGTTCAAGCCCCACAACTAAAAAACAAAACAAAAGAAAAAAGAAAGACAAGTTAAGAACCAGTCCCATGGGCTGGGGATATGGCCTAGTGGCAAGAGTGCTTGCCTCGTATACATGAGGCCCTGGGTTCTATTCCCCAGCACCACATATACAGAAAATGGCCAGAAGTGGCGCTGTGGCTCAAGTGGCAGAGTGCTAGCCTTGAGCAAGAAGAAGCCAGGGACAGTGCTCAGGCCCTGAGTCCAAGCCCCAGGACTGGCAAAAAAAAAAAAAAAGAACCAGTCCCATGCATGAAGTTAAAAAATAAACTGCCAAGAAAAGGGCCTGAACAGCCTTTTTCTGTTCAAATAGCTTTCCAGTGCTAAGAATTCGAGGGCTTGAAACAAACCTTTGTGATCACAGCTGCAGATAAGGTAGGGCATGCAAATAACCTTGGCCCAGAGTAGGTTAAGTGTTCGCTACCAGGTCAGGGATGGGTGTGATTGGAAAGGGAGTGTGGGTGAAGTGGGAACTGGCCAGAGAGAACCACAGAGGGCACAAAAGTCCAGGAATCTCGAGTGGGTCCAACCACAGCTTGGGCTCCTGGGTAGGTTTCCCAGAAATGGCCCTAAAATCACACTCCCCAGGCCGGGGACTGGCAGAACGTGGGAACTGGTAAAAACCAAAATGGAGGCTCCTTCAGGAAGAGACTCCACCACCTGAGTGCGCCATTTTGCCAGAGTTCCTATGTCCATGACAGGCCATGGGAGAGAAACTGGGGAAGACAGAACTAGTTGTATCTTTGTCTATCCTTATGTTGCATAGATACATAGTTAGTACAGTTTATTACGGAGTAGCCAGAAGCTTACAATGCCTTCAGTGTGTGATCATAAACTACAATGCCTATCTAAAAAACCACAGAAAGAAAGGCTTTGGATAAGTCAATTTCATTATAGCCATATGCTCATTTTATAATTAGTAGGGATATATCTTGATTAAAAGTACTCTGTATCATAGAACCACAGCTCTACTTCAAGTGTTGCTTTTTTTTTTTTTTGTAGTTAATTGGATATGAGTGTCTCTTGGGAATGTTTCCTGCCTTGGGCTGAATTTGAACTGCAATTCTCAGATCCTGGCCTCCTCAGTAGCTGGGATTACAGATGTGAGCTTTGGTGGCTTTTATAGTAAGTGTGGGAGACCAGAGAATGACAAAGGAGATTGGAGGAGTACACAGTTCTCAGTTTTGAACTGGACTTCCTATCATTTTCATTTGAGAGGGGAAGAAAGAATCTGCTCTGTTTGGTTTTTTCACTTACTGTTGAGCAGTTCTGTGTGACTGCGTAGAGACATGAGCTCTGGGGGCACGGGGGATGCTTAGGGTTACAAAAAACCATGTTACAGGAGAAAATTTATTATCACTGCAAGAAATCAGATCTAACTCAAATGCCTGGCAGTAGGGGATCAGCGGGGCAAACTGTAATATATCAATATGACAGGGAAAGTATGGCATTACAGAGGGCTTCAGAGGGAGGGCTGGGGGCTTGGGAGTGGAAGAGAAAAACAGCGTCCGGATGAAACGCAGTGCCCAGAGCTTTTCAGAAGGGGGTCTAAGGAGCCAGAGCGGGACAGGATTTCTCATGGCCTTCCAAGCCACTGCCTAGAAATGTGAACTTGGGCCACCGCTGCCCCTTAACTGTCAAAACTTGTGCCCAGAGACTCAAGCTATATGAGGGTTTATTAGCCTCCTGCTTAAAGATATCCTCACTTGGTTTGTGCATTAAGTCATTGTATATCCCTGTCAAGTAGCCTTTGATGTGTGTGTGTAAGTGTTGTGTGTGTGTGTGTGAGTGAGTGGTGTGAACTTGTTTACTGGAGCATAGGACCGGAGTCAGGAAATATTACCCTGGACATGGGCTCTTCCAGCTCTGCATTCTTTTCAATGTCTGGGGGAGTTTCCCTCTACACAGTGGTAAGTATCTTGTAAGAGCAAGTCTGTATAAGCCATTCCTTCAGAACACTGATTCAGAGTAATTTGAATTCTAAGTCCTAAAATAAAATTATGGGTTTGTTTTGCACTTGTATGGATCGATAGGAGGAAATATTGTATGGTGTCGCACACCCTCAATTTTCTATTATTTCTAATACTCAGAAATATTCTAGCCTATTTTTTATCATTTATACATTAAGAATAATTATGACAACATTTTCAGGCAGTTGTGGAGATTAATGACTAAATACATGTATATAATATGTGTGTATATATGTGTATATATGTAATTTCATGACAGAAATGATAACTATTATTACAAAATGCCATAGTGATGTTAACATGATACATGGATTACATAAATTTTAAAAGATATACACAAAACTTTAAACAAAATGAATCAAATGATTGTTTGTACACTGAAAGGGATGAAAAATATATTACAAGTACAGAGGTGAGCTGGCTTTCTTTGATGTCCACATAAGAGAATGGATACAGATCAGAGAATGGGTGGTTTAAAATGAATTATATATATATATATATATATATATGAATTAAAATTGTGTACCAGTAGCTGGCACTGGCGGCTCACGCATATGATTCTAGCTTCTCAGGAGGCAGAAATCAATTAAAAGCCGGAGCAGATTATTCAGACTCTTTTAACCATCAGAAATCTGGAAGTGGCACTACAACTCAAGTAGTAGAGTGTCAGCCTTGAGCAGAAAAAGTCAAGCAAGAGCATTTGAGGCCCCAAATTCAAGCTCCAGAATCAGCCTGAAGGAATCTATTAAAGAAAACATTGAGATATTTTTCTCTAGAGATTTATAAAGATAATCATATTGGGGCCTGATTCCAATGGTCCAAGGTAATTTATATTTGGCTGTAATTGGTGTTCTTTGCCTCAAGGGATTCTCCTTTCTAATTGTGTTTGTTTAAGCTAATAGAAAATGAATTTGCATTCCTTGAACTGCTACCAATTCTTGGTAGGTAGCTGAGGTAGGTAGATGACTCAGAATGCTGAACAGTAGGGAAAATCCCTTTGGAATTTAGAAGGTGCTAGGAATAATCCCATCAGTATGTAATCCGGGGCTGAGTTAATTGTGCAGGAATTTAGTCATTTCTCACAGTTCTTATATTACCTCTGCAGTAAAAACAACAACAACAAAACCCCAAAAAGCCAAGGACCCAATGTGTGAGACTGAAGGGGAGTTCTGAGGCAGCTCAGGGGCTCACTGGAGTCTCGTCTCGCGGCTTCCGCACACCCTCGAGCACACCATCATTAGAGAAGGTGGCACAGCAATCCTAGCTGCAGTTTCAGGAGAGACAAGAGCTGGGTCAGCTGCCAGGTCCCATTCGTTTTACCCTGAATCACGGGAACCACAGTTTGTTGGTTGGTTTTTAGGGTGTTTTGTTTTGGAGGTGGATAGTCAGGGTACAGAGGGAGGTCTGGTTCCCGGCTTTCTGTTTCTTTATTGATGATACTGTCTTAATCCGGTTGAGTTCCTGAGTCCTGTTGCCAAAAATTCAGCTTCACAAGTAAAATAGGCATATTTTCTTGTTGTTGTTTTTTGTTGTTGTTTCTAACAGGCTTAGTGAAGTCAATCATTAAAAATCCATGCTTCTTCATCAAATCTCACATTGTTCCCTAGAGATAACTTCTTTTTCAAAAGTGTAATATGCATGTCTGTGTCAATTAGGAAGCAGTTAAATTATATTGGAGTACACCATCCCAAGGAATAGTACAGAACAGTTTAAAAAGTAAAGTGTAAGTCGGGGGCTGGTGGCTCACACCTGTAATCCTAGCTACTCAGGAGGCCGAGATCTGAGGAGCGGGATTGGAAGCCAGCAGGAAAAGTCCCTGAGATTCTTACTTCCAGTTAACTACCCCAAAAGCCAGAAGTGGCTAGAGCGGTAGAGGGCTATCTTTGAGCAAAAAAAGCTCAGGGATGGTGCTTAGGACCGGAGTTCAAGACCCAGGACCAGCACACACACAAAAAAAAGGTATTTCCATTTTTTCCCAGACTGAGAATTCTCTTCCCTGAGCCTAGTATCACCCCATTTCCTGAATGTTCTTCCAGAAATTCTATGCGATTTTTTCCCCCTTAGCCTAACAATATCCTACACTGGGGTTTGCAGAACAGAGATAGGATTTGGCAAATACTAAGACAAACAAGACGTTTTGTTGGTCTTTAGTGAAATGCGCACTAGGGGCCGGCAGGGGACACAGCCTCTGCCTGTGGGCGGGGCAAAGGGACTTCCCGAAGGGAGGGGCCGGCCTGTCAGTGCTCAGAGACACTGTCCCAGAGGTCAAGTTAGAGAAACTCAAGTGCAGGGTTTTGCTTTTTATTTTTCCTTATTAAAGAGTCTTGATTCAGGATCCGGATCAGATCAAAACAGATAACATAACAGCATTCAGAAATAAGTATATTTTAAATGCTTACCCATTTTCCCAGCAGAGCTTGTCTTTCTTCAAAAACCTGCAATAAATAAAAGATAATAGTGCGATTTTATATGTCATGGTTCAAAATATCCGTTACAAGACCAGCGTCATTGATGGATCAGTAAATAAAGATGAATTATATCAATTCAGTATAAAGGCTTTATTCCTGAGGATTGGGTTTTTTTGTTGTTGTTTGCTTGCTTTTGACAGTACTAGGATCTAAAATCAGGGTCTTATGCTCCTTGAGGCAGGTACTCTACCACTGATCCAGGCCTTCAGCTCTTCTTAACTTTAGCTATTCTTTTTTTAGATGAGGTCTCACGTTTTTGTCTAGGCTAGGCTTGAACTACAATCTTCCTACTTACATCTCTCCAGTTGCTGAGACTGCAGGTATGGGCCAACATTGCTCTGAGAGAATACTTGTTTATAACCTGATCAAGGCCTCTCTCTTTATGTCGACTAGTTCAAATGAAAGGAGTAATTGTTGACTTTTCTCTTTCTTAAAATAAAATGTTAAGTAGAAAAAAAATATTGGCAGTACTGGGAAATGAACTCACTTGTAAGCAGGCACTCTACCAGTTGATCCACTCTCTCAGTCTTTCTGGTTAGTCAGCTTTGAGACAGGGTCTCACTTTATGACTTCTCAGAGTGGACTGTGATCCTCCTATTTGTTCTTCTCCCTGTTGCCAGAGATCACATGTATATACCAACTGTGTCACCCTACCACTGTGGCCCTGAGCTGGGACATCTGCATGCCACTGTGTCTAGCTACTGGTCAAAATAGAGTTGTGAAAACCTTTTTGCCCCTGTTGATCTCAAATGGAGATTCCACTGATCTATGCTTCAGACAGACTTGAGCCACTAGGCCCAGTCCAACTTAATCTGAAACAAGGTTGTGTGACCCAGGCTGGCCTTGAATTCTTGATCTGCCTGTCTCAGTCTCCCAAGTATTGAGATTACACCTGACTAAGTCATCTTTTTGTTGTTGTTGTTGCCAGTCGTGGGGCGCGAACTCAGGGCCTGAGCACTGTCCCTGGCTTCTTTGTGCTCAAGGCTAGCACTCTACCACTTGAGCCACAGCGCCACTTCTGGCTATTTTCTATATATGTGGTGCTGAGGAATCGAACCCAGGGCTTCATGTGTACAAGGCAAGCACTTTACCACTAGGCCATATTCCCAGCCCTAAGTCATCATTTTTAAGAAGAAATCAGGAGAAAACTCAACTGGAGAAAGAAACCCATTTTAGATTTTGAAAGAAGATGAAAAACAGTAACAAAGAAAAATAGAAAAATGGAGATCCCCTTGCCAAATGTTTAAATATGAATGGCAAGAGAATTTATAAAATTTACGAAGGAGCAGCCCTGATTTTTATATTTAAGCAAGCACTCATGTGAATGGATAGCCATGTTTCTTTGCGTATAAAGGATTAACTTGTACAAATGTGTTTCAGGGCTTGCAAATGGGTGTTATTTGCATAGACCTTTTGATTTTTTAAACTATACTTTGTTATTGGTTATATTTTCCCACAATTTTACTAGCATTAGTTAATTCTACAAAGGGGTTTTATTTCAACAAGTCCCAGGAATACAATGTACCCTGTCCGGACTCACCCCTCCCCTCAGGTTTATTCTATGTATTATATTTTATTTATTTTGGCCAGTCCTGGGGCTTGGACTCAGGGCTGTGCACTGTCCCTGGCTTCTTTTTGCTCAAGGCTAGCACTCTGCCACTTGAGCCACAGCGCCACTTCTGGCCATTTTCTGTATATGTGGTGCTGGGGAATCGAACCCAGGGCCTCATGTATATGAGGCAGGCACTCTTGCCACTAGGCCATATCCCCAGTCCCCTATGTATTATATTTTAGATAGACACCCTATCTTATTTCTGTTGATTCTCCAGGGTAGAACACTGTGCCTGGTGTATCACAAGCACCCAGGATTATGGAATCAAGGTCCGTATGGCTCTAGATGACAGTGTGAGCATATGAACATGTTGGTGTTTTCCTGAGTATCACAGCATATGGGAATCTGAGTGAGTGAAGAAGGCAAAACTAATGTGGGTTTATCTGGGGGAGGAGGGATGAAGAGAGGAGAGAGTAATAAACATATGTGTCTGTCTCTCCCGCTCCAACATATACACCCTCTGTCCGCTTTCAGAATTGAGATCGTGCTTTTCCCTTCCTCTTGGCACTACTGAGGCTCTCCAGCACTGCACTGGAAGAACCTTATATTCCCTGTTTTGGAGTGGATGTTCAGTCCATTCATTTGCAACCAGGCTCTTCCTTTTAAAGACCTGGAACATAGCGGGATACTCATGGCCGAGGCCTGTGGTCCTAGCTACGTGGGAGGTTGAGAGTAGAAAGATCAAAGTGGCCAGGGCAGGAAAGTCTACAAGACTCCATCTCAATGGAAGTTGGCTGTGGTGGTGCACAGAAAGTGTAAAATGCGAGGCCCCAGGTCCAGGTATATACTTGGGTGAGAAACAAGACCCTTACTCAAAAGTAATCAGTGCAGGGGGGGGGGAATGGGGGGATGAGGAGGGGTGAGGTCTGGAAACATGACCAACAAAAAATAAGTATCTGTTTGAAATGGAAATAGTAAAATGGATCTTCATCTGCAGAATGCTGCAGTTTGTTTACATCACAGTTTATCCACAGCCTGCTGTTAAGTCAAAATCCCATGTTGTTACTTCAGTCTGTTGACACCACAATTATATATTTCCCATGTGACATCATCATGGCTAGAAAGGAGATACTTCGGGGCTCCTAAATTATTACTGATTGATGACAACAAAGTGGTTTTTTTTTTTTTCTTGGAACATTCTCAATATGCACTATAATGTGTGAATCATACTCTCAAGGAAGTGTGAATTGCTTGCTTTAAAAAAAAATCCTGTGTATTTAACATATACAACATAGTGCTTTGATCTCCATATAGTAGTGAAATGATTGCTACCTTCAAGCAAATTATAGGATTCCTCACCAGCCACAGTCAGCTTTGAGGGGGGGAGGAGGAGGACTTCTCTTTGCTTTTGTTTTTTTTGTTTTTCTTTTGTTTGGTGTCAGTACTGGGGCTTGAATTCAGGGCCTCTTCCTCTCACTTGGCTTTTCTGCTCAAGGCTGGTTCTCTAGCACGGGAGTCACACCTCCGCCTCTTGCTTTTTGGTGGCTAATTAGAAATGAGTCACAAACTTTTCTGCCTGGGCTGGCTTTGAACCATGATCCTTAGATCTCAGCCTCCTAAGTTTGAATTACAGACATGAGTCACCAGTGTCCTGCTAGGACCACTTCTAATTACAACACTAGGTGGCAAAAATATACACATTTGTGTATGTGCGTGCACATGCGCGTGCGTGTGTACATACACACACACACACACACGCACACACACACACACGCACATGCATGCTCAGGATTGAAACAAGGGCTTTGTGCCGGTGAGGCAAGCACTCTACCGGTGAGCTAGATCTCCAGCCAAGAAATATGTATTTCTGGAACATTCCTCCACTCAAAATTCTCAGTGCTTGAATTACTTTGTTACATTTTCTATCCTGATGTTACTTTTTAAGGCACCTTAATTTGAATTCAATCTCTGTGTAAAAACTGCTGTGAAGTTACTCTCCTGTGACTTTTTCTTTTGTCTGAGGCAGATATGTAGTGCACATTTGACTACAGAATAGAAGACAAAATTAAAAGTGAAATGGGATCTTACAATTACATTGATCACTGGTGACAAGGCCCTGGTCTTGCAATGTAGAAAAACCCTTGAAATTACTAGATAGATGCCTCTAGTCCTTGGCCAATGTTTCTAATGCCTTTCACTCTGTCCCAATGAAAGATCTGGAAGAAAGCTAGAGGTCATCTGATCTAACCCATTCCATTTGACAAAGGAGATAAGAGGCCTACTCAAGGCATGGAGGAAATTATTAGAACAGGAGACCTGGAGCCAAGGTTTCCATTCCCCAGGTTGTTGCTCTTCATTTGCTTGCGTGTGTGTGTGTGTGTGTGTGTGTGTGTGTGTGTGTGTGTGTGTGTGTGTGTGTATGCTGGTCCTGGGGCTTGAACTCAGAGCCTGAGCACTGCCCCTGAGCTTCTTTAGCTCAAGGTTTGTTCTCTACCTACTTTCTGTCACTTGAGCTTCAGTGCCACTTCCAGGTTTTTCTGTAGTTTACTGGAGATAAGAGTATCATGGTCGGGTGCTGGTGGCTTATAACTGCAATCCTGGCTACTCAGGAGGTTGAGATCTGAGGATCGTGGTTCAAAGCCAAATTGGGTAGGAAAGTCCATGAGACTGTTATCTCCAATTAACCAGAAAACTAGAAGGGAATCTGTGACTCAAAGGGGTAGAGCACTTGCCTTGAGTGAAAAGGCTCAGGAATAGTGCCCAGGACCTGAGTTCAAGCCCCATGGCCAGCCATTCCCCCCCCCCCCACATCCCCCCAAAAAAAGCCTCACAATTTTTTCTGCCTGGGCTGGCTTTGAACTGTGATCTTCAGCCTCCTGTGTAGCTAAAATTACAGGCATGAGCCACCAACACCTGGCATATTGTTATTTTTAAGGTGTTCTGCAGAGGGGTTACTGTTACATAAGTCAGGTAATGAGCCTATTTCTTTGGGACATTGTCACCCTACTTTCTTTTACACCCATTTCCCCCTCCCATCCCTGCTCACAGTTGCATAATTTTTCACATACTGTCTGAGTGCCATGATTACAATTAAATTGCTTTAAATTTTGAAGCATGAACATAGCATATAAAATAAAAACAAAATAGAAAGCCATCTCTTCTAACAGACATCGCCCCCAGCCACTAATATGCCTCTATTTTTTTTGAAATCAATGTTAATAGTTCAGAATGGGGCTGGGAATGTGGCTTAGTAGTAGAGAGCTTGCCTAGCATGCATGAAGCCATGGGTTCAATTTTCTCAGTATCACATAAACAGAAAAAGCTGGAAGTGGCACTGTGGCTCAAGTGGTAGAGCGCTAGCTTTGAGCATAGAGAGGCTCTTGGACAGAGCCCAGGCCCTGAGTTCAAGCCCCAGGATCTGAAAAGAAAAAAAAAAGTTCAGTCTAACCACATGTAAGTACTAGGTTTATCTATGTTCATCCAAACACACTTGTGTATATACACACACATGCAAAGATTTAAAAAAAAAAAATAATGTCCCTCCAAGCCAGACATGGGTGGCTCATGCCTATAATCTTAGCTATTCAGGAGGCTGAGATCTGAGGATCAAGGTTCAAAATCAGCCCAGGCAGGAAAATCTTATCTCCAATTAACCACCAAAAAGCCAGAAATGGAGCAGTGGGTCAAGTGGTACACTGGCAGAATGCCTCAGAGACGGTGCCCAGGTCCTGAGTTGAAATCCCAGGACCAACATGCAAAATAATAGTAATAATTTTACTTCAAAATAGAGCCTAACTAAACAAAAGATTCTGGGGATATGCAAGTTCTGAACAATGAAGTAATTATTTTCTCTAGGTCTCACCATTAAAAATGACAACATCTACTGAAGAATCAAGATCAGGCAATGTCACACTTGGCTGGAGGTATTGCGGGCTTTATTCCCAGACCTACTGGGAGGCTACTGGAGAACCGCCATGACCTTGAAGGAGCTGCCATGTCCTAAGTCTTGGGGAATACAGCTAAAATCCACTGACCCATTGGTGTGAAATATAAAGGCCAGATCCTCTTCACAAACTATCAGACCTCCCTTAAGATCACACCAGCTTCAGGCTCAGGTCAGCAATGGGGTCAGTGGAGACCTCATGGAGATGACATTCCAGCCCACCTTCTTCCCCTTCCCCAAAAGGGAGCCTCTTACCTGCTCACTCAGAATCCGTTTCTTGGGGCTAGACTGTAATACAGTGGTAGAGCCCCTTACCTAGCATGTGCTTGTTAGGTCCTCTCCCTGAGGGCTACATGCAGATGCCCCCACCTCATTAAGTCTCCACCCAGTTACCTGGGTAACCTGCAGACCTGGAGGCAGTTACCTCCCCTTTCCCTGAGGTCACCTCCTAATCCACCTAGCCACACCCCTTGCCCCTGCCCTAAATAAAGCAGGGCTGGGTGAGGGTCTCTCTCTCTCTCTCTCTCTCCCTTCTCTCTGGCCATGGATCATCTTGGCCACAGGCCAGCAGTTCGGTAATAAACGTTCTCTCCTGCCTGAATACCGTGTGGCGTTCTCCTTTACCGGCTACCTACTTTAAAAACCTAACAGTGCTAAGGCCCCGAGTTCAAGCCTCAGCAGTATAAATAATAAAGGAATCTGTGGTCACACAATCTGCAACAGGTACCCAGGTACTTCTTGGCTATTGAGGCACTTTATTTTCTTCTCCAGAGTGGCTGAATTAATCAAGACTTGATTTTCCAAAGAAAATTTCTGAAAACCACCAATTCAACAACTTTGTATTTGAATTCAAGTCACTTGCTCACACGTGTGTAGAACCTTCACAGTTATATGGGAAAACAGATTTCAAACCTAAACACTGAAGTTGGGGGAATAAGCTGTTATATAAACTGTGGAGAGTGAGGAAATTGCAAACAGGTGCTCAATAAATAATTGTGCTGATGGAAATGATTTTGATAGATTTGTTTGACGAGCATAGATATCAATGGAGGCTGTAACTTGGCCTTTCTCTCTGCTCTCCCAGCTCCTGTTTTGGGGGGTAGAAAGGACGGGGGTCAGTTGTAAGGAGCCTGGGCACTGTCCCTGTGAAATCTTTTGCTCAAGACTAGAACTCTACCACTTTGAGCCACAGCTCTACTTCTGGCTTTTTGAGTGGTTAGCACTGTCCCTGGCTTTTTTTTTTTTTTTTTGCTCAAGGCTAGCACTTTGCCAATTGAGCCACAGTGCCACTTCTGGCTTTTTCTATATATGTGGTGCTGGGGGATAGAACCCAGGGCTTCATGTAAACAAGGCAAGCACTCTTGCCACTTGGCCATATTCCCAGCTCTTGAGTGGATTTTTCCGCCTGAGCTGTCTTTGAACCCTGGTTCCAAACCTTCCTCAGCTCCTCTGCCTCTCTCTAGAAAATTGTTCCCATTTCATATTGGAGTAGAAAGGGAAAGTCCTGAAAGAGGACCTTTGGTCCCTTATGCCTGTAATTCTGGCTATTCAGGTGGCTGAGATCTGAGGTTTATGGTAAGAAGTCAACCAGGGAAGGAAAGTTTGTCAGACTCTTATCTCCAATTAAGCACCAAAAAGCTGGAAGTGGAGCTGTGGTTCAATGGTAGAGCACCAACCTTGAGTGAAAAGGCTAAGAGACAGGACCCAGGCCTGAATTCAAGGCCCAGGACTGGCACTAAATAAATTAAACAAACAAATAAAAGACTGGCTGTGCTAGACAGGTTTACACCTCTGTTAGGGTTAGAGAAGCAAAGGACCCACTCCAGGCCAATGAAAATGACAGTCCACGGAAGATGCCCAGGGTAAGACATAGTGGTTCACACCTCTAAGTCCACGGAAAATAAATAAATAAACAAACACATAAAGGAAGATGGTAAGGAAGATAGAAAAAAGATGGAAAGAAGGAAGGAAAGAAAGAGAAAAGAGAGAAGGAAGGAAAGAAAAAGTAAAAAAAAAGGAAAGAAAAAAGAAAGGAAAGAAGGGAAGGAAGAAAGAGAGAAAGGAAGGAAGGAAGGAAGGAAGGAAGGAAGGAAGGAAGGAAGGATGGAAGGGAAAGGAAAAAAGAAAGGAAAGAAGGAAGAAAGAAATCATAATCTCAGTTACTCTGAAGGAAGAGACAGGAAGAAGATTGAGGTCACATGGCACTTTAGGCAAAAGTTGAAGAGATTCTATTTCAGAAATAAACTGGAAGCTGAGAGCTGGTGGCTTATGCCAACAATCCTAGTTACTCGGGAGACAGATATGAGGACTGAGCCGGCTGAGGCAGACAAACCCGAGAGACAGTCTCTTAGCTCTAGTTAACCAGCAGAATTCTTGAGGCATGGCTCATGTGATAGAGCACTAGAGCACCAGTTATGGGGGGGGGGGGGGGGAGGCGGTGGCTTTACTCATTACAGGTGCTTTCCTAAAACACAAGGCCCAAAGTTCAATGCCCAGTACCACCAAAGGAAAAAAAAAAAAAAGAAAGAAAGAAAAAAGAAAAAAGCAGGTATCAAGGAGAACTGGACTCGTACTCACGTCTTCTGTCCTAGGAGCCGTTTCAGGCACTGGAGACTCAAAGAGCGAGAGAGGAGACCCAGCCTTACCGCATGAGAGTTGGTTGGGAAAGGAGACAAGAGTGTGAGGAGCAAAGAGAAGGAGGCAGGAGGCAGAGTTAATGCTCCGTGCAGGGGGGAGGTGAAGCTCACTTGGAACACTGAAGGTGGGCACCAGTGCCAAGGAGGGCAAGCTGGGAAGCCGGCTGAGTAGAGCCAGGGCACAAAGGGGCCTCAATGATATGCCTGGGGGACTGGAGTTTCTCCTTTGGAATGGAGCCTATTTTCAGTTTCACATAAGAGGATTAGCATTTTAGAAAGCTCATTCTGGGACCAAAACAGATGTAGGGAGAAAGGCAGCAAAGCCAGCTAGGGGATCACTGCAATTGTGTGTCTGGCAAGGGATGAGGGGAGTGTGAACGGAGAATGCAGGGCTGGAGGGTGGATGGAGAAAGGACCTGAAAGACGTCTGAGAGGAAAACTTGCAGTGCACAGTCCTCCCCGGCCTTTCCTGCCCCCAATGTCTCCATGTATCAAGAATGCAAGTTGTGGGGGCTGGGGATATAGCCTAGTGGCAAGAGTGCCTGCCTCGGATACACGAGGCCCTAGGTTCGATTCCCCAGCACCACATACACAGAAAACGGCCAGAAGCAGCGCTGTGGCTCAAGTGGCAGAGTGCTAGCCTTGAGCGGGAAGAAGCCAGGGACAGTGCTCAGGCCCTGAGTCCAAGCCCCAGGACTGGCCAAAAAAAAAAAAAAAAAGAATGCAAGTTGTGGGCTGGGAATATGGCCTAGTGGCAAGAGTGCTTGCCTCCTACACATGAAGCTCTCAGTTCGATTCCCCAGCACCACATATATGGAAAACGGCCAGAAGGGGCGCTGTGGCTCAGGTGGCAGAGTGCTAGCCTTGAGCGGGAAGAAGCCAGGGACAGTGCTCAGGCCCTGAGTCCAAGGCCCAGGACTGGCCAAAAAAAAAAAAAAAAAAAAAAAAAAAGAATGCAAGTTGCATTGAAGGAAGGTATCCTTGAGGGAGAAGCTATGTCTTCCTTTACAACCAGGAGCTGGACTGGTCACTCATTACTGCAAGGGAGGCGGCGGGTTCTCTAGGCTCACTGGTCTTCAGCTACCATTGTAAACCTACTGTGTGCCAGACACTTACCTAGCCCTCTTCATGGTCCTGTGGGAGAAGACTGACCATGAAAGACAATGCCAACGGAAAGCTCATGTGGTGAGTGAAGTTCCCGTGTGTGTGTGTGTGTGTGTGTGTGTGTGTGTGTGTGTGTAAGAGAGAGAGACAGAGAGACAGAGACAGGGAGACAGAGAGACAGACACAGACACAGAGAGGGAGGGGTGTCCTGAATTCAAGGCTGGTGTACTATCCCTGAGAATCTTTTGCCCAAGACTAGCTCTCTACCACTTGAGCAAAGTTCTACTACTGGCTTTCTTTTTTCTTTAATGGAGGGAGGTGGTTAATTGGAGATGAGTCTCTCAGATTTGTCTACCCAGGCTGGCTTCGAACTGTAACCTTCAGATCTCAGTCTCTTGAGTAGCTAGGATTATAGGTGTGAGTCACCAGCAACTGGCTCGTAAACTTCTTTTCTGACCCAAGACTCTTGTATCTTTTACTGTGAAATATTTCCATAAAGCAACTCGTTAATTTATTAGCTTATAAAGTGGGGGAAAAAATCAGTTCCCAGGCCTGATTGGAAGAAGGAAGATTTCTGATGTGGGTAATGGTGTAAAAGAGAGCTTTTCACTAGGAGGAGGAACTGGTGTGGAGGATAAAGATGATGAGGTCAGTTTTATACATATGAGTTTGGCCAACTAAGTGTGGTCCTGCTGTACCAACACTGATTCTAGGCGCTCACAGACCTGTTGGTCATTTCCGCTCGTCACTGAAGCAGGATTTCCCTGGTGGCTGACCGCTTTTGTGTCTCAGCAATCCAAGGTATTCCTTTGTTGGGAGTATTCTACTAGTGCCTCCCAGAGTGCAACAGGGAAATGAATTTAGGAGAATGTGATAGAGTATCATGAGTAATTGGTGACATGTTCTCGCTTTCTTTATTTGATGCATTTCACGGTAGCATCAACAAATCCTTCAGCTCTAGCCAGAAACCCTATTTGGTGAAAACTCTGCATCTATTGTCAACTTTGCCAACATAGCAAAAGCTCAATGAAGTGATTTTCCTTTTTAAAAAAAAGCTCAATGAAGTGATTTTCCTTTAGGTTTTTTTCCATCCATCAAAGAATCCTAAGCAATTCTTGTCATATTTTGATCATCCAACTTTTATTCCTTTTAAGGCCTGGATCCAAATGAAGAACAACTCTGGCCACTTACCTGGTCATTCAAAAGTTGGTGATTTAGAGGTGTCCAGGTGCTCATCTTCGTCTGCATTTTGGGTGCTTCTGTGTTTTTGGGGGGTGCAAATGCCATTATGAAGTATCATGGTATTCTTCCAAAAGACAGACTACACCTATTTGAAGAAATGAATCATACATTCTTTAGAATATTACAAATACTAATGCCATGAAGTTTTTTGATATGTGAGGAGAAGGTATGGACTGGAAGAACATTTATTCAAGTCATTCTACTTTTAGCTAAATTTCAAAATGAATGAGAAATTATTTCATAGCAGTATTATTCATTGGTAACCAGCTATAAAAAGTTCACATGAACTGGCAGATTAAGATATAAAGCATTGCCAAGCACCAATGGCTCAGGCCCGTAATCCTAGTGACTCAGGAGGCTCAGATATAAGGATCCCGGTTCAAAGCCATCCCAGGCAAGAAAGTCCATGAGACTCTTATCTCCAATTAACCACCAGAAAACCAGAAGCAGAGCTGTGCTCAAAGTGGTAGAGCACTAGCCTTCAGCACAAAAGCTCAGGGACAGTTCCCTGGCTCTGAGTTCAAGCCCCATGACTGAAATATATATATAATCCTAATTTTAACTGCACAGTCTAGATCTACACAGCTAAAATTACATATTGCCTTTTGTTAGTGACCCACATTCTTCCTTTCTTTTTTAATTTTATTTCATTCTTTGGTTAGCATATATTAATAATATGAGGACTTAGTTTGGGTGGTACTGGAGCTTGAACTCAGGTCCTCACACTTCCTAGTCTGGCACTCTACCATTTGAGCCATGTCTCCAGCCCTGCTTTTTTTTGCTGGTTATTTTGGAGATGGAGTCTAGGAAACTTCTCTGCCTAGGCTGGCTTTGAACTGAGATTCTCTAGATCTCAGCTACTTGGGTAGCTAGGATTACAGGCATGAACCACTGGCTTCAAGGGGGTTTCCTTATGCCATCCTTATTCATACAGCCCTCAGTATCCTCCCTCTGTCCCTGCCTTCCTTCCTCTTTCCCTCCTTCCCTCTCCCCCCTCTCTTTCTGCACAGCAAGGCAACAAATCCTCAGTGCATGCACTTCCAACATGATCTATGCCATTTCCCCCACCATCACCATTAATAATTTTACTAAGAACTATGAACAACCAGTTAAGAATACAGGGGTAATCATTCCTAATGTAATAGAGCCCACAGTCTACCCCTAGAGAAGTATTTCATAACAAAACAAGAACACTTGAAGTCAGTCTAGCTACTCTAGAGGCTAGGGGTCTAAGAACAGTTCAAAGATACCTTGGGCAGTAAAGTCCAGGAAACCCATATATCCAGGCCTTGAGTCCAAGCCCTAATGCCAACACCACACCCCCCACACCCCCTCCCCACGAATTGATCCTGTCACTTTTCAAGTCAAAACCCTTCCTACTCTTGCTGATGTCTGCCGAATTCAGACTTCTCAGCATGAAATTCAGGGTTCGCTGTGCCTGTACCTCTGTGTACCCTGCAGCCTCCTCCTCCTCCTCGCCGTCCAGGCACGCTGCCCAGACACCCGGAGACGGCTTCTCCACCGAGAGAACACAGCACCAGAGTCTGCGGCTGCTCATCGGACTGAGTCCCACCAGCACCCTCCATAATAGATGCTCAGCAGACGTGTGCCGAACCGAGGCGAGAAAGGAACGCAATAGAGGAGTGGGACGGACACTCGCGGGAACGCACAGGGAAACTCAGAAGGTTATGAAACGGGCACCGGGGTCAGGATCATTGGATGCTTTCCTTGGGGTTCGCGAAGCAGAACAGGATTGAGTTCCTCCGCTCACACACAACACACAGCTCCTCCGCCCCGCGCGGCAGTACCTTTAGGCGAGGCGATCTCCGGCACTACCAGGAAACAGTACGGGCGGATCTGGATTCGAAGTCACCCGTGAGTCACCTTGAACTTGAGCCGGCAGCTAGAGCGGGAGAGAAGAAGGCCCCAGAAGGCCCCGGCGCGCTCGGGAGCCGCCGCCATCCTCCCCTCGCTCTCACCCGCGGGTCTCCGGCGCCCGGGTTGCCATAGCGGCGCGGGGCTCCAGCTTTTCCTCCGACCCCGCCCCGCTCCCAGCAGCCCAATCACCATCCATCACTCCGACCCCGCCCCCTCGGCATCCGGGGTCTCTCAGGTAACAGTGTGCGGCCTCCTGATTGGCTGAGACACCCCGGCAGGCGGGCTGGCTGGCTCTAAAACGGGGCACGGGGCTGAGAGGGGCCCAGTGTGGGCCGCGGGCGGCGGGGCGGGGCGGCGACGGCCCGGAGCCACGCACGGAGGGGGGTCGCGCATCGAACGCCGCCCCGCCCCGCCCCACGCCCGCGCCGCTCCCCGCCTTGGGGGGCGCATGCAGCCGGGTCCTGCTCGGGTCGCTCCACCGGCGGGCTCCGCCACGCCAGGCTTTAACCGCGGCCGGGCCGCGGGGGGGGGGGGAGTGGGGGGTGGGAAGCGTTCGCGGCCCGCTGCTCCGTGGGAGGAGAAGGGCACCTGCCGCCGGAAGTGGCGGGGCGGGAGGAGCGGAGCCCGCGCGCGAGCGTGGGAACGCGCCGCGGGGCAGATGCGCCGGGGAGCCTGCAGGTGGCATGCCTTCCCTGGAAGAAACCCGCGTGTCTCCACGCGCTGGCGCCCATCTCGTTCACCACATGGCTGGAGCACGCACCCTGTGGAAAGGGTCAGACACAGACCACGAGGATTTCTCTCTTTTTTTGCACAATATGTAGCAAGGTAAACTGGGAAGCGCAACGTATAAGTAACGAATGGAGGGCAGAATGATAAGCCAGTGCTTGAGAACCGACGCCAAGGTAAACATTCCAGACCTGAGCTCTTCAGCTAGTGCGGTTTTATTTTATTATTATTTTTTTTTAATGAGAAGCAGCGAACACGTGCGCACACACACACTCCTCAGGGAACCAAAAAAAAAAACAAAAAAAAAACCAATAATAACTTTCCCCACCACTTTTCCCTCTGAAATAATGCACTCTCCTCCAACTTCATGCAAATGCACAAAACCCTGTGTTTGTGTCAAGCTTTGTAATCTAAAAAGAGGCCCCGTTTGCACATCCCCGAATACAATTGCAAAAGGTAAGCCGGGCCTGTGGCGGTGGCCTGGCTGAAATCAGAAGCTATTCCTGTCTGAATTCCAGCCTGGAGTTTTTTTTTTTTTTCTCTTCCCTCCACCCCCCCATGTGACCAGGCTGTATGTAAATGAATAAACGAAGCCTTTGGGGATCTGAGGGGGCGGTCTGGGGGTGCAGTGTCGATGTAATATTAAATTACCATGCATTGCCAGTGCACCTTTATGAGTTCAAAACGGGTTTATCCAGGAGACCAGTTTTAACAACGTGCAGCGTGCTGGGCCACTCGGTGAAGTTGGGGCTTGTTAAAAGACTTTATGATGGCGGTTACGCTGCGGAAGGAAAGTGGGATGGGATCGACAGGGGGGCATCGATCTCGCTTCATCCCCGTGGGGGTTGGATATTCTTACCCCTCATAAAAGGCCTCCTTTGTCTCCATTTCCAGCAGTGCCTTCTGCGCCTCCTCCTGTCCTGCAGCTTATAGGTCTGATACTGTTCCCCAAAGGCCTAAGCCACACCATTGCCGTGTTCCCAGGGAGTCACCCCATCCTCGCGGCGTTCCTAGTGAGCCCCAACCCGAGGACAGTGACACGTCTACATCTCTTTGTAGCAGGAGAAGTGTAGAGTGTCGGTCATAAGGAAACACCTTATGTTTCCACCGAGATTTTTATTTCGTGTGTGTGTGTGTGTGTGTGTGTGTGTGTTTACCAGGAATGATAGAAGTCCCTTCTCCACACGTCCCAGGTCTCATTCTCCTCCTTGCCTGTCTAGAAACAGTCATTGTTAGGAAACTGGTGTGAACCTTCTGGTCTTTTTTAAAAAAATGTCTTTGTTAAAGATACATGTCTGTCCACACACACTATATAGATTTTATATATATATATTATTGCTAGTTTTTAAAAATTTTTATTGTCAAACTGATGTACAGAGAAGTTACAGTTTCATAGGTTAGGCATTGGATACATTACTTGACCTCCTCCCCCTTTCCCCCCATGAGTTGTTCAGTTGATTTACACCAAACAGTTTGGCAAGTATTGCTTTTGTAGTCGTTTGTCTTTTTACCTTGTGTCTCTCGATTGTGGTATTCCCTTTCAGTTTCCTAGTTCTAATGCCAGTATACACGGTTTCCAATGTACTCAGATAAGATACAGAGGTTATTATTGCTAGTTTTCAGAGGCCCTTTGGTTTACGAATCTTGTAACTCGCTTTCTCACTCACTCTTGGATGCCACTGATTTAGCCATGTCAATAAACTCAGGATCGTTTCTGCATCTTTCCCACTGCTGATGTGTGCTGGGCCTGACAAGCCTTCACAGGATGATGTGTACATTGCATAAAAAACGCTCCTCACCGCACCTCGCCAGAGATCTCTGAACCACAAGAGATCTGGAAAAACATAAAGGCACATAGGGGTTCCCCCCCCCCCCCCCGCCCCATGCCACCTGCCTCCTCGATTACAGGTCTCCATAAGCACCCTGACTGGACCTCCAACCTTCCTGGGCATTCGTGTGTCTGTGTGTGTGCGTGTGTGTGGGGGAGGTTGTTTCAATCACCTCCAAAGCCTCAGCTCTCTGATCTTGTGTGCAGAAGGGGGGCACCCCCTTTCCTAGGGAGCAGAAGGGGGAGCAGGCCGCCGGGAACCACAGGCCTCACCTGCTTAGCGAGGTCTTGGCGAAGGGGACGTAAGCTATTGCTGGGCGGGAGCTCAGTTCCAGTCCGCCACTCTGCTTCCGCTTGCCGCGGCGGCCAGGTGTCCCCCGGACCGCCCCCCCCCCCGCCCCGCACACCTGCACCCGATCCCACCCCGGGCGTCGGGGGGAGGCAGGTGCGTCCGGGACGTCTTGCCACGGCAGCCTCCAGGGCCTGGGGAGCGGCCGGCGGCCGGCTGTGCGGTGCCCCGCTCCGCACGTGGTAGGTGGCGCCCTGGGAACCACGACGCCGGGCGGGGGCGGCTCCCCGCGGCACCCCGCCGCCAGGCTGAGGGACGGACCGAGCGCCGGCCCGCACCGCGCCGCCCGGGCGCGCACGGGGCGCATGCGCAGCGCCGGCGCGCGCGCCCGTCCCCCGCCGCGCGGGCGCGCGCGCGGGCGCTCACGGGAAAGCTCGCGGCCGCTCGGACGCGCGCGCCGGCGCTGCTCGGCGGCTCCCGGGACCCGAGGACCCGTCGCGCGGCCGCCGGCGGCCCGCGCTGCAGCCCCGGGGAGCCCGGCTCCGGGCTGTGAGGTGAGGCCCCCGCGGGCGGCGGCCCCCGGAGCCGGGGGTGGGGGTGGGGGGACGGCGGCGGGAGAAGGGGCGGCGGGCGCGGAGGTCGGGGGCCCCGCGGCGGCGGCGGCGGCGGCGGCGGGGTCCGCCTCGCCGGGTGCCGAGCCGCCGCCTCCTCAGGGATCGTTATTCGCGTCGCGGCCAGCACAAAAGCCGTGGGCGCCGGGCTGAGGCGCGGTGTCGGGGCGGCTTCTCGGGAGCGAGCGGGGCCCGGGGTCCCGCCGGGGGAGCGGGAGGGGTGGCGGCGGCGGCGGCGAGTTCGGGGCCGCGGGGGGGGGGGGATGCCCGGGGAGATGCCCGGGAGAGCCGTGCACCCCGTCCGCCCCGCCGGCGCCGGGCAACCTGTGCGAGTGTGGACGCGGCGGGCCGGGGCCAGGCGCCCACCTGGCGCGGGGAGGAGGGGGGCGGCGCGGGGAGCGGGGGTCCGGGGAGGGGGACTCTGGGGGAGGGGGGCCGAGGAGAGGAGGGGGGTCCCCGGGGAGGGAGGTCCCGGGGGAGGGGGGCGCCGAGCGGGGGAGGGGGGGCGCCGCGGGGAGGGGGGGCCGGGGGTGGAGGACAATGCGCCCGGCTCCCGCGCCGCCCCGCGCCCGGGCCCGGGCTTCCACGCGCGCCGACCCCTTCTCCCCGGCCGGCGCCCGCTCTCCCCCCCCCCCCTTAACCCACCGGGCCCATCTTTTCTGTCCTGAGCCTCAAAAAAAGTTGTCCCTCCCCACCCCGCCCCGGCCCTCGGCCAAGTCCGCGGTTCCCTCTCCGGCGCCTTCCCCGGGGGTGCTGGCCGCGGGGGCCGCCCAGGACCCCCGACTCTGAAATCCAGCCGTGGGCACCGGGCTGGTGTCATTTCCAGGAAGGTAAACAGCATCCCGGGGCTTCGGAGCCCTGGAGTTGGGCGCCCCATTCCTCTTCTAAGAGAAAGGGGGGGTTATTTATTATTTAAGGGGGGGGGGAGAAATATGGAACAAAAGCACACGCCATTCATTTAGGCACAGGAGGAGGCGTAAAGTTGAGATACACGGACGAGGTGGGGGGGAGGGGGGCTTGCCCCGTGTAGAACCAGACCTGGAACGGTGGATCTCGTCTGCCTGAAATGCTCGTAGCCGCAGCTCGGAATCGACCAGCCGCCCCAGAGACTTGTCCTAGCCCAGCATTCCAACAAAACCGTAGGTTCAATAAGTCGTTCCTAGACCGAGGATGTGTATTAATAGGATCTGGGTTACTTTGCGAAGCCAGGAGCAAGGAAACAAAGACCTGACCGACATTCAGGGTGTTACCTCCTCCCTCAGCCTTCTTTAGTCCTTAACAGTGTGCTGGTGGCATCACGGGCAAGAGAAAGAATAGAAAAAACAAAATCTTTAGCTCTGTTATTAAGAAGCAGGTACTCTAGAAGATCAGGCTTCCCATTCATGCTTTGAAATAAGTCGATACATTTTTTTTCCTCTGGAGAACAAACAAAAACATGTACTTGAATTATCAGAAAGATGCAGTTAGGGAGCAGATGAAAAGCATAAATGTTTGGGTGGGCTTGGAAGAATAGAGCTGGAGATAAAATATAAGATGCGATTTTCCTCTTTACTTTGTTGCCCTATATGTAGTAAACACAGCATGGTGCCCTCCCAACCTCAAATGCTTTGAAACTGTTAAGAGAAATAAGTCAATTTTGGATAAAGATTACCATTCCATTGTGTTTCCCCCTCTTTCTCTTTTCTCCTTATCCACTACTAATCTCTCCATCTCTCTAACCATGTCCCATTAATCAAAAGAGAAAGGACTATAAGATCTTTGGCACTTCCGTTTCTGTTTCTTCATTCGACTCCTGTATGTCTTCAAGCTTTATTTTGTGCTTGAGTGTTGGGTGGGTTTTTCCTGGGAGTTTCATGTCTGAGACATTTGAAGTATAGCAGATTGTGAGGAATTCAGTAGCAAAGGGCACATTCTTTGTGTGGTACAATGTGAAAGCTTTATTAGGAAAGGAGAGAGGTTTTTTTTTCTTCTCACACAATATATTTTGTTTCCCACATGACTTGGGGAAAAAATACAACTTACATTGCAACTTACATTTTATATTAGTTTGTTAATAAAACTTTTAAGTTATACTCAAACTTCACAACTTATTAGTTTGTTAGGATGCTGTTGACTTTGTTTTCTTTAGGAGACAGGTGGTGGGAAACAGTTCTTAGCATGCTGTGCAGGAGAGAGCAGTGTTAGCTGCAGGTTTTCATCCCTCCAAACTCTAGAATTAGCTGTGCATAAAAAGATCAGTAAGAGCCAAGTAGAGTGGTTTGTGTCTGTAATCTTTGCTACTGAGGAAGCTTGAGAGCTGAGGATTGAAATGTGCCACCCGCCCAGACAGAAACGTTTGCTAGCTTCTGTCTCCAAAATAACTGACCAGAAACAGGGCTAGAGGAGTATCTTCAGAGGTAGAGTACCACCAACCAAGCAAGCAAGCCTAGGGAGAGCTATGTCCTGAGTTCAAACCCAGTACCACCACCACCACAGAGAGAAAGAGAGAGAATGAATATGGGGGGCTAGGGGGGGCCGTGTAGGGAGAGAACCATGTCTAGTTGTATGTCAAGGCAGGAAGCAAGATCCTTTCTTAAAAACAGTAAGAAAAAAACAAGACTGGAGGTGTGGCCCAGTGTCATGCCTGCCTACCAAGCTCAAGGCCCTGAGTTCAAACCCTATCAGCAGGGGGGAATAAAAGCAACAAAGTAAATACATACTGAAAAATTACTCAGTATGAAGCAGTATTTCTTTAGGGTAGGAACAGAAACTTGAGGATCATTACAGCTCCTCACTGGCTAGGAAAGTAAAACTACTATGGTGCTTGCTAAAAATGAATTCCCTCTCTTGGCTTTCCAAGTTGATCATGCTGAGAACTATTGATAGTTTGAATCCAAGGAATGCATTGCAAATGAAGTTTCTGATGAACGTAATTGTGCTAGTGAGAACAAATTCTAGTCCCCACATTTTGTCTCTCTCAAATAATTGTGTAGTCAAAACATATGAGCCATTCAATCTTGCAAAGGGAGAGAGATATTTTTCTTGATATTTTCTGATGAATATCTGATGAACAGTTTTTAATTGTAAAAGAAAGCTGTGGGGATAGGAATGTGGCTTAGTGGTAGAGTGCTTGCCTAGCATGCATGAAGCCCTGGGTTCAATTCCACAGTTACCACATAAACAAATCCAGAAGGGGCACTGTGGCTCAAGTGGTAGAGTGCTAGTCTTTGAGCAAAAGAAGCTCAGGAGCCGGGCGCTGGTGGCTCATGCCTGTAATCCTAGCTACTCAGGAGGCTGAGATCTGAGGATTGAGGTTCAAAGCCAGCCTGGGCAGGAAAGTCTATAAGACTCTTATTTTCAGTTAACCCCCAGAAAACTAAAAGTGGCGCTGTGGCTTAAGTAGTAGAGCACTAGCCTTGAGCTGAAGAGCTCAGGGACAGTGCCTCGGCCCCATGATGGGCAAAAAAAAAACAAACCAAAAAAAAAAAAAAAAACTGGGAGCTGGGAATGTGGTTTAGGGGTAGAGTGCTTGCCTACTATGCATGAAGCCCTGCATTTGATTCCTCGGTACCACATAAACAGAAAAGGCCAGAAGTAACACTGTGGCTCAAGTGGTAGAGCGCTAGCCTTGAGCAAAAGAAGCTCAGGGACAGTGCCCAGGCCCAGAGTCCATACCCTGGGACTGGCAAAAAAAGAAAAGAAAAGAAAAAAAAGGAAAGCTGGGCTAGAATTTGAGCTTGAATTTGTTTTGTTCTAAAAATTCCAGATCCATCTTTTAACTTCAGTTTTATTTCTAGGTTAATTTAAAAAGATTGTATGGCTTTTGACTCTTAATATTGAATAATTTATAAATCAAGCTGAATTTTGATGCCTACTATTAATTTTAATCATGAGCCTACAAGTATTTATTTTTCCTGTGTTTATTTTTCTTAAGCCATATCAGTCAACTCACTGAAAGATTTGATTATTTGTTGTAATTTGTAGATGGACTTTAAAAATCAAAGTAGGAAAGGTTCAGGAAGAGATATTAAATAAGAAGCCATATAAACAAGCAAACAAACAAAAGTATCCAGGAGCTGGGCACTGGTAGCTCATGACTGTAAGCTACTCAGGAGACTGAGATCTAAGGATTGCAGTTCAAAGCCAGCCCTGGCAGAAAAGTCTGTGACACTTGTACCTCCAGTTAACCACCAGATGTAGAGCAGTGGCTCACAGTGATAGAGTGCTAGCCTTGAGCAAAATAGCTCAGGGTCAGTGTCCAGACCCTAAATTCAAGCCCCACCACTGACCAAAAAAAAGGCAGTGAGGAGGCCTTTTTGGGGGCGGGGGGCAGCCCTGGGGCTTGAACTCAGCGTCTAGACACTGTCCCTGAGCTTTTTTGCTCAAGGCTAGTATTCTACCACTTAGAGCTACTGTGCCACTTCCGGCTTTTTTAGTCGTTAATTGGAGATAAGAGTGTCATGGACTTCTTGCCCAAGCTGTCTTCCGACTACGATCCTCAGATCTCAGCCTCTTTTTTTTTTGGGCCAGTCCTTGGCCTTGGACTCAGAGTCTGAGCACCGTCCCTGGCTTCTTCCCGCTCAAGGCTAGCACTTTGCCACCTGAGCCACAGCGCCCCTTCTGGCCGGTTTCCATATATGTGGTGCTGGGGAATCGAACCCAGAGCTTCATGTGTAGGAGGCAAGCACTCTTGCCACTAGGCCATATTCCCAGCCCAGATCTCAGCCTCTTGAGTAGCTAGGATTTACAGGCCTGAGCCACCTGCCTGGGTAGGCAGTATTTTCAAAATATATTTATTCTTGTGGGATTCAGACTGTTTTTCCTAAGTAATTTTTTGTGTCTGGTTTTATAGCCTGGGAAAACAGTCTTCCAGAGGTGCATTCTGTCCCTTTATATTGCTTTATGGTTGCTTTGGGACAAACACTGATCTTTTTCAGTTGTGGAGCTTGAGCTCAGAGCCTGGGCACTGCCCTGGAGCTCTTTTTCATCATCAGAAGAAAAATGACAAATAATAATAGGGAAAATATCTGATTCCTGATGTTGTACATTCATAAAATATCAAAAAGGTTTAAAATATCTAGTACTTCTTTTCCTCTCTCTAGCACTGGGTATCAAACCCAAGGCTTCACCCAAGCCAGGAAGTATTTTACCATTGAGCTACATCTGCAGCATTAGTACAGTTTGTTTTCTAATGGGATACTAACCACATTAACTTAAAAACTAGTTTTCACTGAGATCACATGCCCAGGGCCAGCTTCTCTCCAATGGAGATGGAAACTTGACTTTTCTGCCTGTACTGGTCTGATACAGCGACCCTCCTAATCTCAGCCTCCCTTGCAGCTTAAGATCCACACCATTGTGGGATCTTTTAAACCTTACTGCCTACATTGGTCTTAAGCCAAGATCCTACCCAAGTATGTTTTGTTTTGTTGTGCTGGTCCTGGGGCTTGAACATAGTGCCTGGGTGCTGTCCTTGAGCTTTTGTGCTCAAGGCTACTGCTGTACTACTTGAGCCATAGCTCTAGTTCTGCCTTTTTAGTGGTTATTTGGAAATGAGAGTCTCATGGGCTTTTCCTTCCCCAGATCTCAGCCTCCTGAGTAGCTAGGATTGCAGGCATGAGCCACTAATGCCCTGAAATATATGGCTTTATTTTTGTTGTTGGGGTATTCTATTTGAACTATTTTTTGTACTGGTACTGGGGTTTGAACTCAGGACTCCATGCTCTCTCTTGGCTTTTTTGCTCAAGGTTGGCACTCAACCATTAGAGCCATACCTCCACTTACTATATGGTTTTATTTTCAAAGTTCATGTTATATGTATTACTGTTATATACAAACATGCTTTTACTTCTTAATTATTCCATTTTAGGATAGCACTTCTTAAAACCCAACTTAGGCAGCACTTGTAACATGGGAGAATGAATAGAATACATATCATTCTCCAGGATTCAGATTTCTTAGGCCTGTATGGGGGAGGGTGTCATGAATCAGTTGCAATTTTAAATTAAAGAATCAGTGTTGTAGGGGGAATGAAAATTCCTTAGCTATGATATTTAATCTGCCTGTTTTGTTTCTTTTTTTTCTCACTGCATTCCACTGTTGTTTCCCCCTTTACAAAGTATAATTTTCCATTTTGATTATTGTCTTTGTGCAGCTTAATGTAGATTTTAAAAAGCACTTTGATACGGGTTATTTGGATGTTGCAATAATATATAAGCAAGCAGCTATAAGAAAGTGGGAAGCTTCATTTGCAAGGGAGCCAAAAGGAATAATTGAGAGGAAATTGGGTATAATAGAGGAGGCAAGCAGAAGTATAAGGGGGCATTTCAGATTATTTTAAACACTCGATGAGGTATTGTTTCTTAAGTTTTATATAATGAGGTATTGTTTCTTAAGTTTTATATAGTCGTCTTCAAAAAAATAAATATGAAACCTATAAGCAATTCAGAGATTAGGCTAAGTAATTTTTTTTGAATTCTTGATATTGTGTATATATTCAAAGGGGAATATGTTCCCTTCAGTTGTTTTTAGTTACAAGTGAGTAAACATGCATCATAAGCTGTAGACTACAAAGACAGAACTGACTTGGATGTTTTAATACTGTAATCAAAGCTTTCAACAGTTACTTGACAAATATTTAGTCACATGTTTAATTGTTACTGTGCTGCAAGGTAGTTACAATTAAATATGTTTTAACCGTATGTAATGTCAGCTTTTCATAGCCAGATCTCAACATTTCTGAGACTACCTGAAGGAGGGGAAAAAATGCAGCAGACAAGCTGTCATACAAATCTGGTATAGTGAGATTGAGTCTTGGAGCAGGGAATGCCACAGACTTCCTTTTCCCTTCCACTAATCAAAGCCATCTACTAAAATGGGGAAGGTATAGCCACTGTTTGTATTTTCTTTAAGTACTTTTCTGCTTAGTAACTAACTAAAGCTGGGGAAACAGAGGTCTTGGTCACTGATGATTAACCTCTGAAGGACACAATCGTTCCTGGCTTTTAAGCCAAGTAGGTTCTAAGGTCTCAAAGAGTGAGCCATCACAGCTGCCAACATTTGAGTTATCCTATTAACCTGGATCTCGGAGAATTTCTTCAATGTTTTTCTCAACTAGGCTGTCTACAACAAATCCTGAAATATTTGTTACTAAGCCAGATCATAGTAGGATCACTTAGGATATGCAGTTTATATATCAGACCTGCCTTCTATTTACCCATAAGCTTCCAGCCCAAATGGAGAATCACACATTTTGCTTCTGGGAAAATAAGAGATTAGATAGGTTCTCAGTGGGGATAGTAATAGAGTCATTCCTATTCCTATTGTACATTTTTAGGAATGATTTCTATTTTCTGTAGTCAGACTGTGCTTGATGGCTATTTGTTGGTTAAATGTAATTCAAGGGCTACTTCTACAGTATTTATTTTTCTGCTATCTGAAAAGATGCAGTACTGGGAAAATTTCTTGATAATAGTTTTAGACCCTCTGTCAGTTTAGTGTTATCAACTGTAATTCAGTAATAAAGATACCTACTGTTTGATATTCCTTTGCCATTTATAAACTACTTTCGCATGTATTATCTCGTAATTCATTTATATGTCATCCTATGAGAGAGATGGTGATGGAATCATTTTTCAGGAAGAAAAATTGTTCAAAGAAGTTAAGTGATACATATTACCTTTTTTTTAGTTATTTGTTTACTTTCACAAAGCTAAAAAGAGGCCTAAAGCTGTCATTTGGTTTACTTTTCAGACCTTTACAGTGGCTTCCTATTTAATTAATTAGTGCACTATTATTTAAGTCCAATAATTTGGATTCGAAAAATATTCATTTATTTATTGGGCTTGAACTCAAGACCTCATGTTCTTCCTTAGCGTTTTTACTCAAGGTTGACATTCTACCACTTGAGCCACACCAAACATCCACATCTGGTATTTTGGTGGTTAAATGGAGATAAAAGTCTCTCAGATTTTTCTACCTGAGCTGGCTGAGATCCTTAGATCTCAGCTTCTTGAGTAGCTAGACTTATAAGCGTGAGCCACTGGCACCTGTTCCAACAGATACTTAAATATAGTTTAGAACAAAAGCATAAGAAAATTTCAAAATGAATCAACTGTGCTTTAAGCAAATAAAAAATCACTTTCACATATATACATATATGTATGTATATGGAAAGAATATTACATTTTTCTTTAAATGTTATTTAAGGACCAATTTGGCCTATCTATTACACATATTTATATATATGAAAACTATCTGTATGAAGCATGCATGCATTTTTGTATAGTAGGGCAATATGATGTCTCATCAAAGATTTTAATGTCGTCTATATTTTAAGAGGAAATAACTAATTTCTTTCATTTTCTTAATAATACTTTTCAGATATTTCAATCAAGGAAGAAATAGCTCTTCTCCTAAGATGGAATCTGTGATTTGGGAATGTGGTTGATCAACTCCATATGTTGGCCAAATGTGCCCTATATAATAAAATGAAAAGAAGAGACAAGATGATGTCATTTTCCCATATTGTGAAACCAAAAACAAATGCCTTTTGTGAGACCAAGCTAACAAGCCTCTGACAGAGCAAAGAGCATTTAAATGTGTGAAGAACTTAATAGTAAGATACACGAAGAAGTGCTTTCAAACAGACCTGAAGGTGAATGTTGATCTAAAATATGTATTGATTGAGTAGGCCTGGTCATCCAAATCTCATTCTGACCCAGGAAGAATGGCTATGAGTTGGATCATCTTCTATCTTTGGCTCTTGACCATGTTTGTGGGGCATATAGATGGGCACAGTTTGTTTTCCTGTGAACCTATTACCTTGAGGATGTGTCAAGATTTGCCTTATAATACTACCTTCATGCCTAATCTTCTGAATCATTATGACCAACAGACAGCAGCATTAGCAATGGAGGTAAGACCTGATCTGTCGTGACATAGGTTATAATTGCCAACTAATTTGATGTGTTTCATAAGCAACAGGAAAGTATGCTATTTTTAATGGAATCTTGTACATTTGAAAATTTATATATTTGGCTCATACTGTAATAGATTGAAATTTTCATGTTTGGTAAATGCTACCCCTGATTTATTGTTTTAGACATTGTGTTTTTACAAAGGCATTTGAAACACTGGAGACCAAGAGATAGTAGCCATTCAGAAATTTAAAATTGCCCAAGTTGTGATGTGATTACATCTCTATTGTTTGGCTAAACCTTTGGAAAAAGAATAACCCATAAGAAATGCAGCTTAGTCATTAAATGTTGAATATACTATGATTTTTGTTTAAAGAAAATGAATCTGTTATTCAACCCTTAGGCTTATAGTATTCCAATTATCTTAAATTCTCAAGATGATTTCCTAGCTATACTGTGTTCATAGTCAGTTCAGAATAACTATCTTTTATAACTGTAACTCTCTGTATAGCACCTTTCTAATAAGAATTTAAAAAGGAAAAGAAAAATAATGACTCTCAAACAATGGAAAAAACATTTTATATTATTTGCTCTTGACCTCTTAGAATTCTATACAAAACTTGGTGCCTTATTTGAATTTTTCTAGTAATTCTTCAGGTAACTCCTTAATGATTCTACTTCAGAAATGGTGCCCATTAATGGATATGGTTTCTAGTAGATTTAAATACATGCATATGTGTGTCTGTTATGATTTTAGAATTGAGGACCCTTTCCAGCAATGTTAAATTGGCCAACTTACTTGAACTTTCCCACCATGGTTTCTTTGTTTATAAAATGAAGCTAATAATGACGATGCAGGCTTTTGTAATTCAAAACAAAAATATACTCATAAAATACTTGGCATATACTTACTCTGTGGTAGGATTTTTGTTTTGTTTTTATTATTTATATTATTAATATAGCCATATAATATAAAGAGAATGTTTTATACTGTGGTGGTGTTTAATTCATTTGTACAGTACTTCCAGCAAATGGAAGCCTACATGTTTTGGAATTTTTGATTTTACAGTAAAACTTGAATTTTTATTTATTTTTTGTGTCAGTCATGGGGTTTGAACTCAAGGCTGGGTGCTGTCCCTCAACTTTTTGCTCTAGACTAATGTTGTACCACTTGAGATATAGCTCTGCTTCTGGCTTGTTATGCTTAATTGGAGATAAGAATCTCATGGACTTTCTTGCCCAGGCTGGCTTTTGAGATCCTCAGATCTCAGCCCCCACAGTAGCTTGGATTACATACAGGCTTGAGCCACTGGTGCTCAGCAACTTTATTACTTGATGTAGACTAATGTTCTGTCTGGGAAATTTTATGATTGTAGAGTTTGAAGTGTGGGGGGGTATCCTTTCTATTCCCAATATCTAAAGATGCTATCGAGATCGAACAAGACATTTTTTGCTCTTCCTCTGACTATACAAGGTCTGAAGAGAGAGATTTCGTTACACTGTCAGATTAGGGTACATGGAAAGGGTGTTGCTTGAATATAGTAAGTTAGCTACAGGCAATGTATTATAGTCATTGATTTTCTTGGCAGAAACCTAAGTCACAACTCCTTTGGAAAGAAAATGGAGTAGTAAGAAACAAATCGTAAAGATGTTTGTATTGACTTGAGTTCAACTTTTTTTTTCAGGGATTTGAACTCAGGGCCACACCTGATTAGCTGGCTTGCTCACAGCTGGTTCCCCAACCATCTCCTTTGGAGATGAGCAAGCTTTTCTGCCCAGGATGGCTTTAACTAATGATTATCAGGATCTCAGCCTACTGAGTAGCTAAGATTACAGGGGCGAGCCACACTTAGCAAAATTGTTGTGTTTTAAAGTCACTTAAATATTTTTCCCCATATGGTTAAGCTCAATACACAGATGGCGTATGTTTCATTTTGATTTGAGAGAGAACTTTTTTTGGTCATAATGGTGTTTGAACTTGGGCTTGGCACTTGCTTGGCAAGTGCTGTACCACTGAGCCATGCCTCCAGCACCTTTTTGCATTGGCTGTTTTTGAGATAGGGTCTCATTTCCTCCCCAGGTACATACCTGGACTGTCATCCTCCTATTTTAGGCTTCCCACTGTAGCTGGGATGACAGATGTAGACTACTATGCCCAGCTTCTTTCATGATTATTGATACACAAGGATTCATTATACTGTTGTAAAATTTTCAATTATGTGACAGTGACAAACTTAGTCTCTTTGTGTCATCATGAGAATGGAATTGGTTATG
Organism: Perognathus longimembris pacificus; assembly: GCF_023159225.1. Classification (NCBI taxonomy): domain Eukaryota; kingdom Metazoa; phylum Chordata; class Mammalia; order Rodentia; family Heteromyidae; genus Perognathus; species Perognathus longimembris. Next base: position 5,226,665 of record NC_063181.1, on the reverse strand, counting down.
AGGATCAAATGATATATGTGAAAATTACTTTTTAAAACATTTGTGCCATCTTTGCTATGAGGTTTGAATGCAAAGCGTAATAGACATTCAGAAATTGGTTCTTGCTTTTTCTCCTAGCCTTATTACTCTTCAACTCATCTCAATTGCACTGAACTTCTTGCATTTCTTAAATCCACTAAGTCTGTGCAAATGCTGTCTTTGCCCAAGAGGCTTCCAATATCCCTTTTTTGGTGATACCTTACTTAGTTTACAAGGCCTGGTTTGGATGTTGTTCCCTTGTGTAACCTGGGTTACTCGTTTAATGACTGTCATACTTACCATTGTGTTTTCTAGTACCTCTGTTTTAGTGTATATGATGCTGGAATTGTTTATATTTTCATTCCTTCTGCTGTAGTTTATAATATATAACTCCTTGGAAGCAGAATTTGCTATCATTATTCTTTTTCGTGTATGTGTGTACAGTTCTGCAGCTTGAACTCAGGACCTGGGTTCTGTCTTGAGCTTTTTTGCCCAAGACTAGCACTCTGATACTTGAGACACAGCTCCGCTTCTGGCCTTTTGGTAGTTAGTAGGAGTTAAGAGTCTCATGGACTTTACCGCCAGCTGGCTTTGTACCACAATCCTCAGGTCTCAGCCTTCTGAGTAGCTAGGATTACAGGCATAAGCCACTGGCTCCCAGTTTATCCTTATTCACCTTTGTATGCTTAGTACTTAACAGAGCCTTACTAATAGTAAATGCTAAATAAATGTTTGAATTAAGCACACTGCAAATCCCTTAGAGATGGCGATGCTGAATTACATTTCTGGTGTTACACCTAAGCTCTTAATCTTCTGGGGATGTAATTAATACTTTGGAGTATATGGTGATTGTATCACCAGACCAAGGTTACCATATACGTGTGAGCACTTGTTAGGTTACTTTTCTTTTAGTTCAAAGTGATTTAAAACATTATATTACATGTTTGCATTTACTAGTGATGTAATTAAGCCAAGCAATGAGAAGTGATCTGGTAGGATTTTTCTAAGGCCAGAAGTGGCTATTCCTGAATTGGTTTTCTTTTGCTACGTTCTTCATTTAGTGTTTGTAATTTTCTTTCTCTTTATTTGAAATATTAAGGGTTGAACCCAGGGATTCCCTGTGCAAGGCAAGTGCTCTGTCACTGAGCTCAATCCTCGCCCCGTACTTAATGCGTATATTTCTAATTGTTCTGAAAGAAACATATTGTACTTGGTTTTTTCCTGAACCTAGGGTTGACATGTGCTGAGCAGATGCTCTGCCATTGAGCTATAGTCCCAGCCTATTCATTGTGATTTAAAAATACTAAAATTTGCTGGGTACCTGTGGCTCATGCCTTTAATCCTAGCTACACAGGAGGCTGAGATCTGAGGGTCAAGGTTCAAAGCCAGCCGGGCAGGAAAGTCTGTGAGACTCCTATTGCCAATTAACCACCAGAAAAACAGAAGTGGAGCTATGGTTCAAAGTGGTGAAGCACTAGCTTTGAGTGAAAGAGGTCAGGGAGAGCACCCAGGCCTTGAGTTCAAGCCCCATGACTGGCAAGAAAAAAAGAAAACCTAGCTAAAATCAGTAAAGAGCTCAATAAAATCTCAACTTTCCTTTTTTGTCTCTTTCCAAGGACAAAGCCTAAAATTTAATATTTATTAAATAAATATATTTTGATTGAATTACTACAATATAAGGAAGAACTTGGCAAGTGCTATCAAAAGGGCATAAGATGTTTTCACAAAGAAAACCTCAAGCCAGACATGGTAAATACATGTGTATAATCCCAGCACTTAGAGATGGAGGCAGTAGGATCGTGAGTTTGAGGCTGTCTCTCAAAGCCAGACCCTATGTCACAAAAAAGAGAATATTCGTATTAGGTGGGATCAAGAAAGTCTTCAAGTTACAGAAGGACTTTGAAAAAAAAACACCCTCAAATGTCAGATATGGGTATTTTGCTCTTTTTTCAAAAAGAAATAATGGGCTGGTAGAGGTGGCGATACACCCTGTAATACACCTGTGAGGGTCGACATCATGAGGACTGCAACTCAAGCTAAAAGTTAGTGAGACCCATTCCCACCCTCCCCTCTTCTTCCCCCGCAACAAATAAGCCAATACATACCTGTAATCTCAACTACTGGGAGGCATAGGTTAGAGGATTGCTGTCTTTGGCCTGTCCCAAGCAAAAGTAACTAAACAAAAAAAAAAGGGGGGGGGGGGGCTGGGGATATGGCCTAGTGGCAAGAGTGCTTGCCTCCTGTGCACAAAGCCCTAGGTTCCATTCCCCAGCGCCACATATATACAAAATAGCCAGAAGGGGCGCTGTGGCTCAAGTGGCAGAGTGCTAGCCTTGAGCAAAAAAGAAGCCAGGGAAAGTACTCAGACCCTGAGTTCAAGCCCTAGGACTGGCAAAAAAAAAAAAGTTGGGAGAGTGGCTCAAGTAGTAGAGCTCTTGCTTATCAAGCGAGGCACCAAGTTCACATGTGAGTACTTCCAAAAATTAATAAATTTTTAAAATAAGAGTGATATGAGTATTGTGTGACAGTAATTATTCAGTTTTACAAATTTTTTACAAAATGAAATTAAATTTCTTTTATTCTTACAGTTCTTGAGTTTAAAGTACATATTCAGCAGATTCACTTTCCTTCTGAACGTTTGTTTAGTGTTTATAAGGTTATTTCCTCTAAACAAACCATGTAGTAAAGCAGCTCTATTTTGCTTAATTTTCGGTGTGATGATGGTGATGGTGTTGGTGATGATGGTTTGTGGTGCTGGGCATTGGCCCAGTTTCTCACGTGTTCTTGCGAATGCTTACCACTGTGGCTGTTGCCTCTAGCATCTATTTTGTTTTTGTTTTTGTTTTTGTTTTTGGCCAGTCCTGGGGCTTGAACTCAGGGCCTGAGCACTGTCCCTGGCTTCTTTTTGCTCAAGGCTAGCACTCTGCCACGTGAGCCACAGCGCCACTTCTGGCCGTTTTCTATATATGTGGTGCTGGGGAATTGAACCCAGGGCCTCATGTATATGAGGCAGGCACTCTTGCCACTAGGCCATATCCCCAGCCCCATCTAGCATCTATTTTGTGAACAAAGTAAACCAACCAGCATTAAGAATTTTCTAAATTGAAAAATGTATATACAAATAGTTGAGAATTAATTGTAATTAGTCATTTGTGATTTGGAGAGGGAGTAGCATTTTTAAAATTTTTGAGTTGATTTTCTCATGTGATAAATTACTTTAAAGGAATATTAATTATGAAATGTGAGTTATAAAGTAGACAGATCATTGGGAATATCAGAAGTTTACTTACTAAAGAAAAGTCAGGGGCTGGGAATATGGCCTAGTGGCAAGAGAGCTCGCCTCGTATACATGAAGCCCTGGGTTCGATTCTCCAGCACCACATATCTAGAAAACGGCCAGAAGTGGCGCTGTGGCTCAAGTGGCAGAGTGCTAGCCTTGAGCAAAAAGGAAGCCAGGGACAGTGCTCAGGCCCTGAGTCCAAGGCCCAGGACTGGCCAAAAAAAAAAAAAAAAGTCAGACTTAGGGGCTGCCTGGGAACTCTACTTATGAAGGTGAATAGCTTCCTGTAATAATGGTGAACATCTGCAAATCAGTTTCCTGAAAGGCAGAGTGCTAAATATGCTATCATGGATGTTTTAAAAATTCAGATGTGAAAAAGAAAAGAGATCCATGGGATTAAAAATATTTTTACAAATCTAGAGAGGTTTTTTTTTTTAAGATATACAATAATTCTTAAGGTTTGAATTTTTCTCACTAGAAACTTTCTTACAGAAAGGAAATTTTTTTTAAAACCTCTTATTTTTACTCAATTACTCTAGAACATCTTGAAGTAATTATTTAAATTTAGATCTGAAATAGCTATGGATACCATTTTTTAATTTTCAAGGCCATTTATTCAGCATCTCATCTGATTTCCCATTTAGTGAATTTAATCCGGATGTTCTCAAACCCGGGAGGGTACAGTTTCTATGGTTACCAGACCCTTTGTAGAGTGACAAAGGTTGGAATGCTGATTCTCATGAGTCAAATATTGGCCTTTGACTCTGTCCCCTTTTCACAGCCCTTGCTAAGCGCAGGCTGTTGCTCTGCTTGAAGGCTTGTCAGCTAGCAGGTTCCTATGGTAACAGGAATGGAAATCCAAAAGAAGAATGGGAACACAAAAGCTTGGTTGATTTGAATTTAAACAAAGAATATAAGGTTCCGTGTAGTGCACCTTTGTTGTAGAAACTAGAAATTTAATTTCCCAAAGTTACTTTCCAGTTTGCAAACTTCCCATATTTAGGTCTTGATTTACTGAATGAAAGTATCACTGTTCAGGGAAATAATCAGTAAGGCTCTTTCCTTGTTTTGATTGCTAGAACTTTCTTTCTTTCTTCTCTCCTTGTCGCCTTCTCTCTTTCTTTCCTGTCCAATAGGACTTGGAGTCAGGGCCTGGACACTGTTCCTGAGCCTTTTTGTGCTCAAGGCTGGCCCTCTACCACTTTGAGCCACAGCACCACTTCTTGTTTTCGGGTGGTTAATTGTAGATAAGGCACCTTCCTGCCTGGGCTGTCTTCAGACTGCAGTCCTCAGATCTCAGCTTCCTAAGTAGCTAGGATTACAGGCGTGAACTACCAGTGCCTGGCTTAATACTATTTCATATATTAAATATTTGCTTTCAGCCTTTTTGTTGTTATTCTTGGATATGGGGTTTGAACTCAGGAACTGGGAGCTGTCTCTGAGCCTCTTTGTGCTCAATTAGTGGCTCTCCCACTTGAGCCGCAGCGCCACTTCTGGTTTTCTAGTGGTTTGTTGAAGGTAAAGAGTCTCATGCTGTGCTGGCAAACTGTGATCCTCAGATCTCAGCCTCCTGAGTAGATAGGATTATAGGCATGAGTCACTGGTGCCCAGCTGTTTTCAGCTTTTATTTGCTCTCAGCTTTTTAAATATCCATGTTACCTCATTTAATTTTGATTTTTTTCTGGTTAAAATTATTAATGTTAAAGCAACTTGCTTATTTGAAAAGTATAAACATTTTATTTCTATATTTGTTGAGCTATGATGTCTGTGCAGTAAGCCACATCTGGAGTGCTCCCTTTGATGGGTTTTGTGTTCTGTGATGCCAGAGCACTGGCATCCCCTGCAGAGCTTCCTTACCCACCTCTCCAATCTGTCCTCTCTACTCCCTCCCACAACCTCTGATCTGCTTTCTCTTGTTATGGATTGCTTTGCATTTTCTAGAGGGTTCCCCCTTCACCCCACCGTACTGGAGTTTGAAGCTATGTTATTTCAGACAAGTTAGCTTGCTTTCTATGTCTGGTTTTCTTCACATATATTTTAAAATGGAATTTATAGTACTGTCTCCCTTGTGGAATGGTTGTATGACTGAAATGGAGACCATGTATTTTTAATAGTGTCTATAGCCCAGGCTTCTTAGAGCTAGTAATTAGGAGAAGTCTAAGCCTGTCTATTTAGGCTCAGTGTATACAGTACTCAGATCAATTTTATAATCCATGATGGGTCTCCCAGATGGAGACTTGGCTAACATATTGGCTAACAATGATAACTGGTTGGTATTTTGCCTATTGCTTAGTACCAAGCAAGTTTGAGACTTAAGTTATATGCTTTGTGTGTACATGATATTGTGTGTGTGTGTGTGTGTGTGTGTATATATATATATATATATATATATACATATTTCAGCATGTGAATTTAGTATGTGTTCTACTTTTAATTTTAAGGTAAGTTTGGGTTCACAGAAGTTTCAAAAATAGTTTATGTCGGTTCTGTGTTCTGTCTTTCCTGCCCTAATCTTACTGCTTTATATGACTGTAGAATATAGTTAACATTCATTCAGTCTATAGACCCTGCCGTATCTCATCAGGTTTTATATGCACTCATTTGCCTGTGTATAGTTTTGTGTGTGTGTATGTGAGAGAGTGTATGTACAGGCCTTGCTTTTATCGTTTTATTACTTGTATAAATTATTGTGGCCACTGCTATATAAAGATAAAGAATTGTCTGTTACCACCAAGGAATACTCTTGTGCTTTCTCTCTCCTTCTTCCCCCCCTAATCACAAATAAGCAGTAATCTTTTCTCCATCTTTATAATTTTGTAATTTCAAGAACATTATGTACACATGTCTTAAACCATCTTGTGCTGCTGTAACAGGCTATCACAGACTGGAAGGATGTCTCAGATTAATATGCTAGCACCTAGTGAGGGCTTGCTTTCTTTCCATCCAGGACAAAGAGTAGGCAAGAAAGAGATCATGTACCTCACACACTAATGAGATGGGAGCCGAACTTGTCCTTTTATAAGGAACCCACTTCCACAATAACTAATTCTCTCCTACAATAACAATATTCACTCATGAGGGCAGAGCCCTCAGAGCTTAATTACTTCTTAAAGGTCCTACTCTGTGTGTGTGTGTGTGTGTGTGTGTGTGCATGTGCGTGTGCGTGTGTACGCGCGCACGCGTGCAGGCCTGGGGCTTGAACTCAAGGCTGGGGCACCATGCCTGATCTTCTTGTACTCAAGGTTAATCATCTACCTACCAGTTTATTGGAGATAAGAGTCTCTTGGCCTTTCCTGCCTGGTCTGGCTTCAAACTGTGATCCTCAGACCTTAGTCTCTTGAGTAGCTAGAATTACAGATGTGAGCCACCAGTGCATGGTTTTGTTTTGTTTTGTTTTTGGCCAGTCCTGGGACTTGAACTCTGGACCTGGGCACTGACTCAGCTTCTTTTTCTCAAGGCTGGCACTCTGCCACTTGAGTCATAGTGCCACTTTAGCTTTTTTGAGTAGTTTATTGGAGATAAGAGTATCATGGACTTTCCTGCCTTGGCTGGCTTCAAATCTAGATATTCAGATCTCAGCCTCCTGAGTAGCTGGATTACAGGCTTGAGCTACAAGCGCTGGGCTCCTACTTCTTAATACTGTAACAATGGCAATCAAGTTTTCAACAGAGGAATTTTGAAGGATACATTCAGATCATAGCAACATGTATTCATTTAGAATGGAATCTTTTGAGATCTGCCTTTTTCTGTCAAAGTTGTCATTTAATTGCAAGCAGTATTCTATTTTATAGATGTACCATAATTTGTTTAGTCTTTTTTCCCTGGAAGGACATCTGTGTTGTTTCCAGCTCTTTGTTTTTACAAATATAAAGCTGTTTATGAGCTTTTGTGGATAGATTATTTTTTGCCAATAATAGGGTTTGAAGCCCAATTCTGGGCTTCCCATTCACTCAGCTTGCTTGCTTGCTTGTATGCATAGGAGTCATTTCATTATACATCAGTGTAGAAACAAGTTAATTTATTCTTAATCGACAGAAAGGATTGGTGATGAGAATATCTATAGCCAGTTTTAAATCAGCAGTCTTACCGTATGAATGCAAGGAAAAAATACTTAGTAGTCAAAAAAGGCATGTTTCTTGGGCTATTCCATCATTTCCTGTGCTTATGGTGGTTATTTTAGTATGGTTTTATGTTCGGGACTACTTTCTTGTTTTCGTTGCCTTAATATCAAGTTATAGTGTAAGCTGTATTTACAATATTTGGTTTCAGAACTCCCTCCCTTCCCTCCCTCCCTCCCTCCCTCCCTCCCTCCCTCCCTCCCTCCCTCCCTCCCTCCCTCCCTCCCTTCCTTCCTTCCTTCCTTCCTTCCTCCCTTCGTTCTTGTAATGGGGCTTGAACTGTGATCCTCAGATCTCAGCCTCCTGAGTAGCTAAGATTACAGGTGTGAGCCACCAGTGCCTGGTAATTTGATTTCCAATTAGAACACTGCTTACAAGTTTGGTTTTTTAAATGTGAAATGTATGAGAAACTTAGCCAAAGGTGAGAGGCTTTTCTCTCACCAAGCCCTCTGAATAGCTACTCCCTCTCCTGCCCTCCTTTCACTGCCTCTTTTTTTTTTTTTTTTTTTTTTTGGCCAGTCCTGGGCCTTGGACTCAGGGCCTGAGCACTGTCCCTGGCTTCTTCCTGCTCAAGGCTAGCACTCTGCCACTTGAGCCACAGCGCCGCTTCTGGCCGTTTTCTGTATATGTGGTGCTGGGGAATCGATCCTAGGGCCTCGTGTATCCGAGGCAGGCACTCTTGCCACTAGGCTATATCCCCAGCCCTCACTGCCTCTTTTTGATGCACATGAATTGAAGAAAATGTAAGAATGAACATAAAGAAAATCAAACCCTTTTGATCCCACCACCAATGAGTAAAGCAATGAATAAATTACCTTTTTGAGCCTTAGTGCCTATGCTTTGTGGCTTTTTCTTGGGTTATGTTATTGTTTCACATTATTATTAGTGGTTCTCAGACTATTCATTAATATCATCAGTAACACTTAAAACATGCAGAGAGATCTGAGACAAACCTTACACTTAACCAAATCCCAGTCTTTAGGGCTAGAGCTGAGAGGGTATTATTATTATTATTTTTTTTTTTTTTTTTTTGCCAGTCCTGGGCCTTGGACTCAGGGCCTGAGCACCGTCCCTGGCTTCTTCCCGCTCAAGGCTAGCACTCTGCCACTTGAGCCACAGCGCCGCTTCTGGCCGTTTTCTGTATATGTGGTGCTGGGGAATCGAACCTAGGGCCTCGTGTATCCGAGGCAGGCACTCTTGCCACTAGGCCATATCCCCAGCCCCTGAGAGGGTATTATTTTTAAAAAGAAAAGCAAAAAACAAAAGCTCCTCTTTGGAAGTTTTTTAAAATTAAATTTTATTGACAAGGTGATGGACAGAGGGGGTACAGTTACACAATAAGGTAGTGAGTACACTTCTTGTCTTATTTGTTACACCCTCCCTCATCTTTGGAAATTTTTTCATGATCCTATTTGGAAAGTAGAGATTGCACTTTGAGGCCAGCATGGAGAAAAATTGAGATCTCATCTCAAGTAAGCCAGGTATGATGGGACATGCCTGTAATCCCAGCTATGTGGCAGACTACTGTAGGTAGGAAGCATGGTCTATGGGTGGCTGTGAGTGAAAACATGAGACCTAATCTAAAAAATAACTATGAAAAGATCATGACCTACTAGGGGCATGACTTACTTGGCGAAACACCTGCCTAGCAAGCACAAGGCCAAGTTCAAACCCTACTACTGTGTCATTTTAATAACCGGCAGAGGTTGTTTTCCTGTTTATTTTTATTTATTTATTTTGGCTTGCTACATGAAAAAAAGACATTTGAAATATTATTGAAGTGCTCGATTAGTATCCCAAGCACCACAAAAAAAGAAAAAGAAAAAAATGTAAGTATCATATATACTGGTATACAGATCTGATTACTCAATTTTAACTTTTTCCCAGCCATTCCATCCTATGGTGAATCTGGATTGCTCTCGGGATTTCCGGCCATTTCTTTGTGCACTCTACGCTCCTATTTGTATGGAATATGGCCGCGTCACGCTTCCCTGCCGCAGGCTCTGTCAGCGGGCCTACAGCGAGTGCTCGAAGCTCATGGAGATGTTTGGTGTTCCTTGGCCCGAAGATATGGAATGCAGTAGGTAGGAAAATCAGTCTTATGGATCATCTCATATGCTGCAATATATTAGAAAATTCTTGTTTTCTCCTTCATCCACTTTAAAAAACTGTTTTGAGGCTAATTGTGCGTGTGTTAGTCATTAACTTTTAATAGCAGTTTTGTATTCCCAGAATTATTTTCTAAGGAAATTGGAAGAATTAAATGAAAAAGGTAGATTTTTTTCCCGTGAAGATACTTTAATAATTATGTAATGAAGACATTCCATTGTTTTTTTTCCTTTAAAGTAGGTTATAGAAATAATAGTATTTATGAAAAGTTAGAAAATACGAAGAAGAAAATAATGATTACCTCATCATTGAGGTAATGATTGAGGTAAACATTGATTAGATGTGCTAATGACTGTGGTTGTGACCTCATTCTTTGTTTCTATCCTATGTCAGCACACCAAGTTCAAGTCTCTCTCTCTCTCTCTTTTTCCTTCCCTCCCCTCTCTCCTCTCTCTTCTCTTTTCTCTTTCTGCTCCCCCTCCCTCCTCTGTCTTTTGCAGGAATGAGCCACAGGTGCTCTGCTCTAGCCCTGTTTTTCACTGGTTTATTTTGGGATAGTATCTTGCTTCCCATCTAGGTGCATGCCCAGACTATTAGCCTCACTAATTTAGACTTACCATTGTTAGTGGAGTCCCAGGCTCATTCTACTTACGGCTTCCTTCTGTAGGAATGGACTCTTACAGACTTTTCTGTTCAGGCTGGCCTGGAACTACAGATTAAATATCAGCCTCCCATGTAGTTTTGGAGGCAAGCACTCTTGCCACTAGGCCATATTCCTAGCCTCCCATGTAGTTTTGGAATAACAGGCTCACACCACTACCTACCTAGCTATATACTGCAAAGGCGTCTTTAAAGTTTTCTTCTCTAACTGGCCTTGAACCTTAATCCTCTTGAGTTTTAGCTTCCAAAGTAGTTAGGAATATAGGTATCAGACACTGGTGGCTGGTTTGTTTCTCCTTCATTTTAAAAATAATTTTGTTTATGATCTGGTAGTATCTGGTTGAGGAATGCTGTGTCTCCAAAGGCTGAGTGGCTGGAGAGTGGAGGGGTGTTCTGTCTCTGAAGCCTCATTTATCAGGACACCCATATATGAAGGCTCTGCCTTCAAGGCTTATTCACTTCCTTGCATACCTGCTTCATAACAACACAGTGGGGGGATTAAACTTCAATACATGATTTTGCATATTCAGACCATAGCACCCACTCTTCAGCTTTATGCACCATCTCAGACTTTTGATCTCTTTTTGGTATGTGTGTGGGGAATCAGTTGTAGGCTTAAACTCACATCCTGGGTGCTGACCCTGAGTTCTTCATCTTAAGTCTAGCACTCTACCAGTTTGAGCCACGGCACCACTTCTGGTTTTCTGATGGTTAATTGGAGATGAGTTTCATAGACTTTCTTACCTGGGCTGGCTTTGAACTGTAATCCTCAAATCTCTGCCTCCTGAGTAGCTAGGATTAGAGGCCTGAGACACTACTGGCCTTTTGATCTTTTTAACCTTAATAGCCTCCTCACTGACCACATTTCTTTCTTTTTTTCTTTTTTTGTTGGTCATAGGGCTTGAACTCTGGGCCTGGGTGCTGTCCCTGAGCTCTTAGCTCAAGACTAGTGTTCTATTACTTGAGTCACAGTGCCCCTTCCGGTTTTCTGGTGGTTAATTGGAGATAAGAGTCTCATGGACTTTCCTGCCTGGGCTGGGTTTGAACCACGATCCTCAGATCTCAGCTTCTTCAGTAGCTAGGATTACAGGTGTGAGCCACCGGCACCCGGCAAGGTGACATTAAAGAGTTGTAGCCAGTAAAATAAGCAGAGAAAGGACTGTAGGTTTAACCTAGTAGTAAAGTATATAAGGCCACAAGTTTGATTCCCAGCACTGTATGAAAATAATAATAAGGGCGGGGGATATGGCCTAGTGGCAAGAGTTCTTGCCTCGTATACATGAGGCCCTGGGGTTCAATTCCCCAGCACCACATATACAGAAAATGGCCAGAAGGGGCGCTGTGGCTCAAGTGGCAGAGTGTTAGCCTTGAGCAAAAAGAAGCCAGGGACAGTGCTCAGGCCCTGAGCCCAGGTCCCTGGACTTGCCAAAAAAAAAAAAAGAAAATAATAATAAATCAGAATAGATGTGATATGGAAAGAGATGACCTAAAAACAGAGCCACTTTTAAAGATATTTAAAAGATAATATTAACACCTTGGACCATGAATTTAGGAAAGATTTCATTTTCTTTTTTAATTAGCATACATTACCTTTATGATATCTCCACACATGTAAACAAGGTATCCCAGTCATCCCCCTCCAGTGCTCTCACTCTTCCCCTCTCACTCCCCCTTCAAAAAGTGCTTCCAAAGGTGCCATTGTTATATTTTCACTTAGGCCAAGAAACTGTGTGGACTATTTTGTTCTCATTACCCCCTTCATTTGCCCTCCCTTTTCCCCAGGAAAGACTTTTAACTCCAGGTTTCAGATTTTCTTAGTAGCTCTATTCACTTATATATTTTCATACTTTGAAATCATATTCTTAAATCTTATGCCCTAAATAAATACTCTATATATGCTATTTGTAACTGATGACCGTTTTTGACTATGTTTGAATTAAGAGTACTGATGTTAAAGGTAGAACAAAATTAAGTTTAAAACTGCTTTTTGTTGTTGTTTTATCAACAACGGGAAATCTGTTTGGGTAGCTCATAAACAAGACATCACTGTTGTTTCCCACTTACCCCGTTGCCCTGCAAGGATGTAGGAATAGACAAGGTCATGGGCACTGAATCCGGAAGCACAAAATGTTAGATGCCAATAGATTTTCCTGTATGTAAAAATGGTTTCATCTGTGTCTTTGTAGGTTTCCAGATTGTGATGAGCCATATCCTCGACTCGTGGATCTGAATTTAGTGGGAGACCCCACTGAAGGAGCCCCAGTAGCCGTGCAGAGGGACTATGGTTTTTGGTGTCCCCGAGAGTTGAAAATTGATCCTGATCTTGGTTATTCATTTTTGCACGTGCGGGATTGTTCGCCACCTTGTCCAAACATGTACTTCAGGAGAGAAGAATTGTCATTTGCGCGCTACTTCATAGGATTAATTTCAATCATTTGCCTCTCTGCCACCTTGTTTACGTTTTTAACATTTTTGATTGACGTCACAAGATTCCGTTACCCTGAAAGGCCTATTATATTTTATGCTGTCTGCTACATGATGGTATCGTTAATTTTCTTCATTGGGTTTTTGCTTGAGGATCGAGTAGCCTGCAACGCATCCATCCCTGCCCAGTATAAGGCTTCCACAGTGACACAAGGATCTCATAATAAAGCCTGTACCATGCTTTTCATGGTACTCTATTTTTTCACAATGGCTGGCAGCGTATGGTGGGTAATTCTCACCATCACATGGTTTTTAGCAGCTGTGCCAAAGTGGGGTAGTGAAGCTATTGAGAAGAAAGCATTGCTGTTTCACGCCAGTGCATGGGGCATTCCTGGAACACTGACTATCATCCTTTTAGCGATGAATAAAATTGAAGGTGACAATATTAGTGGCGTGTGTTTTGTTGGCCTCTACGATGTTGATGCATTAAGATACTTTGTTCTTGCTCCCCTCTGCCTATATGTGGTAGTTGGGGTTTCTCTCCTCTTAGCCGGCATTATATCCCTAAACAGGGTGCGGATTGAGATTCCCTTAGAAAAGGAGAACCAAGATAAATTAGTGAAATTTATGATCCGGATTGGTGTCTTCAGCATTCTTTATCTCGTGCCACTCTTGGTTGTAATTGGATGCTACTTTTATGAGCAAGCTTACCGTGGCATCTGGGAAACAACTTGGATTCAAGAACGCTGCAGAGAATATCACATTCCATGTCCATATCAGGTAAGGGAAACCTCCTTATCAATTTCAGAATGTGGCATAATGAAAAGAAGGCATGTTACTCTAAAGGCTAATCTGAACTGTTTTTGACCCTTTAGCTTACACATTAAAATTTTCAAGTGAAGATAATTGACAAACATATTTAAAGTATATATTTGTTTATACAGACATCTTTAAAAGGTGATTGATAAGGCAAAGCTATAGCCTTTCAAGCAATTTATTTCTATGACCATTAAGCAGTTTATAGATTGTTCAAAAGTCAAAGTTTGTAGGGGAGGGGCTGGGAATATGGCCTAGTGGCAAGAGCACTTGCCTCCTACACATGAAGCTCTCAGTTCGATTCCCCAGCACCACATATATGGAAAACGGCCAGAAGGGGCGCTGTGGCTCAGGTGGCAGAGTGCTGGCCTTGAGCGGGAAGAAGCCAGGGAAGGTGCTCAGGCCCTGAGTCCAAGGCTCAGGACTGGCAAAAAAAAAAAAAAAAAAGTTTGTAGGGGTAAACACTGTCAACTCTGATTTTTAAAAAGGCAGTTTTGTGTGGAAATTTTACTAATGGTTGGCTTAAGAATTTATTTAAGAGAGAGTCTCTTAAGTTCTTAAACATCTTATTTGAAGCTTAGAAATGTTGAATGACTTGTTCATGCTTAGTAAATAACCAGCTGGGTTTAGTCTTAGAAAAACTGTATAGGCAAGGAAATTGCTCAGAGGAGTTTATGTTAAATATTTACCTGTCTCATCTTAATCCTTCTCTAAAATCTATGCTTCTAGCCATTAGCCTCCCTTTCCTCTTTTAAAACAAGTTTGTGGGGCTGGGAATATGGCCTAGTGGTAGAGGGCTTGCCTCACATACATGAAGCCCTGGGTTCCATTCCTCAGCACCACATATACAGAAAAACCCAGAAGTGGCGCTGTGGCTCAACTGGTAGAGTGCTAGCCTTGAGCAAAAAGAAGCCAGGGACAGTGTGCAGGTCCTGAGTTCAAGCCCCAGGACTGGCAAATAAATAAATATAAAACAAATTTGTTTAAAAAGCAGTCTAAATTGTTTTCTTCTGTTCATCATTATCATATGATATTTGCCATGCTAGTGTTTTATACTGTTAGGAATATTTAGCAATAAAACTTGACATTTTTCATACTTAAACATGGGATAAAAAATTAAACAAATGGAAAAATTCCATTCTGTAATTCACTTTTACACTTACTTGATTGATTGGGTTGATTGCAATACTTGGAATTGAACTGAAATTGTCAGGCAAGCATTCTACCACTAAGAAACATGCTCCTAGTCTCTGGGGTTTTTTTCTATACATATCTTCCTTGTATCTGAATAAGAGTTTTTGTAGGTTGGTCATCAAAACATGAAATTACTGCGTGTAGGAAATAAATGTCAGTTCAAGTGATTGTTTTCATTTACAGTCACTAGAGTACAGTGTTCCCTTTTCTCCCCATTGTGATACTCTTAGGCATTTGAGTTTTGTCCAGTTTTGAAGTGATGTTATCAGTTCTTTAGTGATTTGTGTTTCCCTTGTTGCTAATAAGATTGAGAATGTTTTTATACATTTGTTAGCCATTCTGTCTTTTGCTTATTTTTACCTTTGTCCATTGCTCCAGGTTATTTGCTTTTTGTAGCTTAATAAACTCAATCAGTATTCTTTCTTAGTTATTTGCATTGCAGATATATTCTCTGTAGCTTGTCTTTTCACTTTATTTGTGCTGCTTCGTCTTACGTGTTTCATAGAACTTTTCCTGGCTCTAAAGTTGTAAATGTGGTCTGCTAGATTTTTCTGCACTTTTTGCAATTTTCTTTTAATGCATATCAATTCTTGACATTTATTTTTTTCACTTATAGGTCCATGCCTATGTTTGTCCATATCAATAAGGCACTATTTGTCAAATCGCCTATCTGAAATATAACACATCTGTTTCAGGAGTAAGTTTCATTTTAGGGCCTTTTGTTTTGTTAGATCATTTGTTTGGCCATGTGTCAATTCCACATTTCCTCTCCTGTGGTTTTTGGAGACATTTTGACATTTTATGTGAAATTTTAGGATCAATTTTTTTTATGAAAAACACTGAAAAGATTTTAAATTGAAATTGTTTTTTATTTATAAATGAGCATAAGGAAAATTGTCCCCTATGCAATACTGAGTTTTGATATCTTTGTTTTAATTTGTACCTAGGAACAAAAAATTAGTTTTTTGTTTGTTTTTTAACAGTTGTTAGTGATATCTTACCTAAATTGGTATTAAACTGGCTGATGTAAAAAAAAAAAAATTCACTGAAGGATTTTAACTTCGATCTTATGTCAAACATCCTTGCTGATTCTTTTATTAGTTCTGATTATGTATAGATTGTCTTATTCTTGTAGACTGTTGTCTACAAGACAGAAGTGATGCAGTGGCTCAAATTGTAGAATGCTGGCCTTGAACAACAGGAGCCTAGGCTCAGAGTTCAAGCTCCATGACTGAAAGAAAAAAATAAGAATTTTAGTCCTTGCTAGATTACACAGTTGTCTCCAGAGTGATTACATAGCTGTGTCCAAAGTAAATAGAGCAAGCAAGATGGCACATACCTGTAATCTAAGCACTTGGAAGGCGAGGCAACTAGAAAAAAAGCAAAACACAAGAAAATAGTTGATTTCTGAAAAAATTAGTAAGATTGTTCTAAGTTATATTCTGAACTATTATCTTCAGTTTTTCTAAACACTGACTTTTAGTAGCACATGTTTTCTTTCATAAATGTCGCATTTTATCATGTTTCTTCTATCTAATCCAGTGCAATATGTCCCAAGAATATTGACACTAGAACTTTTGTTTCAGTAATAGAAATATGTTACCATAGCACAAGCAGCTTAACTCTGTCAAATTGACATTAGAGACATTTGCAGAATTCTAAAAAAAAAAAAAAGAAAAAGAAATATTCTTCCAGCCACACAAGACAACCCATCTGTTTATCCAGTCTTGATTCACAAAAATAGCAGAATAATGTTAAATATAATTTGTAATGATTTTAGCTTCATTTTCTGACAGAATCACAGTTCCAAAAGAAATCAGATTATTTACGAAAAGGTTGTTTCCATCATTACAGACAGTATATAATTTATAAGATTAATGTTTGCTAATAATCATATAAAGCTGTGGATATGCTGCCTATAGTTTCTAAGACTAAAGTAATTTCTCCTCAGAATTGTCTAGTTTCTGATATAAAGGAAAAAAATCAAAATTTCCTGAAAATATATTCTAAACCTCTTGTAGGAAAAAATATAGATTATTATAGAAATGTAGGATATGCTAGACATTTGTTAAAACAGTATTGTTGTGTAAAATACTGTAATGGCAATTTTGGATACATGAATTAAAACGTTACAATATGTGGCCTCTGAAACAATAGCTTAAGTTGTGAGTACAATGTATGCATTAACTGCAAATGTGCCTGTTGTACAAATGGTTCACACATTAAAAATAAACAAATTCAGTGTGCTTGTCATGATTTGCAACAGGGCACAGCAACTTTTCTATAAAAATGACAGGGTTGTGCACCAGTGGCTCATACTTGTAATCCTAGCTATCTGCAATCTGAGGATTGCAGTTCAAAGCCAGCCCAGGCAGGAAAGTGTGAGACTCATTTCCATTTAGTGACCAGAAAAGCTGGAAGTGAAGCTGTGGCAAATGTGGTAGAACACTAACCTCAAGGTGAAAAAGCTTAGGGTCAGTGCCTAGGCACTGAGTTCAAGCCCAGGACCAGCAAAGAAAGAAGAATAGAAAAGAAAAGGAAAAAGAAAGGCCCGATAGTAAATGTTTTAGGCTTTACTAGCTGTCTGGTTTCTGTTGCAAGGGATCTACTGCTCTTGTATAGCAATAGCAGCCATAAACAATAAGCACATGGAAGGAAGTATTCCAATAAAGTTTTATTTACAGAACAATCTTTGGAGGCTAGGAATATGGTTCAAGTAGTAAGGTGCTTGCCTATCAAGTTTAGGACCCTGAGTTCAAACCATAGTACTACCAAACAAACAAAAAACCTAAAACATGGTCATTGGGGTACATTTGGCCTCTAGGCTATAATGTCAATTCCTTTTTTTTTTTTTTTTTTGGCCAGTCCTAGGCTGTGAACTCAGGGCCTGAGCACTGTCCCTGGCTTCTTTTTTGCTCAAGGCTAGCACTCTGCCACTTGAGCCACAGCGCCACTTCTGGCCATTTTCTGTATATGTGGTGCTGAGGAATCGAACCCAGGGCCTCATGTATATGAGGCAAGCACTCTTGCCACTAGGCCATATCCCCAGCCCCTAATGTCAATTCTTGATTGGGGTATCAAGCATTATTCTCTACCACCTTTGATAATTCTTTCATAATAGCACCTGTGCCTTTTTTTTTTGGTCTTATATAAATGATCATAGTTGCATTCTTTTTACTACTTTTGATGATCACTGATTTATCGCATACTGAGCTTAAAAGTATTTAATATACTCTAGTACTACTACATCACTATACTAAATAATGACTTTCAGTACATCTTTATAAAGCATTAATAAAACCTAGAATAATCTTTGAAGTATCATCATACGAATTTGAAAAATAATTTCAATAGTTCATGAGAATAGCAGAATAGAAACAGTAATCATGGCCATTGTGTGGCACTTCATATCCAACAATTACTAAGTGAACTAAAAAGTCCTGGTTGTTTGGGCAGAACCTGGGTCATTTTCAAGGTCATTATTTGCTCCAGCCCTTTTTACCAATTTAGAATGACGTCATTTTCGTTCATACATAACAGTTTAACTTTATCCTCTGCTCAGTCCCTGCTTCCTGTTTCTTCACAGATGTTCCCTAACACCCCCCACTGACACTTCACCCCTGTGTCTCCTGAAGAACCTAACCTTATTCTCAAGAACAGAGATAAGCTGGATGACAGTAGCTCACACCTATAATTCTAGCCACTCAGGAGCCTGATATTGGAGGGTCTAGGTGTGAGGCGAGCCTGGGCAGAAGTTCACAGGATCCTCATCTCCACCAAGAGCTAGGCACAGTGGCAAGCGCTTGACATTCCAATGTGATTGGGAGAGTTGAGAAGCAAGGTTCCAGGCCAGTCTAGCAAGAGTTCAAGACCCCACCTGAACAGAAAAGGTGGCATGCGCCTGCCATTTCAGCTAGAGTAGGGAACATAAACAGGATCCCTGTCCAGGCTAACCTGGGCAAAGAGCAAAACCCTATCAAAAACAACTAGAACAGGCTGGGAAGGTGGCTTGGTGGTAGAGTTGCTTGCCTAGCATGCATGAAGCCCTGGGTTTGATTCCTCAGTACCACAGTACTGGAAGTAGTGCTGTGACTCAGTGGTATAGTGCTAGTCTTGATCAAAAGAAGCTCAGGCCCTGAATTCAAGCCACAGGACTAGCAAAACAAAACAAAAAACAACAATCCCAAAACAAAATTAGAACAGAAAAGGCTAGCTCAACCAGTAGAGCCACCTGCCTGGCAATTACATTGTCCTGAGTTCAAATCCCAGTCACATACTCAAAAGAACTGGATGAAGTAAATTGATTTCAAACCTACAAGTTCGTCATCAAAAAACTTGTACTAAAGGAACTTCTGAAGTCTGTATTTCAGGAATGAAGAGAATTTCAGAGGGGTCTATGAGACCCAAGAAGGAATGGTGGAGAGATGATGTTTACATATATGTCAACATGTATGTAAAGCTAATCAAGGATTGTTTCTATAAAATCGGAATAACTGTGGGTTTAGAATGCATACTAGATCTAATGGAATAAAAAAGACATGTGCATCTAGCCCAGAATTGGTTTGATGCTAACATTGTATCAGAAATCAGTTGTCTAGAACTCCTGATAAAATGCCCTCTTTCCCTGTCTCACAGTTCTTTTGTTCTTTAATTTTGTCATTCATTCTTCATTGTTGTTAGCCACTCATATTCATAAGAAATAATTCTTTTAAGACAGTAATGTCTATGTTTATGGAAAATTTTGTAAAATATTTGAAGAATGGAGTTTGTATTCATTTCTTTCTAGCAATTGAAGGAAAAGCTAGGAGTTGTAATTCAACCTTAATCTCATTCTTCCTTCACATCTTCCTTCTGAACTGTCATTATCCAGAGTTTACTCACAGATATATTCCTAAACAACCACAGCTTTAACATAAAAAAGCACAATTTTTAGCATGAAAACTTTTTGTATTTTCTGCAGCTTGTTTTTGTCATTCATTATGTTTATGAGATTCTTACATGGTAATATGTATGCATAGGTTCATTTGTTTTCTCTATCACTCAGCATTGTATGAGTGTCACATTGGTTCTCCTAATATTTTAGATTATGTTTGTTTTTGACTGTTACAAACAGTGCTTATTAGGAATATTTTTGTGGATGCATGTGACTTTATACCTAAATATGGAATTTGCAGGGTGGTCAACTTTCCTAGATGTTATCAGTTGCTTTCTAAAGTGGTTGTGCTAGTTTTTAATCCATGTGAAAGTACAAATAGTTTGTACTGTTCCATATCTTCACTGTTGCTTAGTATTTTAATATTACCAATCTCATTCACTGTCCTCATTGCTATTTTAACTTTTATTTCCCTGATTACTTGTGGATGTCTTTTTTTTTTCTTATTTTATTAGCTGTTCTAGTAGCCTCTTCTGCCTTGTGTGGTAATGCACACAGTGGGGTTAGGAATTCAAGGCCAGCTTGGACCACAGTATGAGACTGTCTCAAAAAAAAAAACAACAAAAAACTGTTTATTAACACATACAAATACACAATATTTTTATTATAATTCTGTATTTTAAATAGTATTCTTTGATAAAGTAAGTTATTTTTTAAACTATATATTTGTTATCTATTCATCTTTTTTATTTTTAGTTTTTTTTCCCTTGTTTTGGCAGTATTGCTATGTGGCCCAATCTGGTCTGGAACTTTCTTTGTATCCCAGGCTGACCTTGAACTCATAATCCTCCTGCCTCAGACTCCCAAAAGTTGAGATTACAGGTGTGTACCATGACATCAGCTTAGAATTTGGTTTTCTGTCGGAGAGGAGATGACCATTTTTAAAATATATAGATATTAGACTATTGACTAGTCCAGCTTTTTAAATGACCTGTAAAGGTCTTTTTATTATATACAATATTTCCATATGTGCATCTTGTTTTGCTATTCTGTTCCTCATTCTCTTCCTACTATGCTATATTGTTTTAACTACTCTTATTATATAATAGGTCTTTATATCTTTTTTTTGTTTTGTTTTTTGCCAGTCCTGGAGCTTGGACTCAGGGCCTGGGCACTGTCCCTGGCTTCTTGTTGCTCAAGGCTAGCACTCTGCCACTTGAGCCACAGCGCCACTTCTGGCCATTTTCTATATATGTGGTGCAGGGGAATCGAACCCTGGGCTTCATGTATACAAGGCAAGTACTCTTGCCACTAGGCCATATTCCCAGCCCAGGTCTTTATATCTGATAGGGCAAGTAGGTGATTTTTTTTTTTTTTTTGCCAGTCCTGGGGCTTGTACTGGGCCTGAGCATTGACCCTGAGCTCCTTTTGCTCTACCACTTGAGCCACAGCGCCACTTCCAGCTTTTTCTGTAATTAATTGGAGATAAGAGTCTCAGGAGGGGCTGGGGATATATGGCCTAGTGGCAAGAGTGCTTGCCTCATATACATGAGGCCCTGGGTTCGATTCCCCAGCACCACATATACAGAAAACGGCCAGAAGTGGCACTGTGGCTCAAGTGGCAGAGTGCTAGCCTTGAGCAAGAAGAAGCCAGGGACAGTGCTCAGGCCCTGAGTCCAAGGCCCAGGACTGGCCAAAAAAAAAAAAAAAAAAGAGTCTCAGGAACTTTCCTGCCTGGGCTGGCTTTGAATCATAATCCTCAGATCTCAACCTCCTGAGTAGCTAGAATTACAGTTGCCCTGCAAGTAGGTGATTTAAAAGGCGTAATATAGCAATGACTGATAAACCAGTGCAATGTAATTAAGAAGTGTTCAAAAATGGTAAAGAAGCTGCTGTTGAAGAACTGTTGATAGCTGGGTGATTGACTCAGTGGCAGAACACTTACCTAGCATGGACAAGTCATGGGTTCCATCCCAACACACAGAAGCAAACAAAACTTGTCTCTTATCAATTGTATGCATACTCTGCCTGATCCTCATGAAGAGATTTTGATGACCTCAGGCTTAATAGAAGTAGTGAGTATATTTAAAATAATAAAAGCAATCTAATGCAATACCTGTTTCCATTAGTATAGATTCCACTTGATAACAAGGAGCCGGAGACTTTGCCAACCTGATTAAATGCCAACATCTCAAAAACAAGAATTGAATTTAAGCCACCAAATAATGTAAATATGCCCTAGGTGGTTTTCTTTTTATTCAAGGATTTTCTGCCACCCTCTTTAACATGAGTAATTTTTTCCACTTAATTAACAAGAATTTAAATCCCAGCAGCCTCAGAAGATTGGAGATTGAAATTAAGAAAAACGAAATGAGCAAGTGTTTTCCATATGGTGATTGACTAAAGCCACATTGCACTGATACTGATTAAAATTAGAGTGGTGTTCCTGAAGACCAGTTGTTCAGAAGGCAGTGTAATGTAGGCTGTTCACGCTTGGCCATGCAATTGTAGAAAAAGGACAGTCATCAAAACATAAGTCTTATAAAAATGTTTGTGTCTCTCTTCTTTGCCATTGAGTGTCCTTATTTCTCAGATGATAAACCAAGAAAATAGATCAGATGATGTTTTTTTCCAGCTGTTAAGGTTTTACTTGATAACATCAGGAAGAATACAGTGTTTTCAAAGGCATTTATAAACAATAATGTTTCTCTTTTGTCCCTTTTAGTCGAGAAACTGACTTGTTTTTTCCTCTTAAAATAATATAATCATTCAGTTCGCTATATGACTCTTTTAAAATAGAAACGGAATGTTGCATTTCTCTTAGGTTTTGTCCTTCTAGCTCATTTATATCCTGTTGTACATACTACCTACCGATTATTGTGTCCTCTGAGTGATTTATAACAAGGTCATGATGTATTATCCTAATTATTTCTTTTTCTTTGTAAGGGAAAACTTTTTTATTCACCTATTTTTATTTTTATTTTTTTGTTTGTTTATTAATTGAACACAAATTTTTTTTACAAGGTGTTGTGCAAAAAGGGTACAGTTACATAGTAGGGCAGTGTGTACATTTCTTGTGATATCTTACGTCCTGTTTTTCTATCCCTTCTCTAGGTCAGGTAGACATATATACAATATACAATGTATCAAGAACATATACAGTATTCACAGACTTGGTCTCTACTGTCTCTCCGTCTCCGTCTCCCTTTGTTAACAGTCATATATCAGGGAGATCATGCCCCTTTGTTTTCTGTGTTCTAGGCTTGTCTCGCTCAACATTATTTGTTCGAGTTCTGACCATTTCCCTGCGAATAACAATATTTCACCATTCCTAATCGCTATGTAGTATTCCATTGTGTATAAGTACCATATTTTTTGGATCCATTCATCTGTGGAGGGGCATCTAGGTTGTTTCCATATTTTGGCTATTGTGAATTGTGCCGCGATAAACATGGAAGTACAAATGTCTTTTTGATATCTTGGGGTTTGCTGTTTAGGATAGATGCCTAGGAGTGGTATGGCCATGTCATAGGGTAGGTCTATATTGAGCTTTTTGAGAAACCTCCATACTGTTCTCCAAAGTGGTTGTACTAATTTGCACTCCCACCAACAATGGAGAAGGGTTCCTCTTTCCCCGCACCCCCTCCAGCATTTGTTGTTTCCTGAGTTCAGAGTATAGGCCATTCTAACTGGGATGAGGTGGTATCTCAGGGTTGTTTTTATTTGCATTTCCTTGCATCCTACCAGGGATGTTGAGCATTTCCTCATGTGTTTCTTTGCCATTTTTATATCTTCTCTTGTGAAGTCTCTCTTTAGCTCCTTTGCCCATTTCCTAATAGGTTTATTGGGCTTGGAGGGGCTTAGTTTTTTGAGTTCTCTGTAGATGACCGATATCAGGCCTTTGTCTGTTGCTGTGCTGGTAAATATCTTTTCCCATATCATTGGCTGTCTTTCTATTTTGGTGGCTATGTCCCTAGCTGTGCAGAAACTTTAATTTGTAGTAGTTCCATTTGTCGAGTCTTTCCCCTATTTGTTGTGCCCCTGGGACTCTATTCAGGAAGTTCCTTCCTGTGCCTATAAGTTCTAGCGTCTTTCCTACTCTGTCCTTCAGTAGTTTCAAGGATTCAGGTCTGATATTGAGGTCCTTGATCTATTTTGAGTTGATCTTGGTGCATGGTGATAGGCTTGGGTCTACTTTGAGTTTTCTGCATATGGCTACCCAGTTCTCTCAGCACCAGTAGTTGAAGAGGCTGTGTTTATTCCATTGTATGTCTTTAGCTCCTTTGTCGAATATCAGTTGGCTGTAAGAGTGCGGTATTATTTCTGGGTCTTCAATTCTAATCCACTGGTCTTCCGATCTGTTTTTATACCAATACCATGCTGTTTTTGTTATGATGGCCTTGTAGTAGAGCTTGAAGTCTGGTATTGTGATACCTCCTGCACTGCTTTTTTTGCCTAGATTTGCTTTGGCTATTCTAGGTTTTTTGCTGTTCCATATGAATTTATGGATTGGTTTCTCTATTTCAGTGAAGAATGTGGCTGGGATTTTGATAGGTATTGCATTGAATTTGTATAACAATTTGGGCAATATGGCCATTTTCACTATATTGATTCTGCCTACCCATGAGCATCGGAGGTCTTTCCATCTCCTTGTGTCTTCTTTGATTTCCCTTATTACATTTTTATAATTTTCATTAAATAGGTCTGTCACATCCTTGGTTACTTTATTCTTATATTCTTTATTCTTATATTCTTATATTCTTATATTCTTTATATCCCTAGGTACTTTATTCTTTTTTTGGCTACTATAAATGGAATTATTTCCATAATTTCCTTTTCTGTTTGTCTATTGCTGGTGTACAGAAAAGCTGCTGACTTTTGTGGATTGATTTTGTATCCTGCTACTTTGCCAAATTGGTTTATTAGGTGTAGGAGTTTGGGTACTGAGTTTTTTTGGTCCTTCAGATATAAGATCATGTCATCTGCGAATAGGGATAACTTGATTTCTTCCTTGCCGATGTAGATCCCTTTGATGTCCTCCTCTTGCCTTATTGCTATGGCTAGGGATTCCAGCACTATGTTGAAAAGAAGTGGGGAGAGTGGGCATCCTTGTCTTGTAGGGAGAACTTTTTAAAACAGCAGTAGCTGGGATGTTTTCACTCCAGTGTCTTTTCCCTTTGGCTCCAACACCTGCCTATGGCATGTTCACAAAACATTATTTAAGTCACTTTCTCACTGTATCCTTGCCATTGTCAAGTACTGACTTGTCTTCCTTGGAATTTTGGCTTTAACTAGACTTTATGGTACAAAATATTCCATGCTATGTTTTTGCTCTAACTGTCCAATATGCTGCCTTATGTGAGTGAAGGTTTTGATTATTGCTTTTGATATTACTGATTATGTTATTAAAGAATTTAATTCCTTTAAGCATTTCTTTTATGTGAGCCATGCTAATTTACAAAAGACATTTGGTGCAGTTTATAACATGACAGTATAGAAGTTAGAAAATAGGATTTTTCCTCTCGGCTGTTTTTCTCTCTCCTTTTTGGATAATCTTATCCAGTCCCACATTTAGATTGTAAAGCCTAATCTCATTTCCAAGTTCCAGAATAGTCTACAGGTATCTCAAACTTAATTTGTATAAAACAGAGCTCTCCATCCTGCTTCTACCCAAATGTTGTTACACATCATGCTTTAGTTCTTATTGCTACCTGAAATGCTGAAAATTCTTTATTTTGTATAATAGTGATGGCACTCCAGTCTTCCCAGAACCCTAAGTTCAGTGAGGGCAAGAAGTTTCCTGACATGTCTTCTGCTTGCTCTCTTGTACCTGGTGAGATTAGCACTCTCTCTCTAAATGACTGAATTAACCAGCTGTGGGACCTTGAGTGAGTCAGTTCACCTGAAACTTGGAGCCTTATCCAAGTGAAAGTTATATCCTGAATTCATAAGAAGAATAGTCAGACTCCAGATGATCCTTTCAAGACACGTACTTTACAGAAAGTACAATGTCGCCTGTGCCTAGTTCTGTGATCACCTGGTGAGGTATTCCTCTGCACTTCTTGTCTACAGCTTTACTCGTTTATTTCCATAAGTTCTTAGCTATCTTCCTCTCATTACTTAGGCAAGTCACCCCTATATAAATGTGAATACTTTTTATCAGTTGGTCCTTTTTTGCCTGTTACTGAATAGAGACAAACGTGATAGGAAACGTCCTTCTCAGCTGTCTCATTTCTTGTCTTGCCTCACTCTACTTTCATAGGTGTCATTTCTCTCTTTTTCCCTCTCTCTCTGCTTTTCTCTCTCTCTCTCTCTCACTAAAGAACATATATAACTACAGTAATTGTGATTCTTTTTAATCATGGAAAGGGAAGGTAGTAAGAAAATTAGACTTAAAAGTCAGTGTTTCATTCCTCTAGAAAGTTGTTCCAGATTAACAGGCTTGTAGGCTACCAGGACAAATTGTTCCAAGTTCTTAATGACTGTCAGCTTAGGAAAAAACTGAGATAACAATTTCCTTACTTCAGGACTTTCCAGAACTTTCAGCATACTAATATATAATCCCTTCATGGGAAGGTTGTATTATCCCTAATTAATTTCATCACAGAACATCTTATTGTAGGTTATCTTTTAGTATCTTCTGGGACAGTACTGCTCTATGGAACATATTTTTGGGCATTTAGTAGGATCAAGCATAAGTTCTTATTTTTCTTAGTGGTACTAGGGTGTGAACTAAGGGCCTCACACTTGCTAGGCAGTCACTCTATCACTCTATCAGCTCATTAGTTTTGAGATAGCGTCTCACTTCTTGCCTGTGTTTGAGCTTTCCAGTGTAGTTGAGATGACAGGTGTGTGCCACCACACCCAGCCTCTTTCCACTGAGGTGGACTCTTAACAGACTTTTTGGACTGATTTGCCTGAGACCTTGAGCCCCTCTATAAGCTTCCATGTATGTTGCTTAGGATGATAAGCATATGCTACCATGAATTATGTGTCACCAGCTATGACTTCAGAAGAGGTCTGACAACTTTCTCTGCTCTGCCCAGGCTGCCTGGAGCCACCATTGTCCCTTCTCAGCTTTCTAAGTAGCTAAAAATATAAGCATGAGCCACTGGTGCTTCATTTCAACCCTTTTTTCCCCCCCAGTTGTAGAGCTTGAACTCAGGGCTTGAGTGCTGTCCCTGAGTCTCTTTGTGCGCAAGGCTAGCACTCTACCACTTGAGCCACAATACTACTTCTGAGTAGCTAGGATTACAGGTGTGAGCCACCAGCACTTATTTTTAAACATTACACAATTTGTACCTTAATATTAAGAAGTAAAATTCTGGGGTTAAAGGTGTGGCTCAGGTGGTAAGGTGCCTGCCAGTGAGCCAAAGCATCAGCTAATGAGTTTGAGTCCTGTTTTGGGACTAAAGAAAAAAGAAATATGCATGGTAACACTTGCTTGTAATCCCAGCTATATGGCAAGACTCTGTCTCAAAAAAAAAAATCTATATCGTATCAGAGAATCCATGTTGGATAATGCAAGGAGGGAAGTGTGTATATGTGTTTAAGTGAAAAGTGTAAGTTCTAGCTAGGTATTGGTTAATTTATGATTATGCTTTCTGTGTCGTTGATCTGTTGCTACAGCTTTATGGTACTCACTACATTACAGGTTACATGTTTATGTAATTGTTGATAATATCTAGAGAAATTATAGAAAATGTGTCAATATCTACCATAATAAAATTTATACTATATCTAGGAGCTTTTTGTATTCCATTAATACACTTAAAGGTTTTTGTCAGGTTGACTATATATAACCTCCACTATTAAAAAATAAAAAATATCAGAAATGGAGGTGTGACAGAAGTGGTTAAAGTGCCATCTGAACAGCAAAGCTGAGCAAGCATGAGACTTAATTCAAATACCAGTACCACTTAAGATACACACATACACATACACACACACACATTTTTATTGAAATATCTTGTACATTCAAATAGTTCAAGACCCAAAGGCTGCAAAAGCATATGGAAACAATAGTGTTTGCATTGTTTTAGATCACAAAAGAAATACTTATAAAAATTACATCCTAAATCTCAAAATCAAAGCCTCCAAAATGCAAGGTAACTAGTGTCATACCATACTCTCTGCTCATAGTATATTTGAAACAAATCAAACTTTTACAAGAACTCATCCAATTAGGCTGGGCTCTGGGGCTCAAGCCTGTAATCCCTGAAATCAGAGGATTGAAGTTCAAGGGCAACCCAAGCTTTAAAAGTTTGTAAGAACTCTCAACCAGTAGCTGGGCACACACCTGTTTACCTCCAGCAAGGAGAGGAATCACTAGTAGAAGGATCACCGTCCAGGCTGGCCTGGACATAAAGTAAGACAGCAAATAGCAATGCAAAAAGAGGCTGAAGACATAGCTCAAGTAGCAGAACACATGCCTAGCAAGTGTGTAAGGCTTTGAGTTCAATCCCTGGTACCGCCATAAAAGAACTCACCTGGCTAGTGACAAGAAAATGTGCTGTAGAGGAGAGAGCTGAAACAGCCCACAGTGTCCATATGAAGTAGGGTGATGGAAGGCCATGGGAATGATAAATCAGAAAAGGGGGCTGGGGTAGTGCTGCGTTCACAAGCCCTGGGTCGGATCCTCAGCACCAGGCCGAAAATGATAAGTAATAAAAGAGACATGAAATGTTAATAGCTAATTGTGAAATTGACCAAGAAGCGAACACTTTGCCCCTTATTTCCTAGTTATGCTTTATTTCCTAAGTGTATCTAAAATCAGCCAATCAGAGAAACAGGGCTCAGTACATAGAGCATAAAGTTATTGTCAAACTTTCAGCAGTGCTGCTTTTCCATTAAAATGAGAAAATTAGGGGCTGGGGATATAGCCTAGTGGCAAGAGTGCCTGCCTCGGATACACGAGGCCCTAGGTTCGATTCCCCAGCACCACATATGCAGAAAAGCAGCCAGAAGCGGCGCTGTGG
Source organism: Perognathus longimembris pacificus (assembly GCF_023159225.1). Taxonomy (NCBI): domain Eukaryota; kingdom Metazoa; phylum Chordata; class Mammalia; order Rodentia; family Heteromyidae; genus Perognathus; species Perognathus longimembris. The sequence continues at coordinate 5,198,195 of NC_063181.1, read as the reverse complement.
CTCAAGTGGTAGAGTGCTAGCCTTGAGCGGGAAGAAGCCAGGGACAGTGCTCAGGCCCTGAGTCCAAGGCCCAGGACTGGCCAAAAAAAAAAAAAATGAGAAAATTACCTCTAAACCTCCTATATGAAAATACCACATTTGTGGAACTGTGTTTTACTGGCCGCTTACTTTGTTTATGAGTTTTATAATTAACCTTGATTGAGTGTTCTTTGTATCTAAATTGGTCTTCTTTACTTCCTTAGGTTACTCAGATGAGTCGTCCAGACCTGATTCTCTTTCTGATGAAATACCTGATGGCCCTCATAGTTGGCATCCCCTCTGTTTTTTGGGTTGGAAGCAAAAAGACTTGCTTTGAGTGGGCAAGTTTTTTCCATGGTCGTAGGAAAAAAGAGTAAGTTAATAACTGCTCACAATTTTCACAAACCTCACATCGGTGCAAGTTCTTTTGTGAAGTACTGAGACAAGATTGAAATGGCAGGGTGTTATAGTCATGCATGCAAAGTTAGCACTCAGGAGGTGGGGAAAGAGGATTGCAAATTTGAGGCCAATCTGAGCTGTATAGCAAGATCCTGTTTAAAAAAAAAACACACAACAAGGATTGTGGGTTTGATCCTCAACAGATACACACAAAAAATTGTAATTGTCAAGTACCATTGACAAATGTACAGCCACATGTCTTTTAAAACTGAAAAACTAGCCACTCACTGTGGTACAAACCCATAACCCCAGATACTTGGGAGGTGGAGGCAGGAAGACCATGATTGCAAGGCCAACTTGGGCTATACAGAAAGACATTGTCTCAAAAAAGCGGGGATGAGGGTGGGTGAAGTTGTATAATTTCATTTTAGAGAGGAGAAAAATGATGAGAAGAAGGGAAAACGACTGAATACATATTGGTAGAGTTGGAACCCAAATCCTGATTTCCTGATTGTAACACAGGGGACAAAGTGGTTTTTGTTATATTCTTTCCTGTGTCAGTTACCTTAAATCAGTCCTAATAACCTAGAGAACAATAGATTTCAAGAACAGCAGTGGTATTATATGAGCACTGTTGGTTATGTAACCAATAATGTTAATGTGTGTCTTGAACTTGTATTGAATTGTGTAGGATAGTGAACGAGAGCCGACAGGTGCTACAGGAACCTGACTTTGCTCAGTCACTCCTGAGGGACCCAAACACACCTATTATAAGAAAATCAAGGGGGACTTCCACTCAAGGAACTTCCACACATGCTTCCTCAACTCAGCTGGCTATGGTGGATGATCAAAGAAGCAAAGCAGGGAGCGTCCACAGCAAAGTAAGCAGCTACCATGGAAGCCTACACAGGTCTCGCGATGGCAGGTAAGCTCTGTTCCTGTGTCAAATTATCACACAGCTTGAGAGAGAAGAAGAGCCGGTTCTGAGGTATAAATTGAGCACTATTAAGCCCTTCAAACTTTGCGAGATAGTTGTTCCAGGATGATGAGACTTAAAGTCACTATAGAGGCTAGCCACATACCTGCAGTCCTGGTTACTAGGGAGGCAGAGATCATGAGGACTGCAGTGCAAAAACCTAGCAAGATCTCATCTGAACCAACAAAGACCCCTGCCTGTGGTCCAGGCTGTGTGAGAGGTAGAGGTAGCAGGAATCTCGAGTCCGGACAGATTTTTTTTTATTTAAAATACTTCATTTTGAAATAAAATAAAATTTAAAAAAGCAAAAGCAATAACGAGTCATTGTAGATATGAGTGGAGGAAAAAAGGTGAAACTAGTTGAATTAGTATGCTTAATTTGGCATTGAGCTGGGCTTTAGGAATCCCAACTTTGCTTACAGAATCAAGAGGGCACAGATTTGCCTATCAGGCCATTGTCTGCCAGCCCTGTTCTCTAGCTGCAGTGGGAGCACAGAGAGGGAGTGATTGATTCTGGTGGTAGTTGGAACATCTAATAAAATGCTGCTTCTTGTATGTAGTGGCACACTCCTATAATCCCAATTACTCAGGAGGATGACAGTTCAAGGCCAGCCTAGGAAAAAATGAGATGCTGTCTCAAAAACAAGATGGGTGCACACATGTAATTTCAGCTACTCCAGATACAGAGGTGGAAGATTGAGGTCTGATGTGACCCTAGTAAAGTTAGTGCTAGACCCCATCTGAAAGTCAAACTAAAGCAAAAGGATTAGGGGTGTGACTCATGTGATAGAGCACCTACTTAGTGAGTACAAGACCCTGATTCAACTCCCAGTACTGGAAAAAAGAGGGGAGGAAGCATGGCCAGATAGGAGGAAGAGAAAGAGAAGAAAGGAAGGGAAGGTGGAAAGGAGAAGGAAGGAGGAGGGAGGGAGGGAGGGAAAGAAAATAAAAGGAAGGAAGGGCCAGGCACCAGTGGCTCATGCCTGTAATCCTAGTTGCTTAGGAGACTGAGATCTGAGAATCATGGTTTGAAGCCATCCCAGGCAGGAAAGTCCTGCATGAGACTCTTTATCTCCAATACATTGCTCAGAAAAAGCTGGAAATAGTGCTGTGGCTCAAGTGGTAGAGCAGTAACGTTGAGCAAAAGAAGCTCAGGGATAGTGCCCAAACCCAGAATTCAAGCCCCAGGATTGACAAAAAGGAAGGAAGTTAGAGAGAGGAAAGGCAGAGAGGGAGGAAATGCTTCATAAGTCTGGCTGTGTGTTTTTCTGGTTAAATTTGAGGGCTGCGACACTAAAAATAGAAACATCTTAGGAGCTTTGGAGACCTTCCCTGCAGAGCTTATTGGAGAGTTTGGCAGTGGAGAGAAAAGGCTAACAGAAAGATGCAGAAAGAAATAATAGGAATTGGTGATAGATTAATATCATTGGCTGTGGAAGAGGATGTCCCAGGGATGTTCTTTTTTAAAGATTTCTAGTTTGGAAAAACTAAAAGAAAGAAAATTGGGAACATTCTGCCCACGTCGGACCATCTGCTTCTACAGCTGTTTTGTATCCTGTCTGTCTCAGTCTAGCCTCTTCTCTTTCCTCCCTGTATCCCAGTATAGGATGCCATCCCTATCTAATTTTTGACTTGGCTTTCCCCATTCTTTTGCTTTCCTTTTTTATTTTATCTTATTTTTTGCCATTCCTGGGGCTTGAACTCAGGGCCTAAGCACTGTCCCTGGCTTCTTTTTGCTCAAGGCTAGCACTCTGCCACTTGGGCCACAGGGCCACTTCTGACATTTTCTATATATGTGGTGCTGGGGAATCGAACCCAGGGCTTCATGTATAGGAGGCAAGCACTCTTGGCACTAGGCCACTGCCCCAGCTCCTGCTTTCCTTTAAAAAAATTTTATTGTTATTATAAAGGTGATGTACAGAGGGGTTACAGTTTCGTAAGTCAGGTAAAGTGCATTTTTTTTTTTTTGGACAGTGTCACCTCTTCCCTCACTCTTCTTTTTGCTTTCTTTTCAGAAAGCATCCATCTTTCTTTGACTTTAATATA